>NW_028145513.1:2240000-2583053 GCF_977016875.1 Pavona decussata | reverse complement strand
CATTCAAGTTCTTGTGAATTTAAAGTTCGAAAACTGTCTTTGTTTACACTGAAGACCTTGAGGCAAGACTGTAAACACTTCATTTTATTGATATGTTTCAATTCTTAAGAAGTTACAACGATTTTCTCATTTGAAATTGGCACGGTTTACAAACTGTTAGCAACTATTTTCCACGATTTCCCACGGTTTTATTGCAGTGAGAGACAAATGAAAGACTTAAATCAAATCAATTTTAGTGATAGCAAGAATCGTCCAAAACCGTTCAAAACCAGCCATAAATTGGGCAAAATGCATCGGAAAATTGTCACTAAAACGTTTGAAACATAGTTCCAGTAGGCGATGGCCGGTCAGTGACTCAAGGAGTTAGTGTTTATATCGCTCTCCGTTGTTTTGTATTATGCCTGTAATGCGACCACTCAATAGACTGGAGAGTTTTAATCGATCAATTCCAGAGAAATATCACTGATTGTTCTCTGTACTCTATCACAGAATTCTTCATACGAGTCATGTGTGATGCCTTCGTTTAGGGCATCTTTTACCAACTTTTTGGAAGCAATATGAACAAAGTTTTCAATAGGATTTAAATCGGAACTTCGCGGCCGTTTTTTTAACAGTTCGCAATGACAACGAGCCATAGCTTCAAGGGCTCTTTCAAGAGTACCAAACGACCCTTTTAGAGAAAATTAATCGCATGTTGTACTAAACACCAGCTGAGTGTCCCCACGTCAATCTAGCTTACTATTTAACGTTCCTGGGAAAAAATACCCGCTCTTCCCTGCCAGCGAGCAAGACTTTTATTAAAGAAATGAAAATCCCAGCCAGCTTTTAGTGTGATGTCTGTCAACTAGCCAGCAAAGTTGAAAATAGCAAAAGGAAGACAATGCCAGCCACTGCGAGAGAAAGTTTTCAAGCTTGCCAGCAAGCGATACCGTACACCAGTTTTTAGCCAGCCAGAGAAATTTGCTAAAAACTACACTTGTGATTTGAAATTACAATTGTTCTGTAGCTCCCTTGACGCCTTCAGTCCCGATTTCAGGTTGGGCGTACGATGTTGTAGCACATTCCAATAATTTGATTGAGCAATTACAGTGGTATTATCTTGTACTGTTTGTATATCGAATGATCTTTTGTCACTGAAGAGAGTGCAGGGAATCAAGCTGGATTTCAAACAACGTCCTGATAAACTTAAAACCTTCTCTCTTAGAAGGGTGCATCGTACGCCCAATCTGAACTCGGGACCGGACTGAAGGCGTCAAGGGAGCTACACAACAATTGTAATTTCAAATTACTAGTGTAGTTTTTTTTAGCAAACTGCTCTGGCTGGCTAAAAACTGGTGTACGCTATCGCTTGCTGGCGAGCTGGAAAAATTTCTCTTGCACTGGCTGGCATTGTCTTCCTTTTGCTATTTTCAACTTTGCTGGCTAGTTGACAGACATCACACTAAAAGGTGACTGTCTTGCTCGCCGGCAGGGAAGAGCGGGTATTTTTCCCAGGAACGTTAAATAGTAATCAAAATTGACGTGGAGACACTCAGACACTCACAACATGCGATTAATTTTCTCCAAAAGGGTCGTTGGGTACTCTCACTCTTCCTTAAGAAAATGTGATTCTTCTTGTGTCCTTAGATGACCAATTTCTCGTTGGAGGTTTTTTAATTTGACGTTTTGCTAGTGTGAACAGTTGCCAAATTTTCCGTGTGGCATGTGAAAACAGCCGAGTTGCAAAACCTAAAAACAGTCACAGTAAAATAAAGGTTAATAAACAAAGCTACACTTGCTGCTGTGTAATACGTTGACCAAAAACCGGATGTAGATCCGGGGAAGTGCGGGATAGAATGACAAATATTTATCAGCGGAGAAATTAGCGGAAAAACCTTAAAAAGCAAAAGAATTGAGATTGAAGTATATGAAAAGAAATGAGTGACGGAAACGCGCGAAACGGACATTTTCTTAAAGCTTTTGGGGGGTTTGAAATTAGCGATTTGAGACTTTTCGGGGAAAGAAATTTCAGAAGAAATCCTTTTGTAAGATTTTGGCGATAACTTTTTCTAGGATTTTAAGTAGGGGAGTATGAACATTTTCGGCTAATATCGGCCCATTGGAACTTAAGGAACATAGGCCAATCTTAGCCAATATGAGTCATCATAGGTCTTTCGGCTTCACCGCAATTTTCATAGGATTTTCAAAATTAAATCCACCGGTACCTCCAAAAGTCACCGTATTACGAGCGATTTTTCACATTTACCCGAAATACACAATGTGGAAAACCCCTTGCCTAGCTCTCTTTACATGACCGTTGTATTTGCCGTAATTTTCAATTTTTTTAAGCTTTGCAATTGTATGTAGCCTTTAGAGTGCCTAGCTTTCGAAAAGGAAAAAAAGTTTGTTCTTCGCCCCGACCGGGATTCGAATTCGCGACGACATATTGCCTAGTTTAATGGCCTTAGCTCCCATGAGTCTCCTGTAGCTCAGTGGTAGAACATCCGAAGTAGTAATCGGAAGGTCTTACGTTCGACTCCTGATAGGAGCACTCGGAATTTTTTCCGAGTATGCCTGTGTCACTTACTGAGTAATACATCATTCTCAATATACTAGGTGTTGCACAATCCTGCACCTCCACTCTGGGGCTCGTTCATAACTGATTAGAACTGCATCAGTCACTGATCAGTCTGTTGACTGATGCGTCCTCTAAATTACAAAAAACAATTAAAGCAAAGCAGATTTTGGGATGTAGAAACAGCTTTTATTAATAATATTAACCACCTTAACATACATCTCTCAAAATTAAGTTACACTACAACTACTCCAAACCCAAAACTGAAGTGTGAATTAAGTAGTGATAAGAAATTATACACTTAAGCAAGAAGATTGATTGATCGTAATGTGATACTGAGTGGAACCGTAAGGTAAAGGAGAAAAGCATCTGAATGCCAATCCCCCAGTATTGCTAAAAACAAGAGGCACCACCCTCAATGAAAAGAGTGGCTGGCCTAAGCTAGCTTTGCCTGACAAACCGACGGCCTATGAATGATCATGCCACATGAATGCCTGGGATTGAGGGAACTACATACTAGGTGTTGCAAAGTATTGTATGTCAAAGAACCGCATTAAAGCAGTGGAAATCCTGCACCCCCTCTCTGGGTCTCATTCAAAATTTAGAACTAAACAGACCGATAGATCACAAATAGAGCTACTGGGCTTTAAGAGCTGAGTGAACTCTTTCAGTCTTTTTATTCAGCACACGTTTTGTGATGGCCGCTGGTTTCCAGATCTTACTTAGGATATGACTAGGTTTCTAGAGAGTTCTCTTCCAATTTGATTGTCATCACATTCTTCTCTGGGCGTTGCCATTCACCTCTTTGATATTAGTAAATAACCAATAAATGGAATTAAAACTGAAAAAAATCACTTGGTGCTCTTGGGCTCAATTGAATGCATGGTGACACTTCCCAGTGTTGAAGACGGCGTGTGTGTGTGGAGAAATAAAAAATAAAAATGCATCTACATATTTGTGGCCCATCTGCTCTTAAAATTTTGTGGTGAGCAATGCTTCAGGACAGCCACCAATTTCATGAGTTTGGGACCACATTAAGGGTGAAGTGATCAAAATTATTAGAAGCGAATTGGGATTCATACTTGAGCACTCTTTTAGTGGTGGAATCTAGTCTGTTAGTAAATAATTATAAATTCAAAACAATATAAAAATTCAAACATATAGACTTGCATGGTTAGCATAATAATTTATCGTGACATTTTAATAAAGTCCTTTGACCAATCAATCTTGGTAACAAGTGACCAAAAAATTGTGCTTTATAACTTACAGTGTAACAAAATGAAAATGAAATGTGCGCAAATTATATGACAAAATGTATTTAAGAAATAACATTGAATAGCTTATTTTAAGTAAATTAACTTTTGAAAATTAATATAGGAGGATCTTTCAGTTAACATCATTGTTTTAAATTTTGCCTCATTAGTATATCAAACAGTATTAGCTATGAACAAATGGACACCATAAACAAAAAGAAGTCAGGCTTTGTAATCAGTTGAAATATTTGAATTAGGTTGAAAAACAAAAAAAACAAAAAAAAAAGAACTGTGAAATTTACAAAGAATGTGGGTTTTTTGCAGTCAAGCCATAATTCTATGTTTCTATCCTGCTAAAATTTTAAAGACCAATTAAAGTTTGCCAAGCTCTTTTGATTTTATGGGGTGCATTAATTTGTAGCTACAGTAGTTTTTTTGTTTAATACTAAAGTAACTAATGCTGCTAGAACATGTAAAAAAAGACAAAGATTGTGTGCATTGAGTGTTGCAAAGTTTGTACATTTGATACAACAACATAGAACAACTTTTAACTATAAAATGAATAAGTATATTATGTACAACAATCTTTTTAGTGGTCATCAATGTCATAGGGACCAAATATCCTTAAAATTTCGAAATATTTTTACCAGTGACGATAAACTGGTGAATATTGTAAGTTAAACAATTTCGCCTTTTGGCAATAAATAAATAAAAATTAATTTAATCTACAGTCAATACATTAAGGTCCTTTTAGGGAAGATCCAATAACTCTTTTAAGGTTCCTCAATCCAATGTAATTTATAACTAATAGTCAGAACATAAATTTATTTTCATCATGACTGCCTCAGCTCGGTATTAATGTTTGACAATTATATTGTCGACAACTATACTTTCCAATATTCAAGAAATATATACATGTCACAAGAATTAGGTTATTAAACCATAAATAGGATTTGCACGATCATTCAGACAATTTAATGGCTTAAATTAATATGATAAAGTGTTCAATTGACTTGTAAGGGGTTTTAGCTTATTGTGTACATATTACCTGGTTACATAACAGCTCACAGAACTCTACATACACAGTGTCAGCTCAATGCAAAAAAAATTATATCAAAACTCTCATGCACAACACACTGGAAGTGAAAATGCAGTGCAGAATTGCATCAACTGAAAATAAAACCAGCAGAAAACATTTGAAACCTAGTACTTAATTGTCAGTGTATTGAATAAATAAATATCAGCTTGTCATCATCACAAAATTGACATTATAGTACTTCCTTTTGATCTATTTTACCAACATTGTGAAATAAAAGCATGACAATTTGAATCTTTAGATTGTTTAATAATAAGTTAAATTTTGAGACATGAAGCTTTTTAATTTTTATCTCCAATGCTACTTTTTCTTTCCACTGTCATTGCATTCTGGAAAATTGCCGTGGTTTTTGTATAAGAGTCCATTTTCACCATTTAAATGTGCTTTGAAAATTGGTGTTTGTTGTGGCATATTTACTGGCCGCTGAAAGAACCTTAAAACACCACGCATAATAGAAACAAACCAGTACACTTGAATACTAAAGAGGACTAAGCAGAAGGTGTTGCAAAATATTGGTATTCTAAATGGAGTGTGGAGAAATGAAATACTGGCATATTTTGAGTAACACCAGTACATGTAAGGATAGATAAGTACTCGGCAAAACAGAAACACAGTTGCCAGAAGCACACCATTTGCCACGTATAAGGCTGACTTTCTCATCCCAAGCTGAAAACAAATAAATTTATATCAAACAAGTATTTAATAGCTTGCAAAAATATAATCAGGTACATTATTGATAGGGAATATTTGCGGCCTAAGGCATTTATGCAAGGAGAAGGGGCAGGGAGTAATAACATAATACATGTATTTAACAAAAGGAAAAAGGATACCAGCTTAAAGGGGAAGTATCATGAACTTTTTGATCTCTTTTGTTAAAAATGGTGAAATAAGACCTACACTTTGCTACAAAGTAATTCTAGAGCAACGAGAGTAGAGAAATCAACCCAATTCTTGACAGAAACAACTCATTCTCTGTTTTAGCGCAGTTTTGAAACAAAAATGTGAAATTTGAAGAACATTAGCCTAATATTTTTCAAGTTTTAATCCATTCCGACCTACTCTTTCTCTGGCCAGGAGCACTAATCGACAATTTTATTACACTGGGGTGATAATTTATAACAAAACTAGACAATTATTTTTTGTTTCTGTTGTCAGACAAACATTTTGGGGGTTTTGAAATGACCTAAAATTTTCATGATACTTCCCCTTTAAGTATTCCAAGGGAACTGGACTTAACTGATTAACAAGGTGGTCATCTTAAGTGGAGAAGGAATTTGTCCAGGGGCTCGTAAGTATTATATGGTATTAACCATTTCCAAATTTTTACTATTGTATTTCATTTATTTATAAAATAATATTTCTATCAAATGTTAAAACACTGCAGAAGGTATGAGAACTTTAAATTCAATAAAGTTTCTGTACCTGAAGAGCACTTACTGCTCCTACCTGAGGAGAAGCTGCTAAGTCCAAATTGTAAGGTTATGCCCTAAGTACAGTTGACTCGCAATAACTCAAACTCTCACTAATTTACTCAAACCAAAATTGATTTCCCCTGGATTTCCTTCATACATTAACTGCAATTTTACCCTTGGTAATTCGAACCCTCAACAACTTGCACCTCCCGCTAACTAATGAAGCAATTTTCATTTCCCTTCGGGTCACTTTCTATATAATTTTACCGTCGATAACTCAAACCATGTTTGTCAAGCCGTAACAGGTCAAAACAAACACTACTGCAGTCCAAAACATTAAAATTATTTTAAAGCAGCCTTTGTATTCTTTGTCTTTTTCTGCATTAAGAAAATGTCAGTCCAGTTCAAGTTCACAGTACCTTTGCAGTCTTCTCCTGCTGCTTTGTTTTGTTTTGTTTCACATTACGTTATGTTCTGATATATAGTTTGGAAATATTGTTCCACTTTCACTTGACTTCTCTATAATTAAACTTGATTCAAATTTGACACTGTACTGTATGAATGGAAAAACTCACTAAACGCTGTTTTTTAAACCTTATTTCCGGTCATTTCAGTGTTCTCAACTCCTGATAACTCGAACCTTTTTCAATTTCAGTTGAAGGTTCAAGTTATCGGGAGTCAACTGTATTTTGTAACTAGGTTGATGATACATGTGCGCATGCATCCCAGCTGATATTGGTCTAATAGAAACCTTCTAATAGGGTTAGCAACACTGCTATATGGCAGATCGTCTCAGCACAGATGTTGCCAAAACTTAGCTGGCAGATATTAATTATCACAGTTGTTCTAAGTTGCAATTTAATGTGCAAATTTCACTGTTGTTTGAAATTTTTCCTGTAGGGCTGGAGTAAATCCTCTATTAATTCCTCTAAGAATAAAATCATTATCTCACTAAAGTTGGGTGCTTTTATTTATAAAACAATACAAAATGTAATTATTGAATGTGCCAATTTTCCCAGATAATCTCTGAGTCTCCAGGAAAGATGGAACCATACAATTATCTTTAATTCCAGTCTCCTGTAAGGATTACCAGATCTCCTGGATAAAATCAAAGCGACTTTTGGACCAATTAGTCTCTAGAACATAGTACATGTAGGTGCATGAAGATTTGATCCTAAAACCCCCAAGACTTCAATGTCTGAAATTCAATACATTACGGTCCCTGGTTCCAATTTCCACCCATCTTTCACCCAATTTGTCACAGTGACATAATTTTAGAGAAACTAAAGGACATAGCTGGGTTATGTTATCGCAATCCTTGGGGATCTTCCCATTGCACTGAGACCAGGTTATTTTGCGATAATGTCGTCTCAAAATGATGGTTTCTGATTGGCTCAAAAACTGTTATGTAAGCATGACAGCACCACACTTAAATGGGCTCGGCATGCACAGATCAAAATTTTACTTCTGTGAATGAACATGTGACGTTGGATGGTGTTGTTTATTTCTTTCATTTTAGTTAACAAATTTAAAGCTTCTGACACTGTTCAAGGACCACTTATAATATTTTTTTTTTGTGGTGCACATGTACCATGATACAGCGGATACAACTTTTTTGTTGAAGGTAAGCGGAAAAGAGTGATTATAAATTCAATGAGGAGAAATTTACTTAAGCTTGAAAGACTTTCTTGAGTGTGAAAGCGGCCACGGTAAATAGCAATGAGCTTAAATTCCAAAAAATTATGGCATTTTCAAAGCAGAAGGATCTGTTTCTTTTCTGATGTCTCTTATCTCTAGAAAAAATTGCTCCAAGAGCTCTGCTGCGTTCTCTTTCATGGCTCAGACCTGTCTGTCAATTTGATCTTCTTGTCGTAGCGCTGAACAGCAGCTCGATAATTTTTACAGTATTCTTTGCTGCTAATGGTTTCTTTCAAATTTCTAAATCTCCATGGCATCTAAGCTAGGATAACAATGCTCTCTTTTCGTTTTTGGGTACTAGTATGGTTGCTCTTTTTATTCTTGCTTCTGGTTGTGAGGTTTATTCGTCACTATTTTCATGTTGTTGTTTATATCTCGGCGGTAACAATTTTCAATTAAATTTGCTCGTAAAATGTTCAAACCTACTAGCTCGTCTATTTCATCAATGGTAGGTGCTTTATGGAGTGTTAATGTTTACATTTTCTTTGTTTTGACGTCAAAATTAAAGCCAAAAATTCAAATAACCCGCCCGAGAAAAAATTTCGCGCACAGATATTACCATGGCTACAGTTTAACTGAAGTAAGAATTTCTCTTTCAATCAGCACGCGATTTGTACTTTATCCATTTACTGTCTCCAACAAAATGTCAGTTAATTGCGATAAAAAACTAAATTCGATTTTGAGACGGCATTACGGCTTTATAATGATGGCTAGTTGGGAGAAAATATGCATTCACAAACAAGTGAGGTGAAGATCAGATTGTGAGGACAAGTACGACTTTCAAATTGAAAGCATGCAGTTATGCCCCCAGAACTCCCCCTCATTCTTGTGCTCGATTCTAAAGGTGTCTTATAAAGCTTATTACTTAATATACACTCCAAACAAAATATTTACAAGACAGTACAAAACTTAATTTATTTACCTTTTCTAAAACTGCCTTCACAGACAAGAATGGTGTGCTCATTTCATTTAGATACACACAAGCTAAGAAAAAGTCCCCTTTATTCCGTCTCCAAATCTGAAGAAAAATACAAATGGTTAGGGTTTGTAAAATGCACAAATATTCAGACACATACATGCAGGGTTTTCCAACAGATCAAGTTTATTTTCAGATTAATTTTTTTTTTTTTTATCTAGGTTACCTTAAGTTTGTCATTTTGATACTGGTAGCTAAGTTACAACTGAGGGTTTGGGATATTAAACTTTGCTCGTAAATTTATGTACATGTATTTGCACATTAATCGAGTAATAGCCGATATATTGAATTGATCGCTTGTCGGTCGAGGGTCAATCCAGTAGCAATATTCAGTAGATGTTCATTGATTGAAGGTGGATAGTATCAGTGGGCTAGCAGTTGACTCTTGCTTGACTAGATCGACTAATACATGACCGACAGTTGATCGATTTGCCACCAGTAACCGTTGACCAACATATATTGGTGGGCTAGCAACTCTTGGTCAATAGCTGAGCGGCATATTGGTCATGTGTTGATCAAGTAACAACCAAAATATCATCCGATTTATCGGTCGACGCAGTCCCTATAAGATACATGTACATGATCCGTCTAGTCATGACAGGCTTTAATTATTAGAAATAAAACCAAGGCAAGTAAGTCACTCAAGGGAGAGTAGAAATGTTGTCCACTGGAGTTGCATGGATTACATGGTCATGAGTAAAGCGGAAGAGAGTCCATTGGACTGACACTTAAAGAAAGAGTCATGGACGGTGATGGTCAAACTTGGGTGTCTCGAAACCGAAGACCTCTAAAACGAAGACCCTAAGACCCCGAAAACTCGAAAACGAAGACCCCCAAAATTTCCAAGTATAAGTACAAAAAAAAAATAAAATAGCAAAAAATATATTATTTCATACCTCAAGTGAAATTTAATTCCTTCCTGTGGTCTTACCATGGTTATCCGCCATCTTGAGCTAAGCAACCCCGTTTCTTGGAATACTGACCGGAAGTGTGCTTCCCGCTCCACTGGACCGGAGGCGCGTTTCCGAACGTCTCAGTTGCGCTGCTGGGTTTTTATTCAATAACCAACTAGCAAAAGAAACAAGTGTTAAATCCCTCCTTCTCGTAACTACAACCGTGCGATCATGAGAGCAAAAGAAATGAAGCCAAGGCTTTCTACTATGAAAGTTGCTGTAATGATTTTAAAGTTCTTCAATCCCGAGTGTTGATTCCTATTTTTAATAAAATTCATCAACCTCCCTGTAAAATAGGCCTTATCATAGTTTTCGACGCCATTTTGACGAGTAGGCAAACAGGCTTGAAATAACAGTGTTTGTATTGAAATCCGATGTCAAATAATTTCATAAAACATCGCTACTGAAATATTCATGAATTGGAAACTTTTGGTACTAGGAAAAGGATTTTAGGAAAAAAATTGGAGGGATGTAAGCTGTGCCAGAAAGCGTCCAGTCATGTTTTGGAACTTTCCATATATTTCCCTGTATTTTTTCCCGCGAACTATGGCTTAGTAGCAGTTCATGGCTGGTTTGCTATAGAGATACAAATGTATGGATGTACTCGGGATTGAAGAACCTCAAAATCATTACAGCAACTTTCATAATAGAAAGCCTAGGCTTCATTTCTTTTGCTCTCACGATCGTGCGGTTGTAATTCCCAGAAGGAGGGATTTAACGCTTGTTTCTTTGTAGTTGGTAATTAAATAAAAACCCAGCAGCGCAACTGAGACGTTCGGAAACTTGCTTCCCGTCCAGCGGAGCGGGAAACACACTTCCGGTCAGTATTCCAAGAAACGCGGTTGTTCAGCTCAAGATGGTGGGTAACCATGGTAAGACCACAGGAAGGAATTAAATTTCACTTGAGGTATAAATTAATGTATTTTTATGTTATTTTATTTTTTTGTACTTACACTTGGAAATTTTGGGGGTCTTCGTTTTCGAGTTTTCGGGGTCTTAGGGTCTTAGGGTCTTCATTTTAGAGGTCTTCGTTTTCGAGACACCCGGTCAAACTTATATTCCTTGGCTGTTTGTGACAATTATGCAAGTCCAGTTGACTCCAGTGGATGACATTTCTGTCCTTGTGTCATTAAATTGACCAGACTTCCAGTTAAGTGTTTGGACTTCCACTCAATCCATCTGCATTCATGAGACTTCCAATTCAGTAAGTTATGACTAGACTTCCGCTAATTTCATCCTACTATATTTACTGATGACTGGACTCAGCTCAGATGGTGTACACGGACATATGTGTTTGCAGACTGCTAGATCCAGAAATTTACATATTGAGTGGCAGAACGAAAGGCATGGGGCATTAAGCTGGAAGCCCTGGATTGACATAATTTGAACATTTCAGAAATGAACTAATTTTGGCCCTGGGCGATTATTTAATTTTGGGCCCATGAGGGAGGGCGCTTATCGAGGCGCGTGCTTATTATTTTCCCAACATTTCCAGCAAGCAAGACATATTTAGAGAAAAACAAAACAAGGGATACCAAGTTTATTTTGCTTTGAACAACAAGACAAAACAAAGGGCAAAATCTAACATAAACAAGCCATAAACAATAAAAAAGTTCATTGTTCATTGTTTTTAGACTACAAGCATTCATTGAAATTCATTACTTTGCTATAATAATTTTAGTCAGCTAAGTCACAGTCAGCTCTTTCGTATGGACAGTATTTGTCAGTTGATTTTACATTGAAATTGACGAGCATTTACCCTTCAGGTATCAGATATTCTACAAGCCTACCAATCCTCACACCTTAGGGGGGAGTCTCACGTGTGTGGGTTGAAAACTTCGATCTCACGCCAGCTCACACTTAAAGACTAATTTCTCATGCCTGGTTGAAAAATGTGAGCTTAATTTGTAACCTGGGCTTAACTGCCACATGTATGTAAACAAAAACTAATGCATGAAACGAAGAGTCAACATAAAATGAGTAAATGACGATACTTTCCCCCGAAATCTCTGATTAATATTTTTTGAAGGTCGGTATATTATATGGAGCATAATCATTTCCTTGAGAACTTCAGAATTATTAGGAACCTCTTTGGAAATCTTTGGGCACCTTCAGAAGACTTCGGAAATGTTTGGAAACAGTCCTGCCGTCTTCGAAAATCCTTGCACTCCCAGGATAAAAGTCTCATGCCTTTGAGTCAGAAAAAGTTGGCAGGTATGAGATATGTGTTGATCGATTGTGGCCTTGTTTTAGCGTATAAATCAATATAAATATTTGTGTTTTGTATTTTCAATGATTTTAATTGTCATGCATAACTTTTATACAATGAGCTGTGATGCTGCAAATCTGATTGGAATGCAAGCTTAAATAATTTAAGCTTGCCTTCCAATCAGATTTTATTTTTTTGTTTCTCATTACTATTGGAAGCATCCTCGCTCGATTCCTTTGCCCGTGTTCATGTATACCAAAATCCATTAACTCCACCAAAGAAGATTATTGAAAATTCCAAAAAGAAGGAGACTGCCTTAATGTTTTATCCCAGCACCTTTAAGGTGGCCGAACACAGTTTGCGCGCGCTTTACAGATTCTGTTAGTGATGCTATTAAGCGCGCGCTAGGGTTGTGGCAAGCAAATACTATCGATCCCTCAATTTTATACTAAATGGATCACAAATGTAAGTTTAGCTCTTAAAATAACTCAGTTTCTTGTTTGTGAATCCTTCTTCATTTATTGCCGAACAAAAAAAGTGAGTTCACGAAGACCTAAGCCTTTTTGTACGCTTTCATCTTTGCTGAGAAAATCTAATTGAAAGCCACGCATGCGCATTTGTGCAAAAAATTGTGAATGGTTGTTTTAATGGAAATGAAATGTTTTCTAAGGAACCGCTCGTTAGAATTTCGTGAAATTTGACAAAACAGTAGTTCTCTAAAAGCGTAACTCGCCTACAAACAAAAATCAAAATCTAACAGAGGGTGTCTTCAAGAAACATTAAAGTGGAAAACCAACATTTACAGGAGATCTCTCTGTTAGAATTACATTAAAGCAGCATCACTATGTCAGTATTTTGTGAGTTTTTCTGGATACAAAAAATGGAAAAAATCTAACGAGTGCATTTTCTAAAAATTAAGGAAAACCTTTATTTGTGGACGGTTAATAGCTTGCTATGTTGCCATGGCAACGGCGCCTTGCTCAACAAAAAGTATCAAAATTTATTCGTTCTTAGTTAATCGTGCACCATGCTAATTTCGGTTAATCAGAAGTACGTAGTTTTCAAATAATGTTTACTTTTACCTGTATACTTGAAAACTGTGTTCGGCCACCTTAAATGTACTTCATTTTGCATTAAAAATGGAAATCTTGCCCATAATCATGAGTTTTTATAATTTGCAAATGAACCACAAAGCAATGGATAAAGCATTGGGGCAATGATTCCTGAAGGAATTGAAGGCATCATGAAAAAAAAAATGGTGAATCTGAGCTTAAACAACAAAAAGTGATCTTAAAACAGTGCAAATTAGGTTGGTTATGAACTGAGCCCTTCAATATATTATTATTTAATTTGACCACCTTATTAATTTATATCAGGGTATTCATGTACACACTTTACCTCCGAAGAGTTTGATGATCTCAAATGTGTTTTTGGCAATTTGATTATAATACAACTGTAACAAAAATTGTCATACAAAGCAAATAGTCAACTCACAGTTATAGCAGGAAACCCAAATATTGGCAGAAGGAGGTGATGGAGAATAATCAGTTTCTTCTTTTTGTAGAGCTTTGACGACACCTGCGTGTAGAGGATGTTGCTTTGAGGATATTCCTGCTTTTCTTCAAGATAGGCTCCAATGAACATGACCACAATATCATAGTAGAAGTAGCTTAGTCCAAAGCAGGCATACTGAGTTAAGATTGGCTGACTATAATAAATCAAAGATTAGACAGAAAGCTTACTGGAGAAATATTTAAAGATAACACATGCTTGGGCGTACTATAAACTAGGTTCGTGAACTAGCAGCACACTTAATTTTGAACAATGTCAGACATATCGATTAGAGATATCACTGACAGGATTTTTTTATTTTTATTTTATTTTATTTTTTGGTAAGGTATCAGCCACCTAATCGGACCGTGGTGCGCGCGTGCCTCTCTAGCACTCGCTGTTTTTACAAAACCCCCAGTAAAATCCTACATCTTTTGAAAGCTTGATAATTCTAGAATATGGCTAATTCCTTGAAAGGCTGGCTCAGATTTGAATGTCTTTTAGAAATAGAACACTCTGTCTTTATAAATCAAGTTCCACACCCACCAAATAAAAACACAAGAAGACGATTAACATGGCGTTCTGTTGCTCACACAATCGCCTCAAAAACTGTGCCTCAGGTTTTTGACACGTGCATTTGTTATTGTTTTACAAGGGGGTAAATAAGTTGTGAATATGAAAAAATTTGACCTGTCTGTGAACAATTGGCCACAGCTTTAAAACAAGACAAAGTAATTCTAATTCAAAAACACAGTTTTGCATTTCATCTATCTCACATCATTTTGGTCAAATTTCAGCCAATTCGACCCAGTGGTTGCTGGCTTGAAGTGCAAAATATATGTGCAATTCGCCAGAAGTTTTCTTTCAAGAAAATACAAACAAAATTTCACCATTAACCCTTTCGTTGGCAGTTTCCTGGGGAACAATTTGTTTCCCGCAAACCCGGTTTATAAATCTGGCTGTAAGTCCTCAGCATTAAATGTTACCCCCCCATAAACTATACATCATTTTACTCAGGATAACATATCCTTTCATTTAGAATACATTTAATTGGCCATTGATGCTAACATAAATATTTTGAGCTGATTAAAATTTGAATGAAAAATCTGCCTTATGTGTTGTTTGTTAGTTTCACTCTTATAACACACCATATCTTCACAAAGGGACCATAATGATATCATTTGGATAAAGAACGATATATGAGGATTCAGGAACTTTTTATTTCATCTAAATATCATCATCACAACCAAAGTTATGGCCATTTTGTCCCTGGCGGTCGGGTTTCAAGAAATTTGAACTTCCTCACCA
Organism: Pavona decussata; assembly: GCF_977016875.1. Taxonomy (NCBI): domain Eukaryota; kingdom Metazoa; phylum Cnidaria; class Anthozoa; order Scleractinia; family Agariciidae; genus Pavona; species Pavona decussata. The sequence goes on along the minus strand of NW_028145513.1, from coordinate 2,568,043 downwards.
CATAAAAAAAATCATAACAAAACTTTTGTAAAAGCACCATGTACCGCTGGGAATGACTATTTGAAACCCTGAGCTTGTGTAAAGCAAAAAATATCACTCAAGACATTTAAATCTGGTGCTAAGACAAACAAACAGAAAAACACATGCTGTTGCTATCACTCTCAGCGTTTGAATCCCCAGAATTGCTTGAAGGGATGTTGTTTTCCTCATAAATATCATCCACACTCTCACTCTCATGGTGGTCTGAAATATCCTTCTTCACTTTCATCCGAAACATTGGAAAAAACTTCAACAGAAACATCGCTGCTTTCACTTCGTCGAATGGAATGTACGCCGACGCCATTTTTAAATGGAATACAAATCGAAGATGCGAATTTTTTAGCGAAGAAACGGTGTAAATCGAGCGAAAACATCCAGCAAAGAACACAATGAAGGAAAAACGTGACTGGACATCCTATAATAATCTTTAGTGACCATGAAAAGACATAGGAGGGGTCCCCACGGATACCTAAACGGGTAAGGGTAAGTAGCGGACGAATTCGTCCGTTTGCCAACGAAAGGGTTAATGAGTTTAGCGACAGCTAGGTGTGAAGCTCATTTCTCTCAGGGAGAGATCAACAGACTTTCCTTAACAATGATACTATTCATGACAGGTAAGATGAAACAGCCTTTTGCAGCAGTGTTTGTTTGGAGAAGACCGCTTTAGGCAAAAGGGAATTTTTAAATTGCAAACAGTAGACCAAGGTTAGTAATCACTGATTTGATTGTATTGTGGATTTCACCCATTTATTTTGCTTACATCTACTAATAAATAACTTGGCGGCTGCTACTTCAAATTCTGACCAGGAAAAGGCAAACATGCCAAAGGCCATTAGCTCCCCATAACTTTGCACACAAATGAAATATTTTGCTGGAGTTATTTGCAAAACAACACTTCAAAAAAGACCTTAAGCCAGCTATGTGAAATTCTCAAATTTGGGAAAATCGGCAACTTCCCTGGCTGATACCCTAAAGATGCCAATAAAGGGCACGCTAAAATTGTAGTAAGCAAGTAATTTGGCGTCAATAAAATGATCCCTCAATTTTAGATCAAATGTGGATCAGAAATTTGAGTTTTGTTCTTAAAATACTCAATTTCTTGTTTGCGATCCCTTTTTTTAACACCAAGCAAAGAAAGCGAGTTCAGGGAGAGCTAAGCCTTTTTGCATGCTTTTCATTCCTGCTGTGAAAACCTAAGCATGCCCATATGCCAAAAAATTGTGAAAAAATCTAACAAGTGCATTATCAAAAATAAAGGAAATCTATTATTTGTGGACGGTTAACAGCTCGCCATGTTGCTATGGCAATGGTACTTCCACGATGTTGTGTCACTATTTACCAAGACCCCTATACAGGAGACATAAACCATCATAAGAGAACGCCTGGATCAAGATCAAGATCTAAAGAAAAGAACAAACCTAGAGGTTGATGATATAATGGATCTCACAGAATTTATTGCCACCACCACATACTTCAGTTTCAGAGGACAATTATTCAAACAGAAGTTCAGCCATGGGCAGCCCAGTATCCCCGATCCTGGTTAACTTCTTTTAATTATGGAATGGCTACTGAACAACAGGCCATCGCCACTGCTCCCATAGACTGTAAACCTAAGCTATGGAAACGATATGTGGATGACATCCTAGAAATCATTAAGAAGGGAAAGGTGGAGGCTCTGACAGATCATCTCAACGGAATAGACAAAACAAACAGCATCAAATTCATGCACGAACCAGAGAAAAATGCCCAGATCCCATTTCTAGACACCCTTATCACCAGGAGCAGAGGACGGATCTATCAAACTACTGGTTTACAGGAAAGCCACACACACAGACCAGTACCTGTTGTTTCAATCGCATCATCCACTTCAGCACAAACTTGCTGTCATACGGACGTTATTGGAAAGAAGTGACAGCATTGTAATGGAGGAAGAAGATCGTAAACAAAAGGAAAAACACATAAGAACAGCCCTCCATAAATGCGGTTACCCGGATTGGGCGATAAACAAGGTCAAAGAGCAAATGAACACTCAGAAAGAAAGCTATTACAAAAGATAAATCCGAGGAAAGATAAAGCACAAGAAAAATCAAGAGGAGTGGTGACTGTCCCATATGTCCATTCATTCACGGAGAAAATACAACGCATTTTCACCAAACACAGGGTAGCCACAGTGATTAAACCTCAAACCACCCTCAGACAGGTTTTAGTTAACCCGAAGGACAAAGTTGAGAAGCACAAAAAGGTTGGAGTGGTGTACAAAATTCCATACAGCAAATACCAAAAGGTATACATTGGTGAAACAGGGAGACAGCTCGGAACCAGAATCACAGAACACAGAAAGGTAGCAGTAAAGATCTCTGACAGAAATTTCACAAGAACCACTCGCAGAGCTTCTACCAATGAACACCATAAATCAGCCATAACAGACCACGTCTGTCAGAACAATCATATTATGAATTGGGAAGCAAGTGAAATAGTTGAGCAGGAAAGTAAGATTTAGTTTAAGCGATGGATTAAGGAAAGCGTATGTATTAGATCAAACACTCCTACTATGAACAGGGACGAGGGACTCAGCCTATCAGCCTTCTCCCATATGGACACAAGTGATCTTCATCCCCAAACCAGGGGGATAGGGGGCATCTACAGAGTGACTTTGCGCATTTATCGCAATAATTAACACCTTCAGAAGCCTATTGCTTCTGACACTTTTCATGTTTTTCAAGTTTTGATAAAGATGGCTGACAGTCATCGAAACTGTCAGCATCAATAAGACGTTATTGACTGGCTATGATTTAAGAATATTTAAATTTGACTGTCTATCTTCACTAGCCTGATGAATTTCTTCAAGAAAATGGTACTTCCAACTGTAGCTTAACAACAAGTATTAAAACACTTTTCTTGGTTAATCTTGCACCGTACTAATTTTAGGCACCCAGAAGTACATGGTTTGCAAATAATGTTTACTAACACACATATACTGGAAAACTCTAAATTTGGCCACCTTAATGTAAATATACAATTCTTGCTATCCAGGAAAAGGCTGTTTGTTTCCAAACAAATGTCAAATCAAATAGAAGAAAGATCGTTGCAGTTACTATGCAATATGAAACATATACTTGAACTGCAGATGATACATGAAATATTTATTTGAACTGCGGATGAAAGATCCTTGCAGTTACTACACAATTTAAGCAGTATTTGATGTTTCATATATTTACATTTATTTATTCATTGTTCACGGGTATTTTACGAACTCACAATATGACCAGCCCCCAGTTGGCTTGATAGCTCAGTTGGTAGAGCACTGCAGCAGCATCGCAGAGGTCATGGGTTTGAATCCCGTTCAAGCCTGATTTTTTTTCAGGCATTCTTTTCGCAACTGCTTAAGTTGCATAGTAACTGCGAGGAGCTTTCTTCTATTTGATCTTTCATCTGCAGTTTAAACATGTTTCATATATTTACATTTATTTATTCATCCTTCACAGGTACTTTACGAACTCACAATATGACAAGCGTCCAGTTGGCCAAGATAGCTCAGTTGGTAGAGCAGTACTGCACCAGCATCGCAGAGGTCATGGGTTTGAATCCCGTTCAAGCCTGATTTTTTTTCAGGCATTCTTTTCGCAACTGTTTAAGTTGCATAGTAACTGCGAGGAGCTTTCTTCTATTTGATCTTTCATCTGCAGTTTAAACATGTTTCATATATTTACATTTATTTATTCATCCTTCACAGGTACTTTACAAACTCACAATATGACAAGCCCCCAGTTGGCCAAGATAGCTCAGTTGGTAGAGCAGTACTGCACCAGCATCGCAGAGGTCATGGGTTTGAATCCCGTTCAAGCCTGATTTTTTTTCAGGCATTCTTTTCGCAACTGTTTAAGTTGCATAGTAACTGCGAGGAGCTTTCTTCTATTTGATCTTTCATCTGCAGTTTAAACATGTTTCATATATTTACATTTATTTATTCATCCTTCACGGGTATTTTATGAACTCACAATATGACCAGCCCCCAGTTGGCCAAGATAGCTCAGTTGGTAGAGCAGTACTGCACCAGCATTGCAGAGGTCATGGGTTTGAATCCTGTTCAAGCCTGAGTTTTTTTTTTTTTTCAGGCATTCTTTTGGCAACTGCTTAAGTTGCATAGTAACTGCGAGGATCTTTCTTCTATTTGATCTTTCATCCGTAGTTCAAATATATGTTTCATATATTTAGTACATATATTTTATTTATTCATCCTTCACGGGCATTTTATGAACTCACAATATGACCAGCCCCCAGTTGGCTTAATAGCTCAGTTGGTAGAGCACTGCACCAGCATTGCAGAGGCCATGGGTCTGAATCCTGTTCAAGCCTTCAGAGTTTTTTTTTCAGGCGTTCTTTTCGCAACTGCTTAAGTTGCATAGTAACTGCGAGGATCTTTCTTCTACTTGATCTTTCATCCGCAGTTCAAATGTATGTTTCACATATTTACATTTATTTAAACAAATGTCAAGTTGAACTGTACCATAAATAAAGACAGCACCAGTTTACTGCCAATATTGTACTCTTTGTGAGTCCTACACAAAAACAAAATTAAAGCCTAAAAAAAAAAATGGGAAGAGAGAGGAAGCCCCAAAATAAAAGTTGATGTGCTAAAATTCTGGTGTAGCATTATCAATTTGGGTGGTAACATCACTGCCTGCTGACTTTTGATTGGACAAATGTTTACGACGCAGTTGGTATTAAATTCTCTTGTAAGGGAATTCGTCAATATGGTGTCAAATCATCACAAACATTGTTTTTGTTAAGGCAATTTATTATACATGACCAACGCGCTCGAAACGAAATAAATCATATGGGTGTTGTGAAACTCAAAACCAAGATGAACAACATTTAGGAAAACTGAGTTCAATTTTTTCCAAGGGAACAAAAAAGAGAAATGTTTTGAGTGTAAAGGGGGTACTGTCTCAACAGGCAAAGCGGACCAAAACTATGCTCCACCTGTCGCGAAGACGTCGGCCACCAAAACAAACTATTTGTCTAAAGTTACCGCAGTCCCCAGCAGATGTTCAAGTGTCGTTAATGCAGGAAAAACGAAATTTTAACCGGATGATGCCTCTTCAGAATGAATGTTCAAATTAATAGTACCATTTTAGAATTCAACGCGAAAAAATGAACACGAATGAAAATGCAGAAGTTAAACTTACTGGCTGTTGCCGATCGCTTAAGTTAAGACTTAATGGTTCGAAAGTCGATTTACCTGTGCTGCATAATATCGGTTGAGGTGAGAGCAACTTTGAACCCAATAACAGACGCAGCCAGTGCTTGGAGAGCCGACACAAACCTGCATAAAAAACAGCACCAGAAACATTAACATTCCTTATTTAACGTCTCGAAGTTGGAAAACTTCTCAAATTTGCACGGACGCGCGAATTTTGAACTGAGTACATTAAAACCGGTCGCTGCAATATATTTTGAAAATCTTCACCTACCGTGTGCTAATGGAAAATCTGTCTACATAAGGTAAGTTTGGAAAAATGAACTTTTGGAAATAAGTGGAAAGAACGTGAGACAACGGAAAGAAGAGGAAGCCAGCTGTAAACAGGTACAAGCCATCCATTTTCGCGACGTGATTTGTTGATTTGCAGATGCGGGCGAAAATTCCGCTGTAAGCATTCGGAATCACGCCACCTTGTCGAAGATGTTACGATTCCTTACGATACCTTCCGTATGGTTTCCGATTGTTCCCCGGCCCCAGCGTGCGCGTTGAGTTGTGGGACTGTTTTTTCGTGGGACACTGGGTCTAAATGTTATATAGGGGATGTTTTGTCTGGAGAAAAAAAAAAAAAAGTTAAAAACCTGGTGAAAAGCGATCGAGGACGAAGCGAAAATGAGAAGATCAAGAAATATGACATCTACAGCAACTGGACAGGCTAGCGGTTCAGCAGCTGGTTCTTCAGGAAGCAGCAACATTACAAACACAGTTCCTTCCCTACTCAAAGAACTTCACGGCCTTGTGTTGCAAATTCAGGTGCTTTTTCATCTTTATTCAGCATGCATGAGTTTTACAGTGTACTTAGCAACATCCTTTATCCTCTATATCATAGTTTAAAGTGAGTCTCGGGAATAGAGTTTGAGTTTATACATATTTTGACGCTGTTCAACCTTGGCTTTGTTCATTTCAAGAACTGTTTCCTTTAGCGTCCGCAAAAACAGCTGTTGTCCCAGGATCGTCTCCCGGAGGGGCACATTCTGTGGTCATTTCTTTAGTCTGCTTTTCTTTTTCTTTCCTTTTTTTTTCAGACTTAGAAGTAATATTTTACTGCATAATTTACCATACTGAAAACAGCATTAGCATAGCATAATTAGCATAATTTCTCCATTTCCAGTATTTAAAAATCCACGAGAAGTCCGCACTTTGGTTTAATTGTTATTTAAGAGCTTGTGTAGTTCCTCAAATTGACATTCTTAAAATCCCTAATATCCTCTTTTTCGGCAGTCAAGTATTCTTTAGGCTATTTATTTTAATTTCAAACTAAAAAAAGATGTACAATATTATTAGAAATATCTTAACACTAAGATCCCAAAATTATATTTAAAAATATAAGCTAAATATATATTTAATTATTAAATAATAATTAAATTCAAATGTAAAAATGAAAAAAAAAGTTGGAAAATTTTTGTTAACCAATGCAAAGCATAACTGGAATTCAGTTCTCAGTACATGTTACTGTTATTGTTACTGTTAATGTTATGGGCTTCAGGTGGAAAGAGTCATTTACTAAAAAGTGAGTAATAACTTAGATTGACTTCTAGGAAGACATGTCTCAATGCTATACTTAGAATTAGTAAGGTCTTTTTCTCAAAGTTCCAAGGATCTGCCACCGATGTCTTCGCACTTCCCAAGCCTCAAATATACAAGACCAAGGGAAAGACTTGGATTCACTTCTCCTTTGCTGTAGCTTTTGTTAAATATTAACTCATCTGTAAGATAATTTTTTCGATTCTAGGAGCAACGGAGCCAAAGTGAGCAAAACCTGAGTACAATCACCAAGACTCATGAAAAGATGAAAACTGAAGTCAGAGGTTTGTTGTGTTCTGATACTTAACTACTAATTTCTAACTCCAGGCTGCAAATTGCCATTTTGTAAGGTCTTTATGATTTGAGCAAATTATAGACCTTTTGCAATAATTAGTCACATGGTCAAATATCGTAAAACTTCTAGCTGGAACTAAATGATTTCTATAGATGGAAAGAGCCTGTATCAATAACAGCAGGAACACAAATGTTTATAGACCAGTGCTTTTGAAAGGTGAGATTTTGTGATGGTTTGAATACTTGCACAAGTAGAATGTTTTTTTTTTGGTGGAGGTGAGAAGTTGTAAACCATCCAAATAAGTTTTCTATGATTGTTTAAAAAAGAAACAAGTGCAATATTATCATCTGAAAAATAAAGACCAAGATGAGCAAATTTCAAGCCATTAAACTGAAAGGGAGAGATTTTATGGCAGTTTGAACATTTGAAAATTTACAAGGATTTGTGCGGGAAAGCCTTGGAGCAAGGCTTCTTCTTCTCATTCAAACAGAAAATAGAAATCCCCCTTTTGAGACAATTAAGCCTTACAATTTGCATGCCAGCTAATTCCTATATGCTCTTTCTACCCCTGATAAAATCATTTCTTCAAAATAGATTGCTTGCATGTTTATGGAAAATGTTTTTAAGTCATGTGACCAACCATTCCAAAAGGCTTAATTCAACATTCATTAAGTTACTAGCCTCTCAAAAGGTTCTTTTAAGTCAGGCCGGTTAATTTGGTCGTGGGAGCTGTTGTATTGATATAATTATAAAGTACCCCAAGCCAGAATTGTACTTTGTTTTCTCAAATTATGTGAATCATTCTCTCTTTCTTCAGTCTTTTTCTGGAAACAAAATATTAACTGTTAAGTTCTTGTTACATTCTTCAGTGTCTCCATACTTCAAATCCAAGTTGCGAGGTTTGTACAAAACAGCAGGAACTGATGCTGAGAATGAAGTAGAGTAAGTTTATATATACATGTATATACCTTGGTTATTGACACAACAAGGTTGGACAATGAAGGATTAATTTCATAATAATAATTATTATAGCTTTGCTTTGTAGTTTTTAGTACAAAAGAGACGTGTAACTGTTCTGCTTGGACAGAAATTCTCTGCAGGTGGTGTAAGATTTATTTTCATTGGATTAGAGTAGCACTGATCATGAAAACTTGACAAACTAAATTAACTTTAAAGAGTCATAAGTTTTACAGTCAAGTGTGGCTTAAAGGAAGTGCACTTTGTAATGTGCAGTTCCAGAATATATCCATACCCCCCCACAGAAGGTCAATGGAAATTCCGAGAGGGAGGGGGGGGGGCTAATAAACGGATATTTCCGAGGGGTTGGGGGTGTTCCTATGAAGAATTTCTTCAGAGGGGAAGGAAATTCATCAAAAAATTGTAAGCGACGCACAAAGTTGGCTGACGAGAATTTTCAGTCGCCACTACGGAAAAATAATTATAATCCAGCACATTAATGCAGCGCAAACGAGGAATCATTCTGGAAAAAGTTATTTTGGTTGAAGTGTTGTCTGGTTAACCTTCTGATAAGCGAAAGTAACGCTTGGGGGTATTTTTCTTTGAAGTTCAACTTCGCGGCGTGATCAATCGGCCTCATGTGTGCATGGCTGTGCATGACTTCACAATCGTTTGAAGTTCGAGTTTTGAAATTAATAAAAGCCCTCTTTACTCGTATTGTAGCATCAAATGAGGAGATTAAAAGGTTTCTGAACAAAGCAACTACAGTCGAACCTCCTTTTGCAATCACCTCTCGTAAGAGACCACCCCTCATTAACGACCACTTTTCCAAAATACCAAAAATTTTCAAGTCAAATCACTATAGATGGAACCTCTCATAGGCGACCACCTCTCATAAGTAACCACTTTTAGAGATGATTGTTTAAAATTTTCTATAATTGTTTTTAACCTCCTGAAGGCGACCACTTGACACACAATCTGCTGTATCTCTCGTGGACGGAAATTGAAAAATGTGTCGCTGTAACATATTGGCTACATCAATACAGCGGACGCCGTAAATCTCACAGTCGGAGCTACCGGAAGTGCTTCATGATTTAGCTTAGCATTGAAATAATTGATAAAATACACATGCACTATACTTCACACTGAAATAAACTTTAAGCAGATTGAATCCCTTGTAGGAAAAAAACTCTCTTTATATCAATGCAGGTGATAAACAAGGCCAACTTTTAGCGCGAGCTTCGCTTGAATTCCCGGTTACTTACATTAATACAAGGCTATTGAAACAAACACCTGTGTTGGATAAATCTGGCCACAACTGTGGCAGGTTTAATAAGATCAAATGTAACAGAAACACAACACAGTGATATATGTAAAAATCCATTAATAAGTAACTGATACAAAGTGGGGCGACAAAAACACGCCAAACAACTAAACGAATATAACAAGAAGGAAATTTAAACAAATCTTATATAGTAATAATAAGCCGTTGGTAGGAGAAGGGGAAGGAGGCGGGTAAGATTTTACTCCAAGGTGATCTTTCCTTATCGATGACAAAGGAGAGAAGGAATAATAGCATTGAAACTAGACGTAATATACCCGAGACAACGCCCCCATATCCCATTGGCTAGATTTGGCGTACCTGGTACAGCCTTACCCAACGGATTATCATGTGAGCACCATGCCTTGCTATAAATTACATTATGTCTAGCATAGTGTCTGGTTTTTTGCTTATGTTCCGTTCCCTGAAAAAGTTAGACAGCGCTACCTGGAGTAATGAAAGAGTCAAGTGTCTTTCACAATAATTGTCTCACTTTTTCAAGTAATTTGTGAGATACAAATGATAATCACCATAGACCCTAAGATGTTTTGCCAAGAATGATTTTGGACTAGTCTTAATATACTTGTAGGTAAGAAAAGTTATTACTATGGGTTTTGATAAGCACTGGCAAACGGTTAGGTCTCCACAATTACCCATATGTAAATTACCCGAAATTTACACCCCCTGTGGTCTGACCTCTGGTAAGCGACCACCTCCCGTAAGCGAACACATATCCTTGACATCATGGGTGTTCGCTTACGGGAGGTTCGACTGTATTTTGATGAGCATGGCCTTTTCGTAGTTCCACAGGCTAGTTTGCGGTTGAAATCTATTTTGGACACAAAGAAATGTACAATGGGCGTGCAGCGTTGTCGTGTTCGATGAATTTATTTCCCACAGAAAATTATTGTACCGCGGCCACAAAACATGTAATTTCTTCAATGCAAAGATTCTGCAGAGATATTTCAGAGATGCCAAACTCTGAAGATCTGAAATCTGGAGATTTTTTCTTCTGAGCACCCCCCCCCCCTTATTACCCTACCCTCCCCCCTAAGCAAAATTGATGCACTTACCCCCCCACCCCCCCACCTTATTGGCACAAAATTCGCACAACACTAGAGCTCTTTTGTCCTGCTCTTTAATTGGTTGAACGTTTATCCAATCAGAAAGTCGTTTATATTGCAATGATGACAGCTAATGATGACAAAAAGCGTATTTTCTTGGGTTTCCGTCAAAGTTTGTGGCAGATTAGGTAAGACAGGTACGCAAATGTAGCCATGACACAATATTTCTTAAATTTATGGAACATTTGAGTTGAAATACTAGCCTATTATACAAATAAGATGCCAAGTCGCTTTTATCCGGGAGGTTTAGTCACCCGTACGGGAGACCGGGAGATTCGTTCCGTATCCGGGAGACTCCCAGATAATCCGGGAGAGTTGGCATGAGTGATATTTCCATCCAGTGAATAATAATGAACAGTGCAGTTGAAATTTGATCCGGCACTGAATGTTAAAACTCTCCCAATGTATGCAAATTTTGCTCAAGGACGTGAAACAGCGATGTTTATTTGATAAAAACCTGACAAAAAACATTGAAAACACAAACTTCTTTTCTTTCTCTTATTCATTTCATTCACGATCTCATTGCCGAGACGTGAATCCATGGACTAATTAATTTTGAAGTTTTGAAAGGAGAACCGGCGAGAACCTTTTGAAACTGTTCACAAAGGCGGCTTTCAATTCTTGTGCATGCAGCCAGTTTTCGACTGGGTTTTCAAAGTTCTTCAAAATTCTACTTGATAGATTAAAATCCAGCATCGTATATTCAATGTGCAACTTATATTCATAGTGGTTTCTTCGCGTTATTAAAATAGCAAACGTTTCTCTGCGGAGGTCATAACGAAAATGGAATTTGCAAAGGCCAGTCGTGTTTAGGTGAAAAAGAAAAGTTGTAACATGATAGAGCGCTTGAGAAAGTTATAAACGTTAACTACGCAACAACAAAGAATTAAGCCGTGTTTTATTGCTGTAAAAAATCGACCATTTTTTAGTTTTTTCCAATTTTTCCGGATATAATTTCAGCAAAAGGATTAAAACAAGTAAAATAGCGAAGTGTTGTAAATAGCTGAACTAGCGTAGTCGATGTTGCTTCAATAATAAAAAAATTGATCGAAATAGTGTGCGTCATCAATTTTCTTAGTCTAAATGGATTTTGAACTTCTGAGGGGTTCAGGGAGAAGGGTTTTAAAGACCTGGAAATTCCAGAGGGGTGGGGGGGGGGGTCATCATAAACCCTCTGGGACGGAAATTCTGAGGGGGTGGGGGGGGGGTTAAAATAAAAAAAAGCATTTGTTGGGGGGGGTATGGATATTTTCTGGAACTGCACATTGTAATTATCTATTGCAAATAGCATTTTTATTGTCAGTAATATCTATTGTTAATATTAGTTTTCTTAGATTGTAAAGCGCTTTTGATCATTCTAATGTTAAAGGGTGCTATATAAGTAAATAAATTATTAAATTATTAAATTATTATGAAACACCGTACGTGCAATTCACTGAGAAATTCAAAGCAAAAGTTCACCAAATTTTCCAACAGTTAGTGTAGTGAATTTCTTTGTTTTCTCTTGATGAATTGTTAGTGAGTTTGAGAAGTTATTTCTAAATCTTCATCTTTCAATTATAATGTTTTTTTTTTTTTTTGCATGAATTGGAGAATAAGGTGAACTTTTTACCTCTTGGTTATTCCCAGCTTAATCAAAAAGGCACTGGATAAGATAGCCATCATTAAAGCTCTTAGAAATGACAGAAGGATTGGTATGTATCTTAAGAAATAGTGTTAAAAGAAGGAACAATTTATTATTAATAAATTATTATTATAATTTGCATAGTATATTATGCTCTTATCAGTTTCAGGGCTGAGATTAAGTTTTTAGACACATGTTACAGCGAGCTTCTCATCTGTAACACTCTTGTTGGTTTCTGAATAAAATGACCTTATACAATCATGAATATCACCTGCAGCATCAAGGTTCCATTCAGTTTCCTGTTTGCATGCTAGAAATTAGTGATTCTTCATGAGATTGTTTAAACAGTGTTAATTTAAAGAGTGTGAAGCTTTGGAAATGGTTTGCATAAATTATACTAATTTGTTATGTCAACTGAAATTTGTGGATAAAAATGTGTAATAAATGATGTTTTGGTTGCCTATAAGAGGGCCTTCTTGTTTCTCTTGGGGAGATGGTTCATTAGGTCATTCTGTTTTTTTTAGGGCTATATCTGCACATGTTGTGTTTCAAGTTTCTGTGATACAATGAGCCATTATTGTAGAAATGACTGGTTCATTAGGTTGTGTTTCATGTGTTTTGTGCGAGTGGAATGTGTTTATTGAGTTGCTTTGCTTTAGTACCGGTGTAACAGAAATATACAATAAAACTCCAAAAAAGTCAGTAAGTGGATTTTATTGTGTGTTAGGAGTTTGGCTTTTGATTCTTTTTTTAATTTTTGTCAGTCTATATACAAATGCCTGTAAAATGTCCTTAATTCACTGAACTACATCTGTAGTCAATCTGTAGAGACAGATGCAGGGTAATTTTAGGGTCACATCTCTGAAAAACCATGCTTTTCGTGTTTCTAAATTCATTTATATTATTTTGTATCTGTTCCTTAGTTCGAGGTAGCAGCAGCAGACTGGGAAATCAGGAGACAGGAGAACCCAGGTATTCCTTCTCCCCAATATTGAGTGCAGAAATAATTATAAAAATTATTGTAACCCTTCATATGAAATTATAATAATTTTTTAGACTTAAGGTGATGGCACACTCACAACACTGTGTCCTAAATGCACAGATTTGGCCTATTTAATTTGTAGGAAAACTACATATAATAGCAAAACTAAGGCTTTAATGTTTAAGTTGAGGTGTTTTATGTTGCATTTTGTCTCTAAAATTATAATTATAATTATTATTTTAGGTCAGAACACTGAAATTGCATAACATAGCCTGTGAATGAAGTGCACTGTTTTAATCTGTTGCATGCATAATTTCTGTGAATTCATAGGTTTATGGTGATTGGGAACAACTTTTGGCAATTTCAGTAACTTATGCCTAAAAAATGTGTAAGGAGATATAATACATCTACTATTTAAAATGAAAGCCATCATGGATCACTCCAAAAAGAAATGAAAGGCTATATGTAAAAATGCAGCAAATTACAACAGTATCATTGTTGTCAGACAAGTGACCTGCAGATTATTTATTTGTTAGTTTTTTATGGATCCATTCCTGATGATCTCGTCTAATCAATTTCCCAAGCAGTAGGAAAAAAACAGTCAAGTATCACACTGACAAGGAACCACAGATGCTCCCCTCAAAACATGATGTTTGAGGAATTTAACTTCAAAATTGTCATAGATACGGTTTTATCTATAGTTGTATTCACTGTGAATGGTGGACAAAAATGTGTCATTGAAGAAGGGAATAAAGATACTTATTAACCTAAAAATTATTTCAGGCAAATGCCTAGATGAAAATTAACAGTCATTCCACTATAATTAATGACGCTCCAGGTGATGTACATTTGGCGTAAAGTACAGGGCTGCAGTTAGTAAAGGGAGCATTACCCTTAACAGTCCAGTTGATATGGTGACTGAAGATGCTGGGTGGGACCTTTAAATGGCTAATTTTCTCACGAAATAACATTAGTTTGTTGCAGATGTGTAAATCAAGGCATTGTATTGTGTGAAACTGGTAGCCTTACTGTGGAATCTATTTGATTTGATGTATTTCATATGAGTTAGAAAGGTGATGAGGAGGGGAGTTCTCATGACCATGTTACAACAAGCAGCAGTTCAGTTACCAATGTGGATGGGAAAAGCATCTGAAAGGTAACAGGTTTTTAATTTGTTATTATCAGAATCAACCATTAACAATTATCAACAACAACTTCGCTTTAGAGTACTCATATAGCAACAAGACAGGTCTGGAAGTAAATGGGACTATGGACACTGGGTGCTCCCTAGGATAGCAACAACCGTGGGTGGTAGCAACACACCCAGGAAGGTGTAAATGGTTGGTTAGCGAACGCACCCTGCAAAATAAATGGGGCGGTTAGCGGACACAAACCCCAATGCACGAACTTGGGCAGTTGACACACTCAGAGATAATGAATGGGGACAGAAACCCTTGGGCGGTAGCAAATGCCCAGTGAATGATTTGGGGTGGTAGCAAACTCACCCAGAGAACGAAACCCCCCAACCCAGTACTTGTAGGTAGCTAATGATAAGGTGGGATAAGGGACCCACCCAGCCTGCCACGGGCGATAGCTAAGTGGAAGGTGTGCACCCAGGCCAGTAGTCCAAGTTTATTAAAAAAAGAGGTGGGGGGCGGGTAGGGGAGGGGAAGGAAAGCGAACTTACAATGGATAAAAATATAGCGTGTGTGCTATTCATACAAAGACTGGCATATGGAAAATACATGCACGTAAGTGCTGTTCTTTGAGACCTGGTATGCAACAGATGGCTAAACTGTTATATTCGGATAAGCACATGCACGCAAACCTAAGTGATCTATACTAGGAACAATGACATGGGCATGAGTGCTGATATAAATAGTAAGTTAATGTAGCTTACATCGGCCATTGTTCCGATAACAAGTTCCTTGGAATGTTCGTAATGCACTATGACAACAAAATGGTAACTCTGTGGTCACGCCATAGTGATAAGCAACAGAGTTAAGCTCTTTGTAGTTAACTGCACTTTACAAGTAAAGTGAGCGATTGTTCAGCGAAACAAAAGGTTTATTTTGTTTCTTGTTCAACAAAAGATCTCCAAAAGATGCCGCTAAGAAAACTAAGGTTTTTGCATACGTTATTTCTCGAAAACAAAGAGCAAACCAGTGAAAAAAAAAATACAAGGCAATGTTTGTTGACTAAAACGAAGCCCACATGCAAAAATTGAGACAAATCCGGAAAAAAACGGCCCAACATTCGACATAAGGTGGATATGTATCCAGCCCTTCATTTGTTCATGGATGATGTGAAATTGTATGGCAGAGATGAGAGTGAGATTGACTCCCTTGTACAGACTGTTAGAATATTTAGCAATGATATATCAATGTTGGAATGAGCTTTGGTATTAATAGATGTGCTGTGTTTGTGATGAGAAGGGGAAGAAAAAAAAGTGTGATGATAGAACTTCTAAATGAAACGAATTTGTGACCATTGGAGGAAGATGATGATGGATGGCGATACAAGCACCTCTAGAGGAGTTTTGGAAGCCGACAATGTTAAGCACGAGTTAATGACAGAGAGGCTATGTTAAGTCTTTTAAGACTCTTAAAAGAGTACATTAGAAGAGTCAAGAAAGTTATTAAGTCTAAACTCAGTGGTGGAAATATGGTAAGAGCTCTCAATTGATGGGATGTATCGCTAGTTCTTAACACTGGTGGAGTGGTTTAGTGTACTAAGCTTGAGCTAATGAATCTTGATCAGAAGATTAGAAAATTGCTTACGATGCATGGTGCTCTCCACCCAAGAGTCGAAAGGAAGGGGGACAAGGACTCATCCATATGGGGAAACTTAGCCCAACACAGCTACCTTAGCCAAAGTGAAGAAGGACTGCTAAAGGCTGCATTGAGCAGGAAAGAGAAGTGGAACAACCAGATGATTATAAGAGAAGAAAGCATGAGAAAAGAATGAAAGACTTGTCTGAGAAAGAGATCCATCCGCAATACATACGACAGACAAGGGTGGTGGCTGGTAGTGTATCCTGGAGCTAGCTAAATGTGGGAGGCCTTAAGAAAGAGACTGAAGGCCTAATTACGGCAGCACAAGATCAGGCATTGAGAACAAACGTAATCAAGGCAAAAATCGAACATCAGAGCGTATCAGCATTGTGCAGAATGTGTGGAAAATCCCAGGAAACTGTAGAACACATAGTATGTGGTTGCAGCAAACTTGCACAAAAAAATTACAAAAAGAGGCACGACACATTGGCTTGGGTCGTTCATGGAGAACTTTGTTAAGTGTATGACCTGCCCTTGCAGTAGCGCATTAAAAATTGCAAACTTTCTCTCTGCATTTTGCATTTCTTTATGCATTTTGCATGAAAATCGTCCTGTTTGGTGCTTGGCTGGTTCCACTCTGATCATATAATTGTGTTCACAACATATCACTGGTTACCCTGCTAGCAGAGCATTCTCTTTCTCACTTTTGTTTTTCTTTAATATATTTTGGTCCTTAAATGGATAACTTATCACTCAATCCTTTCAAGAAAAAGTGTACTTATGTACAGGAAAGGTATTGTCTGACGACATAAAAGGCAACTGCAAGTTAAAATTTGTTAATTGTGCAGTTCCAGAAAAAATCCATACCCACCCCATGGATCGTCATCGGAAATTCCTGGGGGGAGGGGGGTCTTAAAAGTCAAAATTTAGACGCAAAGTATGAGGCTAAACTAAAATTTCCTGAAGGGAGCAGGGGTGCAAAACAGAAAACGTTCCATGGGGGGGGGGGGGGGGGTATGGATATTTTCTGAAACTGCGCATATCGAGTTTCTAATCTTGGGTTATTTGCTAATGTTGCTGTTATGACTCACTTATCACAAGTCATACCTTATGATCTGGTATGTGGGCTCAAGAGTCGTGGGAGACTGGCACAGTGATCCAACAAAGGGAACAATGGGATAGAGGGAGAGAGCAAACTGCTTTCCAGCTCCCCCTGTGTGCATCTTTGTCGCACTTTTCATTAATATTAAAATTTAATAAAAAAAAAGACTGGGGACGAGTCCCCCAATAATAGCCTCCCTCACAGCTACTCTTATGGCTCGTCATGCAATCGTACCTCTGCGTGACGAGCCAAAAGGGCGTCTGCAAGGCTGGCTGCTGTTATGATACATGTATCTGTAGACTGAAATTTTCAAGTCATTCCAAAGGGGTCTGGGATCAGTACCAATCATTTATTGGGTTTTGAGGTTGAAGTTTGTATGTTACTGAAATGATTACAGTCGAACCTGTATATAACGGCCACCCTCGGGACTTGAGGAACTGGCCGCTTAATACAGGTGGCTGCTTAATACAGGATCACTAAAAATACTCACTGGGCGTGGTCCAATGTCAATATCAAACAAGATTGGCATGTAAGATCTCATACTATCTGCCTAAAGCGAGGACCAACTATGGAAAATTTAACATTCGTTTTTTTGGAGCTAAAGTTTGGAATTCCATTGAAGAGTCATTAAAATTCAAGAGTCGTACCTGTTTCAAAGTCCTCTTAAAAGAATCGCTTATCTCCAACTACTGACTGGCTCATTGATGCACTTTATTTTTCAGTTTTTGTGTGTGCACTCCCCCTTGTTTATTGTTATTTTTGTGTGTGCGTGTGTGTGTGAATGGTAAATCGTGTCCTTAGTTCCATCTTAATGTAGGGTATTTGCAAATTTTTCCGCTCGGCCCAGCCACTTAGCTCGATTAGCTTGCTATTTCTAAGTGGCTGTGCCCTCTTCTTTAGTAATTTTTCTTTCTTGTTTTAATGTAAATCTGTGTAATTTCTGGGCACAAATAAAGATTGTTGTTGTTGTTGTTGTTGTTGTTTTAATGGTGTATCATACAAAAACATTTCATGCAAGGAAACAATAGGACAATCAACACTCTTTCAAGAGATCAATACTTTAAACAAACTTCAGTGCCAAATTGTAACTTAATGGTATCATATACTTAACATTGTGCGAAAGCACTGTGCAATAAATTGTCCTCTACTCTTGAACGGTGTACAGTATTGTATTTCTAACTCACTTACTTACGTGACTTGCAGTTCACAGCAAAATATCTCATTCCGTCATTTCATAGTTGTTACGATCGAAGTGGAGTTATAACGGTAATGTTGCTAATTAAAAGTAACACAATATACAATTTAATTCTTCAAGTTAAAATAGGAATAGGGTAAGAATGACGGCGACTTAAAAAAGTCAGACACGTGGGTTTGGCGCCTCGGAATTTGAAACTTTTGTTTGTAGAGCAAGTCGTTGACTATCGGCACTGCCAGCGACAATTCCTGTTATCCATGGTACTATGCATATGGCTTAGTCTCCATTCAAGGGTGGCCGCTTAATACAGGTAAAAAAAAAAACAAAGAAAGACAAACATAGGACTGCTACAGGGTGGCCGCGGCCGCTTAATAGAGGTGGCCGCCTAATACAAGTAACAAATACAGCGTTTGTATGCGCGAAAAATCGGGACTTTAAAAACTGGCCGCTTAGTAGAGGGTGGCCGCTTAATACAGGGCGGTTATATACAGGTTCGACTGTACTTGGTCTTTGTGCAGAGTGAGTTTTGGAATTGTCACTAGTAAGGAGAAGTGAGATAATCATCACCCACATAAATTAAAAGTAAAATCTTTATTTCCTTCCATAGCCCACCTCCACTGTGTGGAAGCATTCAAGCCGAAACTAACTATGTGGCCCAACAAGGAGATCATGTAAGTGGTAACGAAATGTCTCTCACTTGAGGTTTAGTTTTCTTTATGGTGAATTCATGGATGTCCCTTCCCCTCTTTCCTGATAATTAGTTTTGTTTGTTGTAGGTTGCTGCCCGTGTTCGTACGCCTGATGGTGAAGAACAGTTGATTTTGGCAGAAATAGTTTCTTTCAATCCTTCCTCTAACAAGTATCCTTTTACAACAGCAATTTATTTGTACTCAAGCCTCGGTCAGGGTTAGTTTTTAAAGATAATAATTAAATTTAAGTTAGAGTTACTGGGTTCATTATGAAGGAGAAAAGTTGATTCAAAAGGCTCCTTTTAATACTACACTAATTACTGTACATTATGGGGCACAGCAGCCTGCAGTACTTGTTGAGTTATGGATGGGGAAGGAGATGAAAAAAAGGTTGAACTTTCAAGTTTTTTTTCTTTGACACATGCTTCCCAGTTTTGTCATTCTTTGCAGTTCAGACTTGAAAAGAAAGGTTAGTTTGCAAATACAACTGGCTCTCATTATTTCCAGCAATGAGGGGCATTTGTGTAAGAGAGCCCTAGATGCTTGGAGCACTGACAGGCAGCTATAATATCAGGCTATAGAAGGATTTGTTCTAGAAAGGTTGTTCTTTCCGATGTCGTTTGTTGAATTAAGAGCCTTGGGCAATTCAAGATTGTGATACACAGGAAACCCTCAGGGGTTCCAAGTCTCCCCTCCCAGAAAATCGAAGGGTAGGCCCTACAAGGCTTTCTTCCTTGTGATTCCTTTTGATGTTCATATTTTTTTTATTTGAAAATTAAGAACTTGTAGTGCCTCTCCTGTCGATTGTTTCACTTTTTGTAGAACTTGTTGTGTTTTCATCACTGAAGTGTCGGGTTGAGTACCAACTACCTGACGTGCACCCGCCATTATTTAAAATTAGATTTTTGGTAAATTGGGCACTGGTTGTGGTAGAAACGACACAATTACTTCAAGTTATCTCGTTCCAGGCTCTGCAAAAAAAATTCCACCCTGTCTTCACCCTTTACTAAAAACAAATACCAACGAAAAGCTCAAACAAAGCGAAGAAAGCCGTCGGTATGAATTCATGAAATTTGAGTGCGCTAAACATTTAAACATTTAGCGATAAGTAGATTGATAAGTAGTTTCTTGTTTGTGAGTATTACCTTTGATGTTGTGTGAGATATGACGTAGACGACATTGATGAAGAAGCTGGAAGAAATGGCAAAGAGTAAGTAAAGCAAGTTACAGATAGCCTCCCTAACCTCGCCCGTATTACAACTGCATCCATTTAGAAACTAGGGACTGTTAGATCATTCTATTTACAGAAATGGTGCCCATCGACAATAAAACAGTATTCTTGAGTATAGAAACTGACAAAAATATTAAGGGATAGTGTGAGTAAAGTTCTATGAAATAGGTTGTGGTTTAAAAAAAGGCACCAACCAACCCCCTTCCTTGTTCATAAAATTGTAAAAGTCTTGAAAAATTCCTATTAAAATAGTTATAAGGCTGTACTGGCATTTTCGGATTAAGCGAAACCTTGATGAGATGTTATAGAAACAGGGATGAAATGGAAGAAAATATGATTTAATAAACCCTTAATAAACGTTTAGACGTGTGGTGGTTCGAGTAATTAGCGTCCGTTCAGAGGTTTTTGGAGTCCTAGCGTTACTGTTGAATTAGTTTTAAATACACTACGTTTTAGTGGAACACAGGTTCGACTGTATATAGTTTTCCGATTCTGTTTTCGATAACGAAATATTAAATGACCTCTGTTGTTTTATTTCAGGCGTCATCACTTGAGTCGAAGGCGAGTTATACCTCTTCCCAAAATGAAAGCCAACCCAGTGACTCACCCTCACGCTCTGTTCCAAAAGGATCAGGTAACTTCAGCTAATTTGGCCTTGCGTTTGATCATCGTTACTTCACGTGGTTAGCTGATTCGATAACTTTCCCCCTAGATTGTCATGGCGCTGTACCCTCAAACCACGTGTTTCTACAAAGCTGTTATCCATGAACCTCCTGCGAGGGTAAGTACTGGAAGACAACAACTAAATTTCACTCGGAGGAAAGACATTTTTTTTATTGTTGCGGTTGGATCAAACTTTATGTTGTAGACAAGCTGAGTCATTTTGTAGGTAGCGTCCTGTGCTCTACTTAGATCTGGGACGAGCTGAGTCATTTTGTAGGTAGCGTCTTGTGTACTGCTGGGATCAGCGATATGGAAAGCGGTTTTGTGAGAGATGGCAAATTGTTAGCACGGTAATGAAATGAGGAAGATGTCACGTACATGGAAGGAAGAAAAAAATATTTATCGAACACATGGCCTTTCGCACATCGGTTAGATGCTCAAAGGCTATCCTTAATTTTCTCCGTAGACCATCGTCCAACCATACCAAATTTAAACATTTTCAAAAAAATATTTCAGCTATGGCAGATCCTTTGGACTTATTTGGTTGTAGAGTTAAATTTTTATGCGGCTTTGCATTATTGCTAAAATCACCACCTTTACGGACAGCAGGGAGCTAGCGAAGTATGTCTCGACGCAGTTCCCACGGAAATATGGAGCAAATGTTAGACAAAAAATAATGCGACGAGAAAAATCACAATTTCAGGGACAACGGTGAAATTGTCTAGAATAGTGGGGATTACTTTCCTTTTCACTACTAAGGCCCCTAGTTTGAATAATCTCCGCAAAGTAATCATACTCAACCTCGTTAATTCAGTGACATAAAAATAACTGAAACATTTTCGTCAAGATGTTTCCCAGAACTAGCATGTGAAAACTGAGTAACTTCTTTTACCTTCCGGATTACCAGCCGTTACTGTTGCAGATCGCTCTGTGTTGGCAGAGTGACGTTAGAGACTGAACATTATCCACGAGTGTTCGTTACTTTCAGAGGATCTCTACTTTTGGGATTACTAACAACTGGCAATCTTTTCGTATCGATGTTTTTTTTTTTAACGTACACGAACCACAAAATCGATGGTTTGGTAATCCATGCTTGTGTAGTTTCCAGATTCGGTCTCTTAACCGTAATGATGGTAAACGAACAAAAAAAATGGGGATGGCCTCACCACTGAGTTACTGGTAGACTCCAATTAAGAGTCTCGTTAGTGCATATGTGAACGCGTCCTTTGAGAGAAAGAGAAATGAGGAAAATCCTAAAACGTTCAAAACATAAAGTTACTTCCTTTGGGTTAGTATTCATAAGCTAGTAGTACAGTAGAATGCTAGTAGGTAGGCCCTTTCTCATCTGGGTTGTCGCTTGTTGAAACAACAAACGCGCGCGAGACGGCACATCCATTTTGCGTGTACTTGAGCGTGAACCTAACTGGTTTTACTTGTATAAATAAAATGTGGCAATATATCGGAAGCTTGCGTAAATGAAATGATGCAATATATCAACAGCTCACGTAAACGTAGGAAAGTTGAGCACTCGAGTTTTACGTTTACGGAAGCCGTTCGACTCACTCAATTTATGCCAGAGCGGCGGAAACACAAAACGCGCGCTTAACGATACGCTCGCGAATGACTTGTGATGGCTCTTTTGTGTACGTTTGGTCTCGCGTGTCTCCAAAGTTTTGTCTGACGATACTAAAGGAACTGTTCACATTCTCATTTTGAACTCGGTCTAATTGCAGCCCCAAGATGATTACTCAGTGTCGTTTGAGGACACATCTTATGCTGATGGTTTCGCCCCTCCACTGAATGTCCCTCAGAGGTACGTGGTGGCATCTAAAGAAACAAGGAAAAGATAATTCGCAGAGAACAACCGGAGAACACTCACGAGGACACTCGCTCGCCATTAGTGAACTATCGTGCAACCTGACTGTTCATTTAAACAACTGGTCTCAAACCATTTGAGCAGTCGTGGACCAAGGATCGGCGCCATCTATTTTGTAAGGCAGTTTGAGAAACAACGGACAGTTGGTCTATTGAGCAAAATTTCGTTAACCAAGCAAACGTTTCGTGAGACAAGTTCATGTAAGGGTCTATTCTACTGACCAAAAACACTACTGTGTACTAAGTTGTTTCGAAGTGCTTCACATCTTACGCTATTTTCTCTTGGATAACTTTTACCTCCGTGGCGGACTAATCAGGAGAAGCTCTCGGTTGTTAAAAGACCCTTGGTCTCAGTTTTATTTTGCATTTATTTCCAAAATGTAGATCATTCCCTTCAGTTTACTGTTAATTATTTCGAACATCAACTTAAAATAAAATACAAACTTACATATTAACAGGGTGAATGTTTTGTCTTAGTTTCGTTTAAACGTATGGCTTCTATACCTTCATGAATGGCTTTTATACTTTTACCCTTTTATACCTCCCGGAATCAAACCTCACTTTTGAGTGTCTGGGTAAAATCCCAAAGTATAAACCTTCAAATGAAAGTTATTGAGCAGCAGTTTCATACAGTACTTTTTGCTTTCGTACATTATGATCTCGAGGGCTTTCTAAGGAGGAAAAAGTTAAATATTGTCTTGTTCACCACTATTGTTCGAGGTGTCTGCCAAGCTATCATCTTCATCGTCGTCATCACTCAAGGGTTCGTAATTATCTGACAAAAGAGGAGTCGGTTCTTGTGGCCTGGCTACAAACGACGAGCTGCTTGGACTAGAGCCTGGGGGCAAGTTGACAGCCAAGGCCTGAGGAACTGGTGATGAGCGAGCGCTGCTGGATGCAGAGCCAACATTAATGGACAAGGTGGAATAAGGGAATGGTGGTATGCGTGCTGCCATGGACAAGGACACAACTGAGGAGTACTGCCCATCGATTGGAGGCCATGGTGGAAGTGGCGAAGCACGGTCGCTTTCTGATTCATGACTGGGTGACTCAGGTGGGGCGGGAGAAATGGGGATCATATTGATATAGCAATCCGCCCGCAAAGTGGCTTCTTGACTTGAGACCACCGACGCAAAGCGGGCCGACATTTGAGTACTGTCGGCATCCCCACTTGACGATGAAATGACAGGAAATGTATTTGTATGTACATTTGGTTCGTCGTCAGACTCGGGTATCTCTCCCTCGGATAACTGATCATCTTCTACAATTTCCTTACTTTGTGAAGGTAGTTGGTCACCATCAGGTACGGTCTGTGAACTGTCAGGATGCCAAGCAGACTGCTGTTTTTCCGTCAGCGTATTTGTGACAACAGCAGTAGCTTCATTATTGACCGACGTGTCCTCCACAGATGCCATCTCATCCTCTGATTGGCTACTTTCCTGTGAAGGTGGGATCTCTCCTTCTGACAGCGTATCATCAATGTGACGATCTCCCTCATCTGGACTTAACACACCAGACGAATCGTCTTGGTTTAAAGGTACACCCTCGTACACTTCCTTCATTTCTCTTTCTGAAATGTTCTCGTCACAGACGGAACTCTCTTCTGAGGTGATGAGGGTGGAGCATCCAGATCTTATATCCGGAGAATCCATTGTCCCTGGCAGTGGAACAAATTCTCCAATGAAAGTAGGGTAAGGTAAATGTTCATCATCAGACGCATCATCCATGGCTGAGCTGATTTCTGGAGGATTATTGTCTGACGAGGAGCTGTACGTTTCAGCGTCATGTAGGAAGCTATGTTCAACAGGGGGCTTTTCTAACGAATCAGCTTCATTAATTTCTTCATAATCCTGGACTCCTTGATCCAAAGCAGCACTTGCCACATATTTCTCTTCTACTTCCGATGTGCTAGGGGACGCGTATGCATCTTCTGTATCAGTCACCTTGACAACTGATTCACCTTTCATCTCCGTCAATGATTGAAATGGCGTGCTGTTCACTGCCATCAAGGCACTATTGTGCGGAGCATTCTGACCGTAATTGTCAAAATTCGTTTTTGTTGAAGGCATCTCGTTGAGGTCAGGTATACTCCGGATGTAAGCCGAACTGTCTGGAATGTCCTCCGAGGCTTGCTGATCCGACGATTGGACTTGAGGTGTAAATGCTGCTAAATCGGTTTCACTGCTTCCAACAAGACTATCTTCACTTGATTGCAGTCTTACAGCATCCTCTTCATATACACTCCTGTACGTTGGAGCGGGTAATGCCTCTGAAGAATCTTTCTCAACAACAGTTTCACCAGCGGGTGAGCTTTGGGAAGTAATTAATTCTTGATCTGAAATATTACTTGGCTCTTTCATTTCTACACCTAATGACACGCCAGCCTCTTTCTTCTCTTGTACATCAACATCTCGCGTGAGCACCTGCTGCCGAGTCTCGTCAGGAATTGTTGCTGTTGTTGTTGAATCCTCCATCGGTTCTTTTAACTCAGTTAGATACACACAGTTTGGTCCTGTGCTTGTTACGGTGTCTTGAAGACCATTACTGTCGTCTTTGTTTTCGCTCTGCATGTGGGGTGTCTCGATATCTTTATTTTCGTTTTCAAAGTCACCTCTTGACACACCTGCATAAGGGATGTCCACATCAACAGAAATGTCAGCATTAATGTCACTGTCTGTCAATCGCACAGTGCTTTCATCTTCTACATGTCTTCCACCCTCGCAGATACTGTCAGGTTGTGTGATTCCCTTTGTTGTAGTACAAAGAAACATCTCATCGCTGCTTTCAGGTAGAACCTCCGACTCCTCAGCAGATAGTGTTTCACTGTCACTTGCATCATAAAATGAAGGCTGTAGATTACTGTGAGAACTCTTAACCAGCGCACGGACTCGGGGATGCAAGCCTCCAGAAGACGAATGTACTGTCTGCACCTCATCTTCAGTGTCTGGCTCTCCCTCATCACCTTCTTCTGTCTCGCTGCCAGATGCATGAGAGATGAACGCTTCTGGAGACAGCTCGTGCATTGGTAAGGATAACTGTTCATTGTGGGAACTAGCCAGGGCTCCCTGTTCAGAAGAATAAATCTGGTTCACTTGACAGGTTTCTTGTACCCTTCCTTTAACTTCTACACTTTGGCCAGACACAAAAGTAGGCTGTTCAGGTTGAGAATGTACCTGTATATTTGTGTCATTTTCTGCCGGTGTCTGTGACATCCCACCTACACTAGTAGCTTCGTTAGGCTCTGTAACTACAACGCTTGATGACGATAGCATTGGTGGACACTCTTCAGGCATCCCAGAAGGTTGGAGAGTTTGCAGATGTTGTCTTGATGGATGTTGCACCTCAGCGTGAACAGAGCCCATGTAAGTTCTTGTTTCAACAATGGTCCTGACTTGGGAATGCCCAGGTTTGCAAGATGTTATTGGATCACCACTGTCAGCCCTTTGAGAGGAAGGCGGTGCTGATTCATTGAGATGTATCCAAAATTTCTGCTGTAAGTCTTGGTCAATAATTGTCACCCCCTTACGTAACGTTTCTTCAGATACAATGGACTCCTGGCTCGATCTGGTTTTCACTATACTGTCAGCATCGCTCGAAGCATCACTTCTCAAAGTGGGTGGTACAGGTGACACAATACCTCTGATTAAGGGAGGTGGTCCTTTAGGACTTGTTCGCTGTGACGAACCTGTTGGACTTATCACAGAGCGAGATATCAAGGGTGGCGGCCCGTCAGGGCTGACAGACCCCCTTGCCCTTGTCCCAGGTGGCGATGTAAGTTTGCTTTGACCACGAGATGTAGATACAGCGCTATGTCCTCCTCCAACTGAGATGGAGAGAGGAGTGGGGGTGGCACTACTCTCTTCCAGCATGGACCTCATTCCAGTAATGGGCATAAGGGGTGGAGGCTTGGGAACCAGTCCAGTAGTAATACCATACCGAGGAACACTGGATGTACCGGGAGATGTTCTAGGAGGAGATGTCACAAGCCCTCCATGGGACGAACTATATGTTTCTTCTAACTCGGTGGTTTCTCTTTTTGTGTTGTCTTTAAAGGAAACTGTACTTTCATGGTTTTCTTTCGCATGAATATCAACTTTACGGGCTGCTGCAGCAACATCCACTAAAGTTGCAAAAGCAGACATGGGTATGGCTTCCAAAAAAGAGCCGTTTTTATCTTTTTTAGCTTGCTCCTTAGTATCTCCGTCACTGGTTTGCTCTGCAAGCCTACTTGTGTTCTCTCTGCTACTAGATACCAACACTGGTTGCTGATCTGCAACGTTTTGGGAAACTGCATCTGTGTCTTTTAGCTCTGGAATAACAGCAGCTCGATTGCGCATCTCAGACACAGAGGCTGGCCTGGAAGGGATTCGTGAAAGGTAGGTTCCACCTGGAGGAGAGACGGTTTTTGTTAACTCACCATGCGCAGTAACCTGTGGTTTCATCTCAGGTGAAATGGCACGTGGATACTTTGTTGGCTCTACTGGTGAGCGACTTGGAAGGGGAAACTTGGGTAGCTCGCCAGGAGATACAACCTGTTCAGGCATTCCTGGAGTATGCATGTGTCTTGGCTGTTTAACAACGAAAGGGTTTGCTAGATCCTGCTCTGAAATGTCATTAGGACGCCTTACAGGGACATCAAGTGGATGTTGTAGAGTTCGCCTTTCTTCGCTCAATGGTACAGGGTAACGATGCCCACAAACAGCCATTGGTTGATATGTAGGTACAACGGGTCTTATACCAGCAGGAAAATAACTAGCTGCTTGGGGATACTGATGCGCAAATGCGCCGCTAAGTTTTAAATGATTTGGTAGATCCTCTCCATTCACGCTATGAGGAAGGATTTGGTGTACACCAAGTGGAACCAGGAAGCGATGTTCAGGGTGATGGTGAAAACTCGTCATGGGATGACCCACATGGAATGGATAGCCGTACGGTGGAGGAGTAGATTTTTCCGTGGGATGTGGGTGAACATGCGGCTGATGCTGAGTCTGCATTGCCATCAATGCGTAAGGCTGACTGGGATATTCTCCAGTGTGAAATTCCCGAGGAGCTGATACGCAGACATTGCCAAGAGCCGTAAACTTGCGTATTGCTTCGCTTCGCTCATATATGCTCAGTTTGGGATCAGGCGTCCTTGGAGGAATATGTGTTTCTTCCCGCTTCGTTTGCATTATTTTGTCAGTGACATCTGCATTGTTTGCTTCCGCTAAGGCATACTTTGCCATGGCTTGAAGCCTATCACGAGCAGATGAGGAACTCAAGGCGACCACGGGAGACCTTGATGTTGGCCTTGTAAGAGATGATGTGCTGACCTCTCTGTCTCTTGTTAAATCAACGGTCTCCACCACTGGAGTTCGCCTTTCCCTTTCACTTCCTCTATGATCCACTGGAGTATGCGTGTGTCGTGAAACATCTCTGCCAGAATTGGTTTCACGGCCAGGAAGTATATTGCAGTCATGGAAGGATTTGCTGTGCACAAAGCCCTCCCTGGAACGGGGGGTTTCCTTTGTCAAATCTTGTGCCCCGGTGTATTTTTTGTCACGTGAAGAGGACATTTGTATCAGCGGTGGTGGAGGATTAAGTGGCGCTTGATGGATAGCAAAACTACTGCCTGGTGGAGTGGCACTCTGTCGTGTTCGTGTCTCTGTATGGCGGGTTCCAGATGAAAGTGGAAGACTTTGTGGCCGCACTGGTTCAGAAGGTTGGGTCTCCTCTGCCAAAGGTGCTGCAATAAATAACAGAGAAATATTTGAAGTCTTATTTTAGGTTTTCGTTTTATAAGAAGGGTATTTTGTAATACACAATTTCGTAGAATTGGTCGGCATATGCACCAAACAATAGGTTTAATGAGTAGAACACGGCTGACTATATGTACGTAAGGAAATTAATTTTACAGAGAATGTGAACGCACGCCTATCAATTTTTCTTTCTGTAATCCATTATTATGACTGGTAACTCCGCTCCTGGATAGTTCAGCAACACAAGACAAAATTATCGCAAAGTATTTCAAAAGAAAATGAATTCCTGGCGTTTAACTCTGCATCATTACCATCAAGCTTGCTTAAGGTTATTACGGTGCCAATCTTTCGGTAATGAAGTATAAACATATCAGACAAGGCTGTAGATCAATTGTGAACCGAAAAGGTCATGTGCTGCGTGGTACTTGTTCAAAGAAAGCAGTAGGTGATAGAAAATCAAAGTGCCAAATAATGATTGAAGAAAAATCCATACGTTTCGGGCTTGGCCCTTCTTCACTGGATCAATAGTTCGGCTATAGATCGCTTACCTGCTGTGGCTAGCCTTCTCAGCATGCTGGATGCTTGTTTTCCTTCCCCTGCCTCCAGGCATGGATAACCTATTTTCTTCTGTTCATCAGCGTCAATGACGATCACATCGGGTTCAGGAACACTGGGTTGCTTGTGAAGTATTTCGGGATCAATGTCTAGCAAATATTTGCAAACAAGTTATAAGAAAGGCGTGCAGTTACTACTCAGTGGTGCCAAAAGTTACTTTGACTACTGTAAGGACGGTGCCTACCAATACCGAAGTATTTTTGCGCGGTTTATGACTATGCGGGAAAAGCAGATCTTAGCAAGGACTATTGGAATCCAAAAAAGAAAATTGGGGATAACCACGCATTTTTTAGATATAATTAAGCAACAATTATTCTAAAAAGCCGTAAAATACAAAGCATTGTTTGGCGTTTTTTTTTTTTTTCAAAATTGAAGCTTATCTCTGAAAAATGCATGGCTACCCATAATTTTCGTTTCGGATACCAAGAGCACTTGCTGAGTTGTACTTTCTCTGCTTAGTTTTAGCCCGCGCAAAAATATCCCTGTATTAGTAAGCACCACCCATAGGAAACCCGAGTATCTCCAGATGCGCAGAACGTATGCGCAGTAGCAAAAGTAGGCACCATCCTTAACTTCTCTGCATAAACTAGATTATGAGGATTATGAAGAAATGAATAAACTTAAGATACGAAAACGGTGTCAAAAGAAACAGATATATCGAATTACAGCACTATCGCACATGGTTAAAACAATAAAATTAATTGCCTGTGATGTGGAATAATAACGAGGTGATTTTCACTAAAAGACAAGAATTTGTACGTTATTGACGAATAATTTACAACGCAATTGAAGCAAGTGCCAAGCAGTGAAAGCGGGAAAGACGTGACTTATTTTGCTAGGTACGGTATGCTCTGCATGGGCTTCATGGTATTTTTTTTCAGTGGCAGTGACAGGAATGAATCTAGAAAATATGCAACAAACAACACTGAAAGATTGTACAGTGTACCTCTTCTGCCATCGTCTGTTTTGATGCCCCTGCCAGCTGGTTCACCTCGTATACTCCCCGGGAATGTAGGTAGATACAATGGCTTATGCGAGGAATGGTGCTCTGTAGATGCTTCCTTGAGGAATGTCACTTGACTGTGAGGTTTATCCGGTTGTGCCACAATAACAGGTGAATGACTGGCCGGTCGACTACACTGATCAGCTGCACTTGAAGGTGAACCGGACAAGGTTAAGACAATTGAGCTTGCTGGTGCATGGCCTGGCTCAGATGGATGAGATGAATGTGGCTTGCCAGTATGAGAAATTCCCGGATGTGATGTCATACTGTAAGATGCAGGATGTGACGTCACACTGTGAGATCCTGGATGATGTGATGTAATAGTTTGAGATACCGGATGTGACGTCATAATATTAAAAGAACCTGGATAGGACGTAACAGCATGAGGAGAACTCGAATGTCGCATCCCTTTAGTTGACTGTGTATTAGTTGACAATGACGGATGCAAAGAAGTGGAGTGTGGGAGGGTTTTATGAGCGGAAGGTGCTTGGTAAAGCGGATGCGATTCTATAAGTGGATTCCCTAGCCGTGAAGGATGGGATGGATCCACAGCTTTTGGATAAACGAGTCCAGAAAATATGGTTTCTGGATGAGACAATCTTGAGGAATGTGCAGTACCATGTTTCAATGATTCAGGAAGTGAAGAGTGGAAATAGAGTTGTCCCGGTTGCGCAGTTCCCACGTTTGGTGAAGCTCTACCAATCGAGGCAATCACTCCAGGTGTTGGCATGAAAAGTGTTGAACTTGAGCTCGTCAGAGGAATATGAGGAGAATGAGACGACACTGGTCTAGGAGCTGCTAACTGAAGGTTGGGAGTAGAAGTAGTTGTTGGAGCAGTTGAGGCATCCCCTGCATGTCCCACCGAGGTGTTTATTGTACCTGCTATAGACGTGGACTCTCTCCCAATGGAAGTTGACACACTATTAGTAGACGGATTCGTTGTTTTGACCTTCTGCTGATTTGAAGGATTTGAAGTGTTAACGTCTGAGGCTTGGGCTACTGAGCTTTGCTTTGACGTGGGTTCACGCTTCTCAGTGATGCTGGAAATATCTTTTTGTTGTGGTTGCTGTTGTGGCGGTGGTGGTTGTTGTGGTTGTTGCTGTTGTTTTTGTTGTTGTTGCTGGGCACGTTGCATCTAACGAAAAAAAAACAACAACAACAAGTGTATAATACATTAAAGAATACGAACGGCGTGTATGTCTTATGAGGGCCAAGTGAGACGTCCTTGCAGCTTTTAGACGGCCTATGTTCACGAAAGAGGGCTCAAAGTATCTAAATTTCTCAAATTTACACAAATAACTTTAGATCGTTCTTATCGTAGATTAAAGTTGTAGGTTTACAGTAAAACAAATACAAAACGGTTACCAAATGATCATGTGCAACAGAGCTGCCGAATTTCACCAACTTTCCTACAATGGGAAAGTAGGCTTACTTGACAAAATTCTGCGCAGTACGTCTGACGCGATATTGCAAATTTATACGCAGTGTTATCTTTTTTAATTGCGGGAATTCCCAAATACCGTTAGAGTTGACCCTGAATGGACCAATATAAACTGATTTATCTTAGTGCGTTAAGCTACCATCACTGCATCCGCTAGAAAAACTCTCATACAAAAGAGACAGCATGGCCCAGGTTTTCTTTTTGTAAAGCAGTTCGGGTCACTTATTATTCTTTTTAATTATCACGTGTTATTGAGGTGAGAAAGAATTTTTTTAGTCTGTATAGAGAGAAGGAAGAAATCACCTTTGATCTTTCGTGTTCTGCTACAAGTAACTCCAACTGTAGTTTTTTCTTGTAGTTGAAATAAAAATTCTTGCACTGGGCACCAGTTTTAGTCATCACTCTTCGTGCTATAGCTTCCCAATCACGACCACAGTCTTTCAAACCTGCACAAAAATGGGATCGAAAATGGTTAATTTTACTCTTTTAGTGCCCATCACTACTTGTGTAGGGTCGAATTACGATGTGACCCTAAACCTAAAATCGATAATGAATGACAAATAAGTTGTGTTGCCACTAAAGAATAAATAAAGCTAGCTAAAGGAAAAAAGGTTGTACCACGTCAAAGCTAAGAATTGTGACTAGTCAAGCATGACGGGATCGACCAATACAAATCTCATTTTGGGCACCTTGCAATAGCTGGATGTTCATAATAGTGAGATGAAGCAAGTGAATGTTTTGTCTCAAAAACAATGAGCTCACTCACCTTGGAGAGCTATTTCTATTTCCTTCTCACTCCATCGCGATGTTTCCACATGATCTTAAAATAAAACAAAGGCAAGAAAAGAACAGGTCGGAGTAAGTTTAGGTCACAACATACAGTTCAGGCTTGAACGGGATTCGAACCCATGACCTCTGCGATGCCGATGCAGTGCTCAACCAACTGAGCTATCAAGCCAACTGGGAGCTGGTCATATTGTGAGTCCGTAATATACCCGTGAAGGATGAATTAGTGAAAGTAAATACGTGAAACATATATTTTGAACTGCGGATCTTTCTTCTATTTGATCTTTCATCTGCAGTTCAAAATATATGTTTCATATATTTACTTTCAGTAATTAAGTTAGTTTTCGAAAAACATTTTCACACCCATGGTTTATAGCTGGTTAACCAACTAACGCGACACATGATTTTTTTTGCCTGAAAAGAAGGTTTATTATTTAAGCTACAACTGGAATACAATTCCGTTTGAACCAGTCAAACGTTGTGCTTAGAATCTCAGTCATCCTTTGTAAAGGAGTGCCGTTTACCACAAAATAAATAAACAAATAAATACTGTTCTTTTTCATTCTTAACACAAACAATACACCTGAGACTAGGCCCCTACCTTCCCCTATAATTGTTAATTAAAATTAGCGCGCCAAGTTTGTCGGGCCGCCATCTTGAATTGAAATGGCGGACGAAACCTGAATAACAGCTTCTTCCATAGGTTTGCAGCCTCCCTTCCCTAGTATAACTTACCATTTGAATTCAAGACTCGTGGGGGGGGGGGGGGGGAGGGGTGGGAATGGGTGTGTACGCACCTGGTCGTCTGACTGATGGGGTGGGTGTGGTAACTGGTGGCTGAGTGTGCTCGGCTTCATTCTCTTCACTCTCTTCCGCTGAGTCTGTCATTTCTTCCAAATCCTCTTCTCCTTCAGATCCACCACGTTCACCTTTAGCACTAAAATAATTGACAACAAACCGACTCAGCACTGGTTTTACCGCACCTTTCAACAACACAGACGTCTCTGAAATCAACTTGATAAGGTTACCTCACTGCGATCAAGAGTTGAACATTGCGTTGTGACCGATGGATATCAATACATTTTATTCAGTTCTATTAAAATCGTTAGAGTTATGATTGAGAGGGTTCTAAACATGCGAACTCCAGATGACACGTTTCGAAAGTGAGCGTTAAAGTGTGGAAGTTGTAATTACAGGATATAAGACACAGTTAAATCAGATTCAAGGACAGGAAAGTGCCTTCTCAAACTCATTAATAATTCATGAAGAGAAAACAAAGGAAATCACTACCGCGAAGGAGGTTTGGAAATGTGATCTTAATTATCATAAAATTTTGTGAACTTTTGCTTCGAATTTCTCCAAGAATTATCAATAGTTTGAGAAGCTATATCAAACACTCGAAAGAGTGTTTCCTCCTATTTCCAAACACCTCGAAGTTGGTTAAACAAAACTCGACTGCGCCTCGTTTTTCCAACCTACTTCTAGGTGTTTGGAAATCGGAGGAAACACTCTTCCTCGTGTTTGATCTATTACAAGAAATCTGCTAGTTTAATTTGTTCGTGACGAATATGTGTGCTCATGTCAACGCACCACATTTGCCATCTTCTTCTTAGTACAGTTGACTTTGTAAAGGGCATTTTCAACATAACCGTTCATTATCAATTATCATTGGAAAATATAACCTAGCTCACCACCCGTCTCCTTTAAGCTTAGCGGTTGAGAATGACCGTCAAGTTTGTGGGAGTCAAGGTTAAGCAGTGAATGAAATGAAAGCACTCAAAGTGAATGGAAGTTCGACAGCAGACTTGATTTCAAGCCCTACTGGACGAGTTTGTACCTAACAAAAGTCCTCGCTCACTGTTCAACGCAACTGACAATAAAAGCAGGAGGTGCATTATCCCATGCATGGACAAACGTATTGCACCATCACACTCCCACTCCTGTAACCTGTTTTTTTTTTTGCTTCACTGCGTTACAGTGTCCAACATTCTATGTGATTTACAAGATAAATATTATTTTCTACGCAGAAAATCATGTACTCGCGTAACACTGTTCAACTTCAAGTTGTTTTTTTATTTACCTGCTCTCTGTAGCACCCACTCTTGTCTTGTTTGAAGGGGCACCTTCACGACCAGCTCCAAACTGAGAAATAAAAGAAAGAAGAAGTCAATGAAAACACAGCAAACCACATCATTACAATATCCTTCCTATGTCACACGAGTATCGTTAGTACAACGCTCCAAAAGCCCTTTCGACACTTGACAAAATATACCAAGAGTGGATAACACACACTGAAATCTCTTCCTTTAAAGACACGCTGGATGTCGACCAGCGGACATACCTGATAAAATTTTTGTATGTCAACTGCAACAACAGTTGCTGAGAGTACAGATGGCTTTCAAAACGTGTTTTCAATCGCAACACAAAAGCTACCTTAATTAATACCTTATCTGTATACATGGATAACGTTATCCGCTTTTTGAACCACCGGGGACAGGGAAACTTATCGTTTGTGGATAATCTCTTAATTTTGTGTTCTTCACCCTAAACTTTGCTGATATTACAAGAAGAAATTAGAGGTTGATCTCTATATTAGGCGTAGCGAATGTTCTATCAAAATATACAGCTGTCGCAAGACAATGAGGGTCAGTTATTAAAAGCACGTTCTAAGCCGTTTTCAATTTTGCCACCAATCATTGCTGCTGAAGGTAACAAGAAGGCTTGCATCCCAGACTAGAAAACTATCTATCTACTTAAAATAAAACACTTATAAACAGATTTGGAGGCCCAATGATTGTGTTAAGCCACGGCCTAAGTTAGACTTTGTTTAAATAACTGGCCCTTATAGTCTAATTTTTAGGGCTCTCGCGGTGTCGTTTTTTAACCGATTCTTGCGCAGAGAAATACGCCAGTCTCGCTGTCTCGTAAAGCCTCTACACTCCTTCTTGGTACTTAGAGGGTTAAAGTGCGACATACTTGATCTCGACGTCTCTTCTTTAGATTGTGTCTTCTGGACAGCTGCTTGTAATGTTCCTTCTTCTTTGTCTGGTAGTAAAAGAGGATACAGTCGGCCACACTCTAAAAGAGAAAAAAAAAAAGCGAAAATTTGCTGACATTTTGTATTTCCGTTCCTCTTAAAAATGCATGTAGGGTTTAAGAAATGC
The DNA here is from genome assembly GCF_977016875.1 of Pavona decussata. NCBI lineage: Eukaryota > Metazoa > Cnidaria > Anthozoa > Scleractinia > Agariciidae > Pavona > Pavona decussata. Next base: position 2,532,641 of record NW_028145513.1, on the reverse strand, counting down.
AGAACACCGTCTTCCCATGACACATTAAATTCATGTATTTAGAGGAAGGCACGTGATTTATTTGTAGGTTCTCTGACCAGTAGGAATTTGGAAACGTTGATTTTCGTGGTTAGAGAACCTGAAGAACACAAAAAGGTGACATGAAGGCATTAACCTCATCAATGCCATGTCATGTCAAAAGACATACACTTTATCAAACGACATAAAAGACACGATGACTGTTGAAAACAAACGGGAAGTTGCCGATGCTGAAGTCTGACCTACTAACATTCATTTATCAGTGGGTTGAGATGGTCAGATAAGATCAGCTGTTAGTTAAATCATTGATATCATGTCCTTTTCTAAGCTTTAGCAGTTGATACGTGTTGATAATAGCACAAACTGCATTCTACATTCTCAAAAGCCACTGGCTTCTGGCTCAGGCAACACAGACTGTTCACGCACGCAGCCTGAAATAGTCTGTTGCGAAGCCACAACACAGTCGCTCTTAAATTATCATGTGTCAACGAAGGTTTGCAGAAATGTCTTCCCAAATTTACTATAAAAAAAAAAGAGAGAAATCTAACAGCTATTCCGCTTATTCTTATTCAGGAATACTTACAGTCGATCGAACGCAACCTTAGACAAGACGGTTAACATCGAGAATACAGTATAAGGCAAGGCAGAAGCTTGAAGATTATCAATAACTCACCTTGCCGGGGAGAAACGACGAAATCAAGTCAAAGTCCTTAGGATTATGAATAAACCTAGAAAAGTTGTGAAAACTGGTTAAATGCTCACTTTCCACTATAGCAAAGCTTCATTCGAACATATCTATATACAACAGCATGGACTTGATATCTAAAAAGAGCATACCGTAGCATGCGCTGAATTGCCTTGGTAGCAAAAATGGCTTGGCAGAGCACAAAATCCCCCAAAATTGTTTTATATCTATACAGTTCTCTGAAGGGTCAGGATTTCGTCAGTGAGGGTCACAAGGAGGTTTTCCAAGGGAGCTCCGGTGTTAGGTGAGTCTACCTATACGTTATATTGTTACCTATACGTTGTTATGGTTCTTTTGACAAGAAATACTGTGGCACGGAGAGAAGAGGGTCCCCTATACTTTATAAATGATTGCCCGGGGTTATTTATTTTACCATGATGTGTGTTTAAGGCCTTTATTTATTCATCATTCATGAATTCCTTAGTTTTTACGTCCACAAGAACGCAATGTTGGTACTGAATTAAACGTGATTCGTGAATTTTTGTGTGAGTTGATTGATAACACGTCCAGTTTGTCTGGCTGTATGATGGCTTTGAAGCTAGGTTTTTTAAAAACAGATTGCACGACTTCACCCATTTGTCACGAATGCAGCCTTTTCTGATTGCGGGTACGTTAATGTTTTTTCTCATTCTTTGTGACATGTGAAATGATCCTATATTTTGATGTGATTTATTTGCGCCACGGAGTAAAGGGGACCCTCAAAGAACAATGATGGAAGTAAACAAAGTTCGTTATGGAGTAACAACACATGTATAGAGCGGTTTTCAATTGAGTGTTGTAAAACCAAAACCAAAGTAATTTCTCTGGCCAATCACAACAGATGTAAACAGCACAATCAGTCAATCAGAACTTATAACCTGCGTCAAGCGCGGGAAAACGCTTGCGACGAAGCACGATTCGTTTTGGTTTGGCTTCCCATTGGTTGAGAGAATGGCGCGAACTTTGCTAACCAGTCATAGAGTCTAGTAAAGCAAAACCACAGCAAACGCAAAATTGCTTTCGACACTGAACTGAAAACCGTTCTAAGCTGGTAATAACCCAGCACAGTATTTTATTTAGTTTCGCCATGGACAACACAAACAAGAATAATGGACAATTAAATAACCATCAAAGAGAGCAAATAATGGCCGGGGAGCTGCTACAGCAATTGCAAATTACAGTAGTCCCCTCACACATAAAAAAAACTTAGTATTAACTACGTAAAAACTAAGTATTATGTATTTACATGTTTTATCTGTCTCAATCTCTCCGTTCGCACAGTACAACGATTTGACTGATTCTCCTAAACAATCCCTCTTTCTCCAATAAAGTTTACTTTAAACCTTACTTGTCCTTAAACATTCGCCTCTCTTTCTCCGTCCATATATTCTTGTGTTTTCTTTCATTAAGAGTAGCTAGTGGATCACGTATAAGGCCTACAATACATCAACAAACAAGTTCAGTCCCAGTGCATCATGGGAATCATATTTTCTGTTGATCGATACACATACAACCAAAATTACATACATACATTACAAAGCACCCCTGAATCTAACAAATTAAGTGTAGGCCGTAAAGTAGTTACATTCTACTCTGTGGTTGAATTCACCGTACGGAAAAAGATGGCAGCTCTACATTTTACCACAATACCTTGCGAACCTACCACAGCCAATAGGCACATAGAAGGCCGTTTTTGTTTTGGCGAAATTCGGCTCTGTAGTGTACTAACAACATTGTGTATGCTAGATCTGAAGTTTTTAGAACTTCTCTGTGCGTTGAATCGGGTATACAATCTATATATACACCATATCATCTTCATATTTACGCGGGGACTCCTGGGACGCTTCCTCGGGTTTTGGCCCAAGGGGGGGGGGGGGGGCAATAAAACTAAAAGGTAAATATTCCTAGCAAAACGAAGCAATATGACTTCTGTCATCGCTCAACCAACAACTTTACACGTAAACAAAGTTAGCATGAGATTTAATGGAGTGAAATGCACATCTCTCATTCTGTTGTAGTTTTATGAGTTCAGTTACACTTCTTGTCCTTCAGTTTTTACTTTTCACTGGCCTGTGTGGAGAAGTCCTCTATTTCCTAACTTCTAGTTCAAAATAGTTGTGCTACAATAGGATGTTATCAACAACAATGCAGTGCACACATCCTTTTCTAACGAAGGAAGAAAGTGGCCGACAGTTGCATGCAGCGTTTCCTGGGGTACTTACCGTTTGGCCAAAGAATCCGGAAATTTCGGTTTGAAGTCAAATGGTAAGGTAATTTTCCGGAAATTCCGTTCGGAAATTGTGGAGTACCTTCAGAGGTACTCCTCTTTTCCCATTCGGAACAGAACGGCGGAAAATTCCTTACCATTTAATGAATCCTCCGTTTCCAGGTCTTTTCCGGCTCGAGCAGGACGAAACGCCTGATAGATAAATGGTAAGCGCAATCTCATCCGGTTGGTCGGTCGAATTCGGCATTTCCCTTACCATTATACAACGACACACCAACCGGATTTTTCCCACAAATGGTAAGCACCCCTGGCTTCTGCATGACAGCTGGGGAAGGAAGCACTCCCCACTTTCGCTGGTGTAGATGAAAAAGCAAAACAAACATGGTTACCATTTCTGTTGATAAACTTGACTTTTCTTTCCTCTTTGTCTAACATGGGAGGAGGTTCAACAGCTAAAGTGCGCATGTGTCGTTCATTGGCCTAAAAGAAACAAAGAAGCCGCATCAAAACAGTAAATGTACGTTGTGTACAGCAAGAAAACCATACTTGAAATGTTCTTGACCGACTACCCTTACCTCTTGTTCATTGAGATTATCAACAATCTCATTAAATTCAGCTTCACTTCTTGCTACAATGCCCCAGTTACTTCTAGAACCCATCCTGTAAAGATAGTGCACAATCAATGGTGACAATTGCCCCCGCAGTGCCAAAACCCGAGGATGCACCCTTGTAGCCCATGCGTAAAAGAAATTACAGTTGAAATATACGAAACGTCAAGATATATAAAATGGGCAAAGTTTATTATGTTTATCACCGCTGTTTATATTTTATTTCTGAAATATACAGTTCGTACACCGGACGGCATTTTCACTTAGCCTGAACAGGGAGCGCACGGAATAAATGGGCATTTACGACATAACATCAAGTAAATGCCCAAACGGAATAAACAGGTAACGATAAGGTAGTACCCTCGGGGGCACCCTCAGGGATATTTGGTAATCAACAAATGACCATAGTCGGAGGGGGCGGGGATGGGGGTTGTAGCTATATGACTGCATAATTGCCAGGTTGTAAAGAGTGGAAATATTTTCTGCGAGGCATTCTGTGACCTGTGAAAGAGAAAAGACGGAATTCAGGACGTTTAGAGAAAGCACTCTTCGAGGACGACTAAAGGAATAATTCGGAGTCTTATAAAAGCAAAGAGAAGGGGGAATTTGGCATTGTGAAAGGTCATTCGAATAGAAAACTCTTCTTTGAAATGCCCGAGCGCTTCTACGAGCGAGCAAAGCAAATTACATGCTTGAATGTGAATTTGCATTCAAAGTTGTAGGGGTGATTATTGACGTCATTTTGCCTATTGCAATAGTATTGTGATAGTTGAAATACCATTGCAGTACTATTACGATATTAGTGGTACCATTGCAATACGACTACGATATCTAGCGATACCATAGCGATGTTGTAATTTATGTCTTCACTCCATGTCAGATCGTGCACTGTTGTACATAGCGACTACTTGCCGCTTTTTTAAGTTAAGATGTTAATCCAACTATAGACTATTGTTCAGAATCAGTTCTTAGGATGTATCTTAACTTAGGCGAGCCTCGTGAATCTGGCCCATGGAACAAGCTACTACCAAATGAACTTTTAATGCTCCTGGTTTCACAACAACAAACAGCACTAATGAGCAGGGAACAAGGGATGTGTTTTTTAATCACAGAAAAAGGACTACAGAAGATTATTTGATGACTACTGAAACTATCAATAGTTGAGAAAGCTATTGCGATAGTTATGGATAGTTGAAATCGCGATCGACGCAGTACTATTGAAACCCTCACTATTGCGATAAATCGATAGTTCGATGAATTGTTACACTCAAATCTTCTTTGATTGACTGGTTCTTAGTTTTCCTAACAGCGAAATTTTTGAAAATCGTGCACATTTTCGATAATTTAATGCACCTTAAACTGACTCAAACACAGCATCACCATATGCAGGCATCAATTGGTACTCACCGAGTAAACCTCTCAGTCTGTTCTCTCTGCTTCTTAATTTCAGGAAAAACTTTTTCATAGAATTCTCGCAGCTTAGTTTCTTTGTGTCTGGATGCAAAAAGATTAGCATTAAAACAATTAACGTTTATGCATGGAAGATAATATTTAAACCATATCCATGTATGTGAGCACTAACTTTCTTTTTGGGTTGTTTTCATGTCTCTCCATCTTCTTAAGCCACGCTTGCTTCAAAGTCTTGTACTCTTTACACAACTGACGATTCTGAAACAAAGTTTGTCTTCACCATTATCATCTTATTGATTATCATGATAAGTTCATAAAATACTTGTAACTACTACAACTCTGTTCATATTATTTTTTGTTGGATTTGTCAGCAAAAATTTCTTTTAAAAGACAATTTTCCTAAACATATCGTCATAAAATAATTATAAAGAACCTATAACTCAACATACAAATTATGGCTATGAACAAAATATTAAAACTTCAAACAAACTGTTCTAGTCAATAACTTATGCAAATTATTGCAAAATTGCTTGTAAATGAAATGAGAGGATTTCTAATGACAGTTTCCATAATGGTCTTATTTTTAAATCAGATGAATGGTGTAACCGAGAATAACAAAAATCGCTTTAAATTATGAAAGCCCATCAATTTGAAGTGAAGTTAAAAGTAAAAAATTCCACCAAAATCCTACACACTATAAACAGCAATCTTGGCTGTGCTTGCCTCTGTCACCTCTTGACATGAACAGCTGATTAATTAGCCACACTTGCAGAATTTGACAAACTCAGGGTAGCAAATTGTAACTGTTAATAAATAACCTAATAAAATTACCTAAATAACCAAAAACACTAAAGTTTGTCTTGTTCGAGTTCTTAGCCCCCCAAAGTAAATTTGAGTGAGTTTGCGTGTTTTTCTTGTAAGAGATTTAAATTTTCTAGATTTTTACATTTTTAAACCTGCATGGAATGAAAAATTAATAGTTCATTGGTCAAGTATATTTTTTATTTGTGGTTCTCAATTCCACTTCAACAAACTACCGGTACATTACATTCAATAAAAATCAAGTTGTGGAGAGCTTTCCTTTTAAATTTACAAAAGCAGTCCTTGGATGTCTGAAATTTAAAAATTAAGGCAAGAAAGTTGGAGTGAGCCTTTACATGTATTATATTGCTCCTCCTTGTTTTTAACCAAAAGGATGTCTGCAGAACAACACAACAACATCATTTATGCAGACATAATGCCTTTTAAATTTTGATAAAGATTGCATGACAGGAGTCCAGTGTCATGGACAGAGGCTGCTGTGTGCTTGTGTTGCCTGATTGTGTGTCTTGACTGTTTGTCATTTTGTGTCTCCCAGATCACTGTTAAGGTACTGTGTGAATCAAATGCCACTCTTTTAACAATCACAGAAAACTAACAAAAATTAATGTACCTTTAGTTCTTTGGCTTGCTTCCTTAACTGAAAATATTTCACCAACTTAGCTTTGATTGCAGGACCTCTGAAAGAGCAATGATTTTTTACATGAATCTGTCAATTAAATAGAATCCTAATACACTTCCCACAATCAAGACACTGTACATCAACACAATGTTCAAAAACTCATTAATAATTCATAGCCCATTGACCTATCAAATGGTCGATAAAACATCTGATCATGTGCAGTGGTTTTAAAACCCGATAAAACCTCCTCCTTATTAGTATGCGGTGTTTAAATCCTGATAAAACACTGCTGCTTGTGTTTTAAAGATTATGTAAATTATAAACAAATTAAACAGAATCTTAACACATTGCCACACGCAAGACACTGTATTCAACACAATGGTAATTATAAACAAATGAATTATTTTCTCACCTTCTAAGGTTCTCATGGTAACATGGAAGATCAGAAGGCTGATTGTACAAAGGCTACCATAAAGATTAACAAAAGAGAATAATAAAGGATTAGGAAACAGTTAAGCTGATTCCAAATATTAAATTTGTGGAGGAAAGGTTCCCTAGGGTGCATACTGGTATGTTCTTGAAGGCGAGGTGTGAAGGCCTTTTCTTGGGTTTGAAATTAGCACCTTTTTGGATTAGACATTTTCCGGAAGGGATTTTTTAGGGTCGATAAAAGCATAGCATGACATTTTTGATTTTATCAATTTCATTTACAAGCTTAATAAATGACAAGGAGACTATTTCACTGTTGTAGTTATAAAACAGTATAAAGCCTTCACTTTGTAATGTAATAAAAGACTTCCATTTTATTTCCATTTGTGGCTTCCATGAAAAAAATTTTTATCACTCCACACTTTGATAGAATGACTACAGGTGGCCTTACGTTTGTCACAAATGCATGATAAATCATTAAAGATGGAGGCATAAAATACATCTCGCAGCTCTCTTTGTATTCTTATTTTATGTGGAGAGAAATAGGGACATTTTTTAATAATGTTCTGGGCCCTTGGAATTATTTTGAGTCTATATGTAGTTTGAACCTCAGCTGGCGGAACTTTGTTTGGTCTAACAGCTTTGCCTCATTTGCACTTTCCTTTTGGAGAGAGCTTCATTTCTTAATGGGATACAGTGTACATACTACCATGACTATTCTAAAATCAAAACATCTTTTTAATGTATGTACATGTGAATCATAATGATCTTTCACAAGTCTTTTTCTTTGAAGTCTAGAGGTCATGCAACATGCAAAAATAAATCATGTACCAGTGCCAGCTGAAAGCTGTCACTGTTTTGAGAAAAATACCTTTCCTCCAGGAAGAGGAACACCAAGCTTTGCCAGCCTTGATTGAGCAGCTTCAGCTTTCTTCTGTACAAAAATAAAAATTGATTCATTGCACAGCCCAACAGTTACGGAATGGGTTAAGAGAAGAATTTTTCACAAGACAGCGAAAGTCTGGTTTATTAAGGCTCCAAACAATAATTATTTAAAAAATTAAAAAATATATATTAATTTAAAAACAAGGGAAAATTCCAAGGCATGGGAAGCTCAGAAAAAAGATTTTCACACAGTCAAAATCGCAAAAGACATCTGTTTGAGATCACTATGGAACATCATTAACAATGCCTGATGAAGTGATTTTGGATAAAGTCAAAAATCGCACTAACCCAGTGACTTTGGAAGGAACTGGCAAGATTTTGTTTTGGACACCCTTACAAAATTATAGCAAGGTCAAAAAGTGGCTACTTGTTCACTGAATGCATGGAAGATCAGCAACACCTGAATATTATTTGAATTTTTGTTTCTCACAGTAAGATCGCACTGTGATCCATTGAGTGTGATGGGCAATTTATGGAACTTTAGGAATATGGTGTTAATTCCATAGTGATCCTGGATGTTGCATGCTTTGTGATCTGACAGTGATTTGCAGGACAATAGGCTATCGAGTCCCCAGCCTTCTGTCTTCTGTAGGGAAACAACACCAAAACTAAAACTCGCTAACAATCCATGGCCACATATATGGAATCTCCTGTAAAATTACACAGAAGACACAAAGACAGCCCCACATTGAGGTACACGGTAAGAGAATTTTAGTTCTACATTCATGGCTGTGTTTTAGTATTTTAGCATACAAAGTTGACATCAGGTTCATGTCATCAGATACTGAGCTTGGGCTGCCTGTGATCATCTGGCACTTCCATTACAGTGAAAAAAAAAAAAAGAGTCTTTTCTGGCTAAGGAGAGGAGGGTGGAGGGACAGGGGAACCTGATCTCATGATTGGGACCATAACCCCAAACTATTCAGTTAGCTCAATCTTTTGGGGGAAAGGCTAAAAATCTAATGGGCATAGAGTGGGGCAAAAATGTGTTACTGTTACTCAAATCCCCATGCAGCCTACACTCAATCTGTATCCATTTTTAAGTAATGTATATATTTGATGCTGATCGTGTATTGTATGTATGAATTTTATCATTTGCTGTGAAATAGTATTTGGGCTTAAGTGCAAGTTGGTCACAAAAGGTAGACAACAATTTGCTGTGAATGTTGAACTATTAAAGCCTGATTTGTATGTAATACAGAGGCCACATACCCTGTTTTCATCATAAATTATCTGTACAATACTCTTGGGTTTGGGTTCAGGAGCAGGGAGTTCTTCTTTCTCAGGCTCATTAGGTTCTTTGGAAGCTTCGTCTTCAAGTTGTTTCTAGCAAAAAAAAAATCAAAGTTATTTCTAGCAAATCAATAAAATGTAGAGCGGTTAATATATAGCACTAAAGTACAACATATGAGTGGATTTACTTTTTCATCTGAAGGCTCAAAAAACAGAAAACTGAAATGCCACAATAATAAAAGATTTGAAGATTTTCACTGAAATAATCAGAGTAGGGAGTGTGTTCCCTTATATGGTGTATTATAGCTATGTACCACCCCACCCCAAAGAGTATTCGTTTAAAACCATTTTAGTCTGAAAATGGGTTTGGTTTTACTTCCTGGTTTGAATAGACTTTTCAGGAAATTAGAAGAGTGTATTTATTTACTTTTTGTTTGTCTTCAAACAAAAAAGAAGAGAAACCAAAGATTCATTTGACATGATAAGTTCAATTGACAAGTACTATGCCAAATACACCAATGCAAACCACTATCTGGCCTGGTCTGAAAGAGGGGATGAAAAATTTTTGGTCTGCAACAAGTCAGGATTTAACTGGGTGGCATACTGTAACCCATTGTACAGTAGAAGCTCTCTTAACGGACACTCTTGTAAGCGGACAGCTCTACTTACAACCGCCTTCACAAAACCCCATTTGAACTCCCATACAAACTCTGTACAATATTTACATATTCCCATAAGCAGACATTCCTCTAAGCAGCTGCGGACACTTTCAGGGTTTATGATTTAGACCATTCCTTTGTTTTTAAGCTCCCATAGGCGGACACCCAAAAGAACATCCCATTTGCCTCTGAATCTTATTTTAATCAATCAATGTCACATTACTGTTCATCACAATGATTTTAGAGTGCATTAATAACAGTTATCCCATTATTGCGGCATTGCATAAGGCAAGGCAAAAAAAGTCATTTAATAATCTGCCCCCTACACCTCTAATGGTTGCTCACGAGAACCATTCTTGTAAGCAGCCAGCTCCAGTTACAGACGGTGTTCCAAGGGTGTCCGCTTACGAGGGCTTCCACTGTATTTTGTTTTCATCAAAGATGACCAGTATTCGACACTAACTTTCCTGCTAAATTGCCCTTTGGGCAACCAGGTCTCTATTTTTTGTTGCCTAGCGTATTTTTTGGCTGCCCAAAAAATCGCCGGCTCGCTTCGCTCGCCATTTATCCCGGGAAACAAAGCATAAATTTGGCCGCTTGGAGCCTGGGTACGGTAAATTTACCAACATTCTTTGCGGGTTAAAAAAACATGGCGGCCACGATTTTGTGCACAGTGTTTCGTGCTCGTTTCGTTGTATCTTGTTCAAACTAATATGTATCTTTTTTCGATCTACGGCTAACGGGTATGAAAATATCCCAAGGTAGGTACCCATATTAACACAATAAATAAATTGACGGCAAAAAGTTTTCAATTCGCTTTATTTCCTGCTGAACACACTGTGGACAGGAGCAAAACATCTGCTTGCCCGATCGGGCAACTTTTACCGTAGTTTTACTTGCCCATTGAATCATTTTACTTGCCCCGGGCAATCGGGCAAGCGCAAGTGTCGAACACTGATGACTTTTGAAAATAAAGCTTTATTCTTTAATCTTAGTCGTCTTGACCATTACTAACAAGAAACTAGTGCAGGCATGCACATGAGCTCTGCCAAGTGGCTACTTAAAGGCTTAATGTCATGTTTGTACCTTGCTGTATAATAATGTTGGTTACTTGGATAGCTGGATGTTCAGTTTGTTGATTGGACAGTTGATTTGTTTGTTCATTTGCTGCTTGATACAACTCATTTTGTTGGGACACTTTAGTATCAACCTAATTTCAAACACTCCAATTCCTCTAACCTCTTGCAATGTTGTGTATCACAGTGTGTTGTTCAAGGAAATATCCATATTCCTCGAGTACCTCCCCCCCCCCCCCCCACCCCTTTGGAAATTCCAAGTTAGGGGACGTATGGATACTTTCTGGAACTATACAACTCTGCTCGCAAATCTTGCAAACTTGAGAGGGCAGGGTGACAAGATTTGTCCCAACAAAATATTATGGAATGTACATGTCTGAAAGTGTAGGTTGGCCAGCAGGGGCCCGTTTCTCAAAAGTCTTGGTACTTTGTAACTTACCAGGCCTGATGAGTGATTTTGGTGATAAACATTTCTTAACAGAAGTCAATTTTTGTTAGCTTTGAATACTAAATTTTAAAATCTTATAATTCTATGAAACATTGGCCAGGTCCCATGTCTGTAATCAATGTGTTATTGGTGTTAAAACATTTAAAATAATATCCATATCGGGACCTGTAAGTTACTGGGACTTTCGAGAAACAGGGCCCCAGGTCAGCTACATGTAGTCCATCCATCATCAGACAAAGCCCTCTAAGTATGGCTTCAATTTAAGATTGCTGTGAATTTCCACAGTAAAATACATTAGATGAGAATAAATTTTAAAACACTTACCTGCATTTTCTTGAGATTGTTGATTTGCTGTTTGACCTGTGCAATCTCTCTATCCACCTTCTCCATTCCTTGTAACAGCTCATCTTTTGACATTATGTCCCCCGGTTCAGCCACTTCTGTTTTCTTTTCTCCTTCACCTTTATCCGCATGTGCTTCTAAACCTACTGATAATATTGTAATGATAAAGGATACAGCCTTCATGATCAGCACGGCTAAGAACTACTAGGCATGGATAGTGCAGTGCTATATTCCTTCTTCTTGAACAAGAGAACAAGAGTTTGATTTTCAACTCAAGTATCAACATTTTTCTTTGATTAACGTAAGTTTTTCCAACCCATATTTCTGCTTTTGTCAGATATTCTGTTGCAGCCTTTCATTAGTTTGAACCAAGTTATGGCTGGACATACCTTGTGCTGAGGGAGATATGGCCTCCACTGTGGGACCAGTGTATGACTCCTGAGGGTGAAAATAGATCAGATGCATTAGAGATAAACAAATATATGATACAGTAGGCAATGGCCACACTGACCAGTGCAAATCTCTTAATATTATTAATGGCTTCTCAGTGGAGACACTAAAAGCTACGAGTGCATTTATTTGTGCAGCTTTGTTTCAATGACTGAGAAATTGCAATAATATTGAAAGCTCCAGGTTAACCTTGGCAAACCTTGGTTAACCCTGTCTGACTGCTTTGGAGCCCTGGCTATGGAAGGCGGAATGGTGCAAAATTCAAGGAATCAAAATCGCTTCCAACATCAACAACCAATCTGCAGTTCAACATTTTCTTTCTAGATCAACAATAAAATCCGTCCAACTTCAACGGCAAATACAATAACCAACAACGAAAGTAAGTCAACACCAACAACAATTTCCTCTCGTCTTCAACAACGAATCACCTTCAAAACCAACAACACAAAATTCGTTCAACAATTTGGGGACGAGCGACTGGCTATGGTCGGGGGAGGTTGGGACCGAAAAATCCATCGCTGGGAAATAGAAGATGGCGGCCGGCGGAGCTGCTAGCCATAGTATCGGATGGGACTTGTTTTTTATAGATTTGGAACAGCTAGTCTTAGATTATGAGCAATTGAAAGCGTCAAACTTTACTACAAACTATTCCTTAGACGAAACTCTTCTGGAAAGGTTTGAAAATGCTGTCCAAGCTTTACGGAACATGCTTCCTCATGTCCATCATTCACATTCAGTTGCTGCTATATTACATGTAACACAGTTTATCTGGTTCGCTATATCCCTGCTCAACAGTATAGATTCCCTTGGCTACTACCAGTACTATTGTCAACTTCAGTCATTTTCCTGCTTCACAAGTATTTTTGTGTTCCCCATTCATTGCATGTATTACAGCAGTTGACATGTTCTGTGTACTTAACTCGTAATGTAGCTTTGAACATTTAGTGATCTGCTGGCATTTCCTCATTTTAAAAAAAATGCTCTTGAGGATGTATTCTGCGTAATAACTGTTGAACTTTTGCTAATCATTCTTTACACTTTAAATAGAATGACTGCAGTATATGCAAGAATCCCCAAGTAAAGTTCTTTTCAGCATTCACATTTCAAGTAACCCTTTGACATATTCATTGTCAGGGTCATGGTGGACCTTCCCCCGAAAGGGGTACACCAGGTTTGAAACCACAGGAGGTGTGATACATTGGGGGATTTGGAATCTGCCATGTTTCTTAAGGGTGTGGGGTAGGAAATTTTTGCTGTGAATTCTCTGGAGTAGTTTTATTTTACAAGGAAATTTGTTTTTTTATTGAAAACAATGGAGAATTGGCAGTAAACGAGTGCTTCAATACGTAAAGAAATAGATATTTGACAGGGGCATTGTGTAAGAAAAGAGGCATTTATTAAAATAACTATTATTTTCTGATTTATTTGCATCGCACTGTTTGCAATCACCGATGACTCAATGACCACTCAAACATATAGGCTACACAAAAGTCCAGGGGAAAGTTCTACAGTAAAAATATCCCTGCCGCTTTCCACTTGAATTCTCTTTTGCACAAGGAACACTTAATATCTTTCACTTGGGTCATCTTTGTTTCCCCCTTAATCTATCATTGACTTTTTGCAGATCCAATTTTGATTGTGATATTTTTTTCATCTAAATCTTTTGGTGACAAGATTTTTCAGGTTTTCCTTCAAGCCTGGGGGAGTTTGGGGGATTATAATTTATTTACCACAAATTTGCACCTCCCAATCATTTTGGAGTGCAACCATGGGGACCTTCCCCTGTAATTCAATAGTTGAAATTAAAATCAGAGCAACATTTATTTTACAAGACAAAAGTTGAAATTTTAAACTAAGAAACAAAATAAGATACATTCGAAGATACATTTGCTAAATTGACATTATGAAAATTTCAAGTTCTTGGAGGGTACACAACAGGTTTAAGGAATGTAAAATGTGGGATTTTACTTAATTCCTACTCCACTTTACAACATATTAGCTTCTGGTGAGACAAGATTCAGGATGTTAAAATCCAACTTTAGATATTCAGGAATTCTTAGCTATTTTAGAATTCAGGAGTCCAAGAAAAACTTAAGTGGGAATCAGAGTTTGTGGGCATATTGTGGACCCTCTTGTACAATTTTCATGTTGAGTTGAACACAACTGTTTAGTACAAAACAAACAATGTGATTTTAGTTAAAGCGCATTTGTAAACACAACAGAACACTCAGGAAAGCATTAGAAGCTAGAGTGCAGACATTAGACACATGAAATACTCTTAAATATTTACAGCTAACAAAAGCACAGAATGGAAATAGTGCTATCTTGATTTAGTAGAGTTTTATGGTTCTGATACCTGCACTCCAATCCAGAGAGTTAAGTAAAATAATATTTTCATATTCAAGCATTACATGTATGCATTTGTTCAAATTCTGTTAGCATGCCTACAATGCTTTGGAAACCCAAAGCAATCTGTTTACTGTTGGTCTGTAGTCCATGAACAGCTGTAACAAATGTTCAGGCGATTTCCCGAACATGTAATTCCGTAAAGTTCCAGCCGTTAAATGTCCCAAAAGTCCGAAAATAACCCTTCATAAACCACGCAACCACCGAGCTTCAAACCAAAATCCAACTCTCTTTATTTGGCTCACGCGATAAATACAACGCGCCATCAATTTCAAAGTTACAAACCAACCAATGCGCGCGCGCTTTTAAATCTATCAATCAAACGAAGCGCGCGCCCTGAAAAGCGTAAATTCAATATCAAGTTTCACAAAAGTTTCTTTCAAGTCACAACATGCCTACAATGCTTTGGAAACCCAAAGCAATCTGTTTACTGTTGGTCTGTAGTCCATGAACAGCTGTAACAAGTAGGTAATAAACATGTGAGAAATTTACCAACATGTACTGTTCAATTAGTAGCTTCCTTTCTATGGTCCATTATTCTCTGAATCCAAGCACAGTGAAGGCAGTATGGGCGAGGAGGGGCAAATGAGAGGGGGGCTGTTGTACACAGATTGCCAAGATACAACCCCACTGACCAACATCTCTGAGAAAAGGGGAGGAGGTCCTGTACTAGTACTGTACTGTATATTGCCAAGAAGACATTAAAACCCGCAGATAACAACCTAGATATCAGAACCTTTTTAGGCTAAAATTGTTGATTTTGATCCCTCATTTCCCTGTAAAAACCAATACTATAAGAACCTTTCTAGGCTAAAATTCTAGATTCTTGTTGGCAGGTTTTTACTGTAGTGGTCAACCACAGGATAAGGTTTTTTTGGTCATGTACCTAAGATTAAATATAAACCCTGCCAATTGAGAATGGACCTAATTACAGAAAGTCATTATTCCGACCAAATAGTGTAAAAGTCCTTCACAAAATTTGATTATTCAGATGAACAAATCTCCAGGATGTCATGCAAAATTTTGATACATAATATTGCTGAAAGTTTACATACAGTGAAAGGTCCCTTTTGCTTGGCAGGGCCCATATTGGAATTTCGGACCCCCAAATGTTCAGTCTTTCTCTGTGTACATTACTCATTAGTAACTAGACCTTGAAGAGTAGTAAAGCAATGTGTGTATATATCAATTCCATAACGATTTGATTCTTGTAGTGGATTAACCATAGTACATAGCTGGTCTAAGATACGATCTGAAAGTAGAGTGGCATCATCAATTGAATGTGAATGATGGACATGAGGAAGCATGTTCCGTAAAGCTTGGACAGCATTTTCAAACCTTTCCAGAAGAGTTTCGTCTAAGGAATAGTTTGTAGTAAAGTTTGACGCTTTCAATTGCTCATAATCTAAGACTAGCTGTTCCAAATCTATAAAAAACAAGTCCCATCCGATACCCGCCGGCCGCCATCTTCTATTTCCCAGCGATGGATTTTTCGGTCCCAACCTCCCCCGACCATAGCCAGTCGCTCGTCCCCAAATTGTTGAACGAATTTTGTGTTGTTGAAGTTGAGACTCTGTGCGATGTTGGTTTTGAAGGTGATTCGTTGTTGAAGACGAGAGGAAATTGTTGTTGGTGTTGACTTACTTTCGTTGTTGGTTATTGTATTTGCCGTTGAAGTTGGACGGATTTTATTGTTGATCTAGAAAGAAAATGTTGAACTGCAGATTGGTTGTTGATGTTGGAAGCGATTTTGATTCCTTGAATTTTGCACCATTCCGCCTTCCATACCTGGCTACACATTCTCCTACCTGTATTTGCATTATAATAAATTACAACTTTATTTTCACTCTTTCTGATGTTACCAGGGTTCAAAATAAAATCACAGCTTTTAGCCTGAATTTGTAGGCTTTTCTTGTCAAGGCTCATTTTTTTCCCGGCTGTCAATAACAAGTGAGGACTTACTCTCAATAGTCAACAACATGATTTTTGCGTGTGTGTACTGACTACACTAATTAACAAGTTTCAAGTTCAAGTTTATTTATTTCCACATATTAATTAAACACAAAGAACAGGAATTGGGGAAAAAGGAATGTAGAGGTGTGAAAACAAAAACCCATGGGGTTAAAACTGCAAGAATCTGCCAAAAACCCCTTTTCTAGCATGTGACAAAAATCTTCCTGAATTGAAATCACTTTCTTTTTTGAGAAACTTTAAAATTATAAACTGATTGAAAAAAGAAACTTCGCACATATCACATGCTTTGAACTGCTAAAATAATGTAAACGTCACATTCTTAATCTAAGTTACGGTGTTTCTCTGTGACAATTTCCTTCCAAACAAAGCATCGTGATGTGAATGGCTCTCTTTTCTAGGTATTTATTCAAGCGTACAATATGCAACCTTGTCTTGACAAACTGTTGCGGATCTTCATGCACAAACATGGGAAATCCATTCTGTTGAGCAACAGTATATGAATACAACTGACTTTAATTTGAATAAGTGAAAAGGCTTAACAAGCGGCACTACACAAGTTTTTGTGCAAAAAAAATCTTGATTACACATGTAGAAACATAAAGGCGGTAATGCAACAGAAAACTTGTATGTTGCACACTTGAACAAGCGCATAAAAGAGTTCATTATGAACAAGATTATTCTACCGATTTCTCCACACTCTTCAAATTTCCGAACCTTTTTTTCACTCTCTCTGCTCATTTAAAAATGCATTTTAAAATAGTTCTTGGCTACTTTATTGTCTGATTAGTGATATGAAATGTTTACCGTAAAATTACAGCGACTTTGATTTCAGTTGGCCAATAAAGGAATAAAATTGTCCACATTTCTTTAGTGAAAAGTCGCTGGCAAGTGTAGTCAAAGTACCGGCTGCTGTTTTGAACCCTGGTTACTAACTTTTTGGTCTGTTGGACTTACTTTATCATCTGATGTACATTATATATTAAGTTGTCTAAACTAATAAATAAGCAAGAAACCTTGATATTTTGAAAATGAAAAAAAAAAAACTGTTTCCACACACCCCTTCACTACACATGGATTTTGGTGATATTCTTCTTTCTTCATTATGAGTGGTTTGTTTAAGGAAATATATTCAATGTTCAAGACAGTGTTTCATTTACTGAATAATACATCATTCTCATTTATTCACCAGGCTTAAAATATTCAATCACATTTATTCCATTGCACATACATGTATGCCACACATGACATTCCAATCCTAGCAGTATGCAGGATGTTTTTCCCATGAGGCTAGTTTAATGGCCTTAGCTCCCACGAGTCTCCTTTAGCTCAGTGGTAGAGCATTTGAACTAGTAATCGGAAGGGCTTAGGTTCGACTCCTGATAGGAGCACTCACATTTTTTTCTGAGTATGCCTGTGTCACTTACTGAATAATAAATCATTCTCAGTAAATATTAAACAGCTTATTTCATCAGGCATGTGAACATTTCTCAAAGGTCCAGAGAACTTTTTGGGTCCAAAAAAACTGTTACTTTTTACTTGTACATGTACAGTGTTCAGAAATTCAAGTTTTGATAATTTGGCAGTTTTGAGAAGTGGACCCCAGGCTACAGACGTGACATATTGAAAAGATCACAGTTTCATCAGGATATATAAATACATGTAAAGTCTTAAAAAAATAGATACTTAGCAGTGTTTTGGAAAATATTTAAGTTGTGCCTCTTGATGAAACACTGTCTTGAACATTGAATATATTTCCTTAAACAAACCACTCAAATAATGAAGAAAGAAGAATATCACCAAAATCCAATCATTACGTATGTACCTTTCTTTGCAGAGCTCCACCAGGTGAAATTGAGGATGTGGTGCTTGGTCTACCTTTGCCATCCTTTAGTTTATCCTTTATAGTAGGGCCATATAAAGCCACAGAATGTGAAGACATAGGGGATACAATCTGTAAAGGGTGATGCTTGGCAACTGAAGCACCTTCATCCACGGATGGCAACAATGATACTTTCAAGGATGAAGCTGACTGTGATGTAGTAATTGACAGTGGTTGAGATGCCGTGGAGGAGGAGGAAGGAGGTGAAGAGGGTCTTGCCCTGGGTGAATGATGTGGTGAGAATCTTGGGGATAACTTTGCGGAGTGAGGTGATGATGGAGCACTGGTGGACTGTTGTTGAGAGAAATGAGCACTGCCTTCAGTAGAACTTTGCTGCTTTTTAGCATGAGTTTCAGATCTTTCATTATCTCTTCTACTTCCATCTCTGGAGAAATGAAAGGAACGACGACATATATCAGCATCTTTGCTTATGATTATTCTGTCTGCCTACAACATCTTGTCCTCTAACAGAAGGTCAGATTAAACGGTTGCTAACTCAGGTCACTTTAGTTTACCTACATGTATCATCGGTTACGAAAGTTACCAGAAAATGTTGGATTACATTGGATCTTATTGGGGTTCATTCTAGATTCATGTTCCCCTGGCACCATGGATTAATTTACAAGCACTGACATACACATGTTGCAGTGACTGCTATCATCTATTTACTATTAGGAGGTGTTGAATATATGGTTCAGTTGGCCTGAGTGTTTAAAGAAAGCCTACACACACAGATCGGACAGCATTCAGTCAGTAAAACACATGCCCAGTGCATTTAAACATTCTGTAGGCGACACCACTGCACAGACATCTAGCCAGGAGGACTTTCTGCAAGTGCCAAATCAAATTATGTTTGTTTTGTTTGTGTTTGTTTAGTTTGGTCTTGTTTTGAAATTGGATGGCAGAGGCCTTTTGTTTCTTCTCTTTTACATTGTTCATGTTTTGGTATTCACAGAAGGAACCAGCATACAGTCATGATGAAAGGAACAGCCTGTTTGTGCAAATGTTTCAAAGATCACTGATTGTTTAGTTTATTTCTATACTGCTTGCTATGAAATATTACAGTTTGTTTTATTTTTTTTCATTTATTACTCTATGATATATTTGAAGCATGTTTTATTGTTAGTCTGGCCTTTTTCTCTGAGGTTTATGCACCGCTTCCTTGATAAGCAAAATTAAACTACAGAGTGAGAGTGTGACATAGCACGTGTAGACTGCTCGCAAACCAATTTGCCTCTTTGCCTCTGGATGATACATCTTGTTCCGAAATAGTTACAAAGGGTAGTGAGAGCAAACTCCAAGAAGCTGTGGATGACCTTTCGAGACAAGCGAGTCTCGATGGGTTCCAATTGAATGAGGCCAAGTGCAAAGAACTCCGAATTGGTTTCTCCAATAGCAACCACGATTTTGAACCCCTAGTCCTAAATGGCAAACCCCTTGAATTAGTCACCAGTGCCAAATTGCTAGGCGTGACCATTAGCCACGACCTAAAGTGGAACATGCACAGCTCTGAACTAATTAGAAAATGTTCCTCTCGTCTCTACTTTTTACTTCAACTCAAGAGATCCGGAGTGGCACCAAGTGAACTGGTGCAATTCTATGTGACATGTATTAGGCCCGTCCTGGAATACGCAAGTCCTGTATTCCATCGTTCTCTACCAAACTACATTAGTGTAGATTTGGAACGGATCCAAAGAAGGGCATTCAGAATCATCTATCCTGACCTGTCATATAGTGTAGCACTAGAAACAGTTGGCCTACCGAAACTTCATGAGAGGAGAGAAAAGATTTCAATCGATCTGTTTGACGAGATCGTCTGTAACCCCACCCACAGTCTCCATAGCCTCCTCCCTCAAAGGAAGAATTGTAAATATGCACTGAGACGCAAAAGTGATTTCACTCTCCCCCTATGTAAGACCGAGCGTTTGAAGAACAGTTTTATTTTTAGCCATGTCTATAAGATGTAGATATTTTCTTTTTTCCTCTTTGTTATTATATTTTTAGCCATGTTTTTAAGATGTAGATAATTTTCTTATTTTCTCTTTGTAAATTTGTAAATATCCCGTAATTCAGGTTATGGCTGCAATGGTGTGTTTTATAATAAAGTATCTATCTATCTAAGTATCTATCTATCTATCTTTTATCTTAAAAACTGAAAAAAAACTAAACATGTTATCCTCAGGCTGTACTCAAGACCTCGGGCATAATTTTTCCCTATAAGAACCTCCCGGCAGGTGAATAGCATAATAATATTTCTCCACAAGCCTCCATGGAGATAATTTGTTTCCAAACATTCCTTCTACATGTATGTATCAAGGAAAAACTAAACTAGCACTAAATCACTACCTATTAAATTCTATCAAACCTGGGTTGTTGACCTTTAACTCCTTTTTGCTTTTGTACTGTTTTTGGTTTGATTTTGTTTCTGTTTCTTTTCTTCTTCCTTCTAGCCTTATTTACTCCAACAAACCAATCAAACATTGTAAATGGTGAAACAATTCCCAATAAAAAAGGGAAAAAACAGAAAAATAAAACTAAAATAAAAACCCCACTGTATATGTACCTAAATGCTTACAGATCATATTTATTTGAAATTTGGTTAAAAACAGATTCAAAAAAACATTCAGAACTAAATGAAAATGCAGTATACAACTTTTAATTTTAAAACAATTCAAAACCCCAACATTATTACAAAAGAATTTACATTTGACTTATCAACATATTTTAATCGTAACAACAGAGTATTTAATATGTAATTAAGGTACCCACCTTTCATGAATCTTAAGATCTTTTTCAACACTGACAGAACTAAAGTCATTAAATTCACCCAAACCAACTTCCTACAAGAAACCAAAGTAAGACAATCATCACTGTAAGATCAGCCTGCAGAACAGAACCCTCAGGCTTGTCGTCTAATAATTTATTGTAAATTAGTAAATGTAGGGCAAAAAAATTCCACTTGTCTGCCCATACAAGAGGAGTAGCTTGTTATCACAGATGAGTGGATTTTTAAATCGAATCACTATACAACAGGTAAAATTTCACAGGATGTAAGTAAGTAAGTAAGTAAGAGACCTTTTTTAAAGAGGGTAACATGTGACAGCTTAGGCCAATAACCCTGTGGCCCTGTGGAGATACTTCTATTTTGTAGTACTACTTGTACGTTTCTGAAGCACCCATTTACTCTGTAGAATTTCTAAGCCAACTGGTTTTCCAGAATGTTTATTTACAGCAAAGGTCAAATTTACCCACACCACTTCTTTTATTGTACTTGGTGTGAACCAATGGAATCCAAAGGAAACCAATGTAAAATAGGATTTACAAAATGGAGGCCAAGCAAACCTAAAAGCAAATGGCAAAAGCTAATATTTACATGTAACTTGTCCTACCTGATGTCTTACATAAGGAGGATCATAATAAGCAGGTCCATAATTCACTGGAGGTGGGCCAATGTCATCATCGCTTAGGCAACGCTGTCTCTTGTAAGGTGGACCACCATAGTAACCATAACTTGAAGATCTTTGGACAGGAAACACCATAATACAACAAAAAGTCAGTTCGGAACAAAATTAGCTTATGAGTTTTATTAATTAATCATTAAATAGCTGCTCAATGTCTGGCCTTTAGGAACCCAGCGATTCCATCCTTAGTACTTCACAAGCATTTCTTGGTCTGTAGATTCTAAGAACTATTTGATCGGCAAAAACTGGGTTGACATTAATAATTTTTCTGGACCAAGATGTAAATGAAAGAGGACAAACTTGTAGTAGGAGGAGTAAAGGCCGATTTAGACAGTACAACTTTTGCTTACGACTGTCGCATGCGATTTCTAGAGCGCGCGCTGCTCACGTCATGCAAAAAATCGCACACAACTCCTGTCATTCAACATTGCCTGTACCGATGATTGTTGTAGGATTTTAAAACATGTTTTAAAATCCTACGACATTTTTTGTGACGTACACGACAGTCTTAAGCGAGTTGCAGGTTTGATTTACACGAGACAATTCATGTCGTAGGCCTGTTGTAAGCTTGCTGCATGCGACAAAGTCGTACCATGTAAATCGCCCTTAAGAGATGCCAGTGATAGTGAAACTATCATGAAGAGATAAATGTCATGTAGGGCTGCACAAGACTATAAAAACTGGATGGTTGAGTCACTTGACCTGAAGTTCAAGATGAATGTATTTATATAGGTTTTAGGTGCAAATACAGTGGAAGCTCTCATAAGCGAACACCCTCAAAAACAAAAAAGGTGTCCAAAACTGGATCTAGCCGCTTACAAGAACAGTTCCCATAAGTGCCCATTAGAGGTGTAAGAGATAGATGGCTGGTTACTGGACCTTGACCAGCGAACAATAAACATTAGGAATGCAAAAAAATACCACCTCAATTCTTAAGGACGGTGCATAATAATGAAGTATTTTTGTGCGGTTTATGACTATGCGGGAAAAGCAGATCTCAGCAAGGCCTATTGGAATCCAAAAACAAAATTGGGGGTAACCACGCATTTTTCAGAGATAATTAAGCAACAATATTTCTAAAAAGTGCCAAAATATAAAGCAATGTATGGGATTTTTGTCCAAATTGAAGCTTAATTATCTCTCAAAAATGCATGGTTATCCCCAATTTTCTTTTGGGATACCAAGAGCACATGCTACGTCCTGTTTTCTCTGTATAGTTTTAAACCGCGCAAAAATTGTCCTGTATTAGCAGGCACCACCCATAGGAAACCCGAGTATCTCAAGATGCACAGAACGTATGCGCAGTAACAATAGTAGGCACCGTCCTTAACTGATTTTTTTGTTTTACTGCGTTATGCAATGCTGCTATGATGGCGATAACTGCATTTAATGTACTGTAAAATCATTGTGACGAACAGCGATGTGCGGTTGATTGCTTAAAATAAGATTGAGAGGCTAATGGGATTTCCTTTTGGGTGCCGCTTACAGGAGCTTAAAAACAAAGCAAAGTCTAAATCGTAACCCCTGAAAGTCTCTGTGGCTGCTTATGGGAATGTGTAAATACAGAGTTTGTATAAAAGTTCAAACAGGGTTTTGTGAAGGCAGTCATACTGTAAGTAGAGCTGTCTGCTTACAGTAGTGTCTGTTAAGAGAGCTTCCACTGGAAATACACTGTAACAGGTGGCAACTGTTAAAAACAGTCATTCTACAGAAAGTTTCCACTGTCTTGCTGTTTCAGTATTTATAAGTTTTGTTTGCCATGCACAATACAAACACTGCCTCACCAATTCTGTTATAGCAAACTAATGAATTGTTCAAAGGATGAGCACATAATTTACAGAAAAAATGCCCAGGAGATACAAATGCTATAATACATGTCAGTGAGACAACTTGCATCTCTCAATATAAGGACTGCAGTTCACAAGACCCAATTCATCTTCTGAGAAACAAGAAAGGACTAGAAACTTACTTACAAGAAGTACTGTAGTTTTGTACATAATCAACTGGTTGACTGATCAACTTTGCAGTATTAATTCAAGACAGATTTGTGTCAAACTGTATTAGCCCCTATAATAAACAAGGAAACTTTGTTGCTGACATGTTATTTGTATGAATTTCATCATTTCCCTAAATGTTTCCCCATGCAGCACGTCTTGAGTAAACATTTCAGGAAACAAAGTTTTCTCATTTGCAGGGCCTTGTGGAATTTCTGCAACCTGTTGAATCACATACCTCTCGCCAAAAACATTCATAAATACTCTTGATCCTAAACATCCTCCAAAATGCCTCATTTGAGTGCAGCCAACTTTCATGTACCATCAGTAATTTTGTTGAAAATTTTAGATTATCGTGTGATGTACTTGAAAAAGAAATCTCTGTGTACTGGTGGACACAATAAAAGTAATTTCATTTTTAGGAATTTTTTACAGCGATTACCAATAACATGTGACCCATTGCCTTCAAAAGAGTCAGATAAAGTTACGTTTTGGTGGACATCAATCAAAGAAAAATTATGAAATGATTTTTGAATTCTGAAAACATTTCAAGGCAACAGAACCAAGAAATTGACAGTTTTATCCACTGACAGATGGTAACTTTTATCAAAGTTGATTTTCAAGCCAGTTTATATGAAAGAAAGGGCATCATTTCTAAAGAGGATACTGTATTTTTCAATGAAAAATTTTAAATTTATTGTTCCATGTGACAATTTGTAAAATCAGCAATGTGTGCAAGTTAGCAAACTGTTATGTGCAGTGCAATTTAACATTCTTAATTAAAAAATACCCTTTTCTTTTTACATGACCTGGCTTGGAAATCATTTTAAATAAAGTTTTACCTTCTCTTAGCTAGGTAAAATTCTCAGTTTCTTGCCGGGTTACCTTGGAATCTTGTCAGAATTCAAAATAATTTCAACGGCTTTACTTTGATTGACGTCCATCAAAACGCAACTTCATCTAACCTTTTTTAAGGACGGTGCCTACTATTGTTACTGCGCATACGTTCTGCGCATCTCAAGATACTCGGGTTTCCTATGGGTGGTGCCTGCTAATACAGGAATATTTTTGCGCGGATTAAAACTATGCGTAGAAAGCAGAACTTAGCAAACGCTTTTGGTATCTCGAAAGAAAATTGGTGGTAACCATGCATTTTTCAGAGATAATTAAGCTTCAATTCAGGAAAAAATCCCATACATTGCTTTATATTTTGGGGCTTTTTAGAGATATTATTGCTTAATTTTCTCTGAAAAATGCGTGGCTACCCCAAATTTTCGTTTTGGATTCCAATAGGCCTTCCTAAGATCTGCTTTTCCCACATAGTCATAAACCGCACAAAAATACTTCGATATTAGTAGGCACCGTCCTTAAGGTGATAGGTCGTATGTTATTCGTAACAGCTATAAGTGTCAGAAACACAGCGTGCAGGGGCAACAACATATAACTGACAGTTGATTGTATTTGTTTTGTTTTTGTGTTTGTTTTTTGTTTTGTT
Organism: Pavona decussata; assembly: GCF_977016875.1. Classification (NCBI taxonomy): domain Eukaryota; kingdom Metazoa; phylum Cnidaria; class Anthozoa; order Scleractinia; family Agariciidae; genus Pavona; species Pavona decussata. Next base: position 2,507,422 of record NW_028145513.1, on the reverse strand, counting down.
GGCAGGGTAATTACAAAAACTATGACTGTAGAAGAATAGCAGTGAGTATTTGTAATAAATAAACTGATCATTCCTCTGGTGTTTTGATTTACTTACAAATGAACATACTGTATGTTCTATTAGGGTGTGAAATTTGAGCAAAAAAATCATAAGCACAAAAATACAACAGTTACGTCAACGTTTTCAACAATTAAAAAAACAATAGAGAAATCGCGTCCAGAAATGATCTAGCTAGAGAAAGAGAGAAAGGACATGTACAAAGCTTATAACCAATTTTAACGAACGTTTAGCGTAGAGAATTTAATTTTTGAACATGCACTACTTAGGATCGCAGTGGATGTTACCCGGAAAATTCTCCATATCTTGGTGGATATCCTCTGAATGATCTCTCACCAGTGGGATTGTATCTTTAACACAATAAGACAAGAGTGTATGAAATACAGAACTTACAGTTAGCTTACTCCATTTAGCTGGACGATATATATTTGGGGTCTGACTAAAATAAAATTACGCTCTAAACTAGGAATACCTCATCAGTTAAGAACCGTCTCTAACACGCAGTAAGTAAAAAACGTACCTTGAATGGTTCCTGATACGAATATAAAGTAGCAGATGTACTTTGTTAGAGAAGAACTACATCGATCGATTCAATTCTGGGATCTATTTCATTATACCTTACAAATCGTGCAAGTTTTCGTGAATATCAGTGAAAATGTGGGAAAATTTACTACTCACCGATGAGGTGGACCTCTAGACATGCTCTAAAGTCGGTTTTGTAGCAGTAAATGATCGTGGTTAGCGCGACAATCGTATTGTTGGATGCAAAGTTCCCTAACACTGTGCTTTGACAAAGCCGCCATTTTGAGAACAGGTTGCGAAGGGCTTGGTGCGGTGTGACGTCATAACTTTTAGATCAGCCAGCTGAAATTTTCTGTTCGACAGCTGTTCGGCCAACATGATCCGTAGGATCTTTCAGATCAATTTTAAATTGTGTTGTACATCAATACGTGACTTCTACTATCCTTTTGTTTTGTAAAATACAGCCGAGCCTCCCGTAAGCGGACACCCTTGGGGCCAGAACAAGTGTCCGCTTACGAGAGGTGACCGCCTATGGGAGGTGTCCGTTAGCGGAGGTTCGACTGTACTTCACTTTTAATTTTCTCTTTTTATATCGGAAAGCGAAAACAGGCGGATATTTATTGAATACAGTCGAACCTCATTGTTACGGACACCAAGGGGACAGGAATAAGTGTCCGCATTATAGAGGTGTCAGTTTCAGAGAAGTACTGCTGTAGGCAACCTCGTTCCCAGGGTCTCTCATCTTCCCGCCCCCTAGATGAGAGACCCTAGGAACGAGGTTGTGATTAGGCTTTATATGGATTTCGGTCTCAGGGACTAAATGAACTGTCCGTGCTAGATCTAGAGAGGTGTCCGCATTATAAAGGTTTCCGTAAGGAGAGGGTCCACCGTATTTTGTTGGTCACCGTAAAGAGATCAAAGACCTGACGTTTCGAGCGCAAGTGATTCGCGCTTGGTCCTCCCTTTCTAAGGCTTGGAAAACATATTAACCCGTGAAACATTGTGGAACATGATAATCTAAAATTGCCGTCCAGGGCAAGGACACTTAACTACGGTAAAAACCAAATCACAAGAGAAAAAATTATTTAAAACATGTTTAAAAGGCTACTGTTGCACAAATCGAATAGCGTTCTTTTTGTTGTAACAGATGCGGACGTGGACATAGCTGTCGAAAGCGGCCCAATATTAAACACACCAAAGAAAGTTTACTGGCACGTTACCCGAGCCTCCAGTCAACATTCCACGCTCCTTTCAGCAAAAATGTTTGAATAGGAATAAAAAAAAAATGATATTTATTTGACTTTTAGAATATTCACGGATCTGATTGTCTTTGACATTACTGTTGCTCGAATCTCAAATTAAGCTTTGCTTTCGGAAAACGTTTCCTTTCTCCGAACTGATGATGTCCTCTGAACAATATCCTTGCTGGTAATCCCGGGCCGGTAATATTATAAGTAAGAGATGTTATTTATCTAGCCAGCAGTGACCTTCAGGGACCATCGGGTAAGTCAGTGGCCGGGGCCCGCTCTCGAACGCTCCGGAAATGCTTCTCTTCATGAAACGAAAAATCTTGGCGCCTCGGCCTTAAGGGCCCCAGTTTTGGTACAGAAAAAAATAGGAGCCGCCTGGGACCCCCCCCCCCCCCTCCCCCTAGATCCAGAAATGATTAGTTCATACACGACTCGATTTCTTGGGAATAACTCGCGCTGAATGTATTAAATGTTACAGTTAGAATTCTCCATGCTAATAGATAACACTGCAGTCACTGTCTTATGGCTTCCATCCTTTACGGAGCAGATAGTCATATCTCAGCACTGTGACTGTTTAAAAAAGAGCTTACAAGTAATCAGAGGATAATAAAAGTATTGTGGGTTTTTTTTTAAGAAATGAAAACATTCATCTTTATGACAACCATCAAGCTAACGTCCTCTTTAACCAGCAATAGGCTCTCAACATATTCCTTTGGTGTTTTCTCATGCAAAATTTCATTAGAGTTAACGTAGAGTTACCAGTAGAGGAGTGCGAGAAAGGTACACACCAGTTAACGATTTCATAACGCAATTTATGAGTCCCCTGAAGTAATTTGGGAGCATTTTTCCAAAGGACGACAACGATTACAGTAAACTATACTTCAATTCTATCTGGAGAGCGTCTCAAATTATGCTCTGCGCTAAATGCATTGACACTGCTTATTGAAATTGTTTATTAAAATTTGTCCCTAACCTCGAAATGACACCAAGAGACTATGAGATGACACGGAATGACACGGACGGAAATAATAAAAGGATGTTCTAACTCAGGCAAGGAAATCACGACATACAGGCGTTAAAAATTCAATCCTTTGAAGGGCTGCAAGAGGTCTTATCAGGCTAGCGAACTCTTTGGAAGACTTTAATTCACTCTTGAGAGAGTTTTCATTGAAATTTTGTAGTTTACCGTGCAAATTAAGGTTTATTAGGATTACACGCACACAGTGCAAAAATGTTACAGTCGACTGATATCCTTACGCAGTGTGAGACTTTCTTTAAAGTAAGCCCAAAGCATATCTTTCCACAAGACGGAAATAATAACAGGATGTTCTAACTCCACAAGACAGAGACAATAACAGGATGTTCTAACCATCCAGCAAAATGATATGCGGTGTGGCCTTGACTAATGCTAGTTAGAATGTCAATACGAAAAGAGAAATAAATGTGTGGGCCCACTTTTTACACTTGACCAAGTAAAAACAAACGGGTAAATTTGTGGAGCACGGGCCTTAGGCTAGGCCGGGGCTACTCAAGCAGTAGAACGGGCTATAACGGATTGGGAAAACTGAAAATGGACTGTCGAAACTTCACTATGGCTTAGGAAATTTTAAGTAATTTGTACGAGTCATTAGCGGCGCTTAAGTCAGGCTTCAGAGAACCAATCTATTAATGAAAGATTATAATGGGGCAAGGCTGCACATTTGATTTACGACTGCCTAATTACGTTTTATTTTAGGCTATTGAAATATGACGGTTAGTTTTTAATGTTTTGATTGGTTACCTTCCATACTGAGTGACCCTTATTAACAAGATAATATAAATAACAAACAAACAAATGAGTCGTGTACATGCAAAGCATTGAATACTGCTGCAAGACGGACTTTTACAAGATGTAATAACCTTTACGAGTTTCGGCTCTCTAGACGTGAAGCCGAATGTAAGTAATGTAAAGTCAGGACATTTTTATTATAACTGGGGTGTTTTAATTAGGGCTAGGTCGCCGATTGACCATGCCTGTTTTGATAAATTATTTCTAAGCAATTTACTGAAATACGTAGAGCTTACAAGTTTACTTTCCAAACGAGCAAAAGACAAAGGAAGTGATTATCTTCATAACTATACCGGGAAGGTTTTAACTTAGGGTAGGTCGCAATTTGAATATATCAGAAGAAGTAACGCCAATGGATTTTGTTCAGTAACTTTGCTATCTGCTTTGAAATCAGAAAGCCATGGAGACCTTAAAATCAGACTGAATTAAATAACGAACTGCCCTACTTCATAAACAGTGTTTGGAATAACGGTCTATACATCACACTAGAATGCAAGGGCACAAAATGGCTTGAGTAATATGCGACAAGAACTGTGTGCCAGCCTTAGGAATGTCTGCGTAAGACGTTAGGCTGGCTTATTGTAAATAGACTTTCCAGCAAACAAGGATGGCACTGCAACTCTTGAAAATCATAGCTTTTCTATGTTAACACTGGATATTAAAGCAATCGCGTTTACTTAGCAAAGTGTTATATTCTCATTTAAAGTAATTAATAAGGATGTACATATTAATTATTTGTATTATACATTGACGTTGCCTAAATAGTTCCACTCCATTAAGTTAATTATGTGCAAATAGCTGTGTATAGTGGGACTTTTCAATCAGATTTGTAGCATTATTTTAATACAAAGGATTGAGGTGACATTAGTATATTCTTTCTTAAGTACATTTCGCTCTTCATCGTTTGAGGGTGGTGCTATGCAAATGTTGGCCAAACAATCGACCTCCGTCCTCACCGTTTATTGATTTCTCACTTAATTTTTCTTGTATTGCTTGCAGATAAAGGGTCCATTACACGAAATATTCAGCATAGAACGAAAGGAGTCTCGAATGAGTTACAAGTACCTAGACCAGACATTCATACATAACTAACGGTAAACTGCATCACTAATAAATCCCGATTGTAATAAAGGCTGAGGAATTGAAGTCGACAGAAATACATTAACAGTAAAACAACCGAGCGAGCGGGAGCTACAATCCATCAATTTGCATAAAGCGATGAACAACAATGATATTAACACACCAATTATCTCGGACCCGCCAAAGCAAAAAGAAACCAGCGAGGAAGGTTCGACCATGAAAAGCTACAATGAAAACTTGGCGGGCGAGACTAGTGTCAACAAGCACGCCAAGACGTCTCTTCTCCGCACACTGAGACGCAGATTCCACGAACATCATGCCAAGACGAAAGAGGATAAAGTTTTAGATTCAGGCTTCAAAGACTCTAAACTTAGCAAAAAGCCTCGGATTAGACGATTTGGAAGTAAGGCTCACAATAACAGTAAACTTTCGAGGAGTAACACGTACAATGGACCATTTCAAAACAGTTCTCAAAAAGATGAATTATCAAAGGGAACGAAATTTCACAAACTAAGTCTCAGAAGAAAACTTCCATCGTATTTTGGGGGGAGTATCAAGGAACGAAGAACCCATGAATTGCACAAAGAGACTGGAGCTCAAGTTTTCGAAAGCGTGCATCTCAGTGATGACAAGGCTAAATTACAAAGCTCTCAAGCTTCTGAGAAGTTTCAGTGCGATAAAAACAGACCGAAGAACGTTTCAGATAAATCCAAGCAAACTGAAGACGAGGCAAATGACAGAGCGCACAAAGAACTGAAAGAAGAAAAACCACCTTCAGTCTTCAGCTTGTTTTACATTATCCAACATTCCGGGCAGCTCATAGCCGTGAATGTCCAGAGAGGACCAGACAAGAAGTGGGGTATAGAGCTAAATCAGGAAGGAGATCCTCCGATAAGCCAAAACGATACAGAAAATAAAGGGAAGAACACAGTGGATATCGCAAAGAAACCTGTTTTAAGTCCTGACGCCATTCAACCTGAAGCAAGTGTTTCCATGTCAGAGAGCCATTGTGGTCATTTAGCAGCTGATTTTCGAACAATAGTCCTCCAAAGAAGTTTCAAAAAAAGTAAAAACGGACGACGAAAGGTGCCCAATTGCTCTGAGGCCAAAGAGGTACTTTCTCAGCCTCGTCATGGCGTGCGCATAGCTGGGTTGACTGAGGAAGGAGTGGCGGCTGGCAGAGGCAAACTTGCAGTTGAAGATTTGATTGTTGAGGTGACGTTTGATTTGATTTTGCAGTCTGTCTATGCATTAGTCGTTTACAGCAGTGTGCATCCACCCCCCACCCCCATAGGCTAGCCCCCTGGACAGTTTTTTTTTTTTTTTTTTTTCATATCAACTGAACTCTCCGGGTAAGAACAGTGCGGAGTGTGAACAAAGAAGAAGCCGGAGAAATGCGCCACCGCCTGGGCTCATACATATACCAAAACTTCCCGAGATTTAATAACCCATAGCAAAGTGCCATTGTTCATTATTTTGTGATTTCCGTTTGCTTATGTGTAGCAGTACGTCGATCTGTCTTCCCGTCTTTTCTCTTGCTTCGATACTTTTAAGAATTGAATACTTTGATACTTTTAAGAGAATTGAATTGATACTTTTATCAGAATTTTATCAGAATTGATACCTTTAAGAGAAAGCTGAAGACTCACCTTTTTGAAAAGGCATTTTTAGCTTAGACTATTTCAAGTTTCAAACCAAACCGGCTTACTCTGTCTCTGGCCAGAGGCACTAATCGACAGTTTTTTTGCACTGGGGTGATAATTTTTAAAACTTGACAATTATTTCGTTGTTTCTGCTGACAGTCAAACATTTTGGGGTTTTGAAATGACAGCAAATTTTCGTGATACTTCCCCTTTAAGGCCCATTTTAAAAATGGTTTCAACATTTGCTTCAAAACCTTAGAGGACTGTGTCTAAAATTAAGCTGATCATGTGACGTGATAGTGTTCATACGCGGAAAGACAGCGGAGTAGTAGTACTAGTAGTACGGTAGTAGAAGTAGTAGCACTACTACTACTACAGGTGTTGTTGCTACTACTACTACTACTACTACCACTGCTACTACCACTACCACTACCACTACCACTACCACTACCACTACCACTACCACTACCACTACCACTACCACTACCACTACCACTACCACTACCACTACCACTACCACTACCACTACCACTACCACTACCACTACCACTACCACTACCACTACCACTACCACTACTACTACTACTACTACTACTACTACTACTACTACTACTACTACTACTACTACTACTACTTCATAAAATAACTGCATAAAAGAGTCAATAAATCCGGTCAACTGCGTAGGGTATTAACCACTTTAAAATTAGACCACTTGCGACGTCATCAGTTTTGGTGATGTGAGATGTTTTGGGCAATTAACTAAGGCAAAAGGAAAGAGCTTGGAATACATAATTTATAAACCAATGAGCTGAAATCCAACTATTTAAAGTCATTCTAAAAAAATATCGATTTTTTCCCCTCTAAAAAAATAGCGATTTTTCCCCACCAACTGCTTCTCTTGGACAAAAATTTCCACTTTGCTAAAGCGTTGATTCCAAGGTTTCCCAGCAAAACCACAAAAAAAGACAGAGCAATAGAAATCTGCGTGAACATTCTATTCAAAAGTGATTAGCCTAATTTTTGCATCTTCATGTCAGGTCAATGGTAAAATCGTACTGGATTCGTCACTTGAACACGTAATCTCTGCAATAGAAGAATCATTCTCCGTTGATCTAGTGGTGGCCAGAGGGCACAAGACAGAAAGTAAGCATGTACTGTAAACGATTGTTCTCGTAATGAAAATGATTTATTGACGTATAGACGTGACCGCACCATCCATTATCTAAGCGCGACAGGCTTGTAAATCAACGGAAACACTTAAAAGAATGATAAGGATGCAAGATTGTAACTCTAGAAACCAAACCGAAGCATGCTTCTTTTTTTTGTTTGTTTTATTTTTACCAGTTAACTTTTCCTAACGATCTAGTTATTTTTGATTGATTGCATGGTTAAACGAGGGAAAAATTGAACAACTGCCGAAGAAAGACGACATTGACGACTGAGAGGGTACATTTATAGAGAGCGAGAAAAAAAAATCAAGCACTGTTAAGATATTACTGAAACATCTTTAACTCGGGTTAGGGTGAAAGGCTATTCAACAGACATGTTACATGATTTATATCGTTACAACGTAGCAGTAGGTATTTTAGGATATAAATTGATATTTTTTTTTTTGTTTCAGGAACCGAACAACTGATAAATTAAAGATGGGAGAACTCCATTGATAAAAAGGCTGCGCAAACAGGAGACGAAAAAATGAATGAAAGACTGAAAAAGAGAAAGCATTGTTTTCGTCATCTCAAGGCTTTAAGCTGGAATGTACCATTAGTAACGATTTGTTAAGCCGCACTGTAGAAGGCTATAGTATGGACATTCAGTCAGTTTAGTTTAGCTAACCGTTGTTCAAAGCTTCATTTATTTAAAGTGCCACTACGACGAAAATTTTTACTTTTATTTTCGCCCTTTTCGAGTTCCAATCCATTTAATGAGTTCGTAACTGCAAACATAGCTATTAATTAGCTTTAAACAAGCTTACTGATCCTGGAAATAAGTGGCCGAAAACCGTCGAAAACCCGTCCGCCATTACTCCGACGGCAAAGTGACGCGCGTGGTGATTCTAAAATGCGGTTGCTTGTATGAGATCTTTGTGTGACGTCATACGCGCATCGAACATCGTGCGTTCCTTGCAAGAACTCAGTAAACCTCAGTAATCGTGAGTCCTAAAGTAAGTGAATAGACAAGATTATTTGTAAGATTCACCATCCAGCTTGGTGAAAAGCGATCTAAAGGACAATTTTAACGAATATCTTGGATTATAATTTCCTTGGCGGTGGATTTGGAGTCATATGACTGCAAAGAATACGCTTCGAAGACACGCGAACAGCTCATTCAAGCCTGGGATTTACATGTAAAAGCCGAAGAAGAAACGAATTCACTCCGGCATTTACTCAGCAACTGTATTGGAGGTAGACATGGTTATTTAATATTCTGGATATGTTTTCTATTTGGGATTAGTAAACAGAACCTAATCACTATTCGCAAAAGCACTTGAGCAACAAATTATTGAATAGGATGGATAACTCCAGACCAATACATGTTGATGTTATGTTGGTGGCGTGTGTGGTGTTCGCAAGTATCAATCAAAGCTGCATAATGAGTCAAGAAAAAAGGAACTATTAACCTCGTTTTTTTTGTAGTTCAATAAAGCTTTGACAAAACTAAAATGATGTATAATTAACTTCAGTTGAAAACTGGGTAGCTATAGCTGTAATCTACAGAATATTTGCAAATACAATACTAGAGGGCTGTAATCTACCAGGTATTACCTGGTCAGATCCCTTCCTCATTCTACAACAACTTTCAAGCAGTAAATGAAGTAATCATGAGGGGCCTAATATTTTAAAGCCACAGTCCAAGTAACATTAACAATAAATTGTTGTAAAGCCCTCAAATGCAGTTGGAAAACTAAAGATTAATAAGAAAGTTCAGGAGGACAGCTAAGGAGGAAACCTTAGTAGGCTTGCATCATATCTCACCCATTTTTGTTATTTCAATAATGTTTGTTCCTTGGTCAATGAGGATGTGTGAATCTGAGTGAAACAAGCAAACCAGCCTCTTGATCTCATTTAAAACTGACACTATAATTGTAATCATTTTACATGTTGAGTGTGAAGAGCCAGCATAACACTGTGCTGTAACAGTATTGTGTATTTTCCCACAAAATCACGCAATGTTCACAGACATAAAATTGGAATATTATAGTTATGAAAGAATGACCATCCTCTCCACAGGTATACCTTAATTATTCTCGCAGATTAAACCAGAAAGGAGATTTAATGTCTTTTTTCTTTGTTGTTTTGAATTAAGAGCCAAAATACTTTAACCTAAATTTTCACACAAACCACAGCTTATTTATTGTTTCTGTTCAGCGACGTGGACTTCATTATAATTTTTTTTTTATCTTGTAATTTTTATCTTACATGACCCCACAAACATTTTCATGCTTTATACTTATACTATGTGTTTGTTGTTTTTCTATTCTGTTTAGCTTTTTCCTTCTGTCAAATAGCCCTGGCTTTCTTATGTTGGATGTTGATATCTGTGGGTTTTTACTTTGGCCTTCAGAAAATAACCAGAACCAAGAACAGGGCCAGCTTTAAATATCAAAGCCATTTTTTGTGCCAGTAATACCACATATTTTACTTTATTTCATGTTATTATTATTATTTTATTTATTTAGTTATTATTTTTTTTTTTTTGGGGGGGGGGGGGGTCTTTTTTGTTTTGCTTTTGTTGTTGCTGTTATGACATAACACTCAAATCTCCCTCGTTATGAACAAGCCAACAAAATAATTGGTCATCAGTAAACAATTTCCATAATCCCTTCACTGTTTATGTTAATGTGCTTGACCTATATCCAGGAGATTTTTTTGAAGACTCTCCTATCAGCTATGTTGGCAGTTTCTAGGATCAAATTTAAAGGTATGCCTTTTGCTGTGGCCCTCTCTAATAACCATATTCAACAATGAGAATACTCAGAGAACAAGAATGCATGCCATGATCCCACTGGCCAAAAACCTTCCATGTATAAAGATAAGTTTACCCTTGAAGTAAGAGGCCAGTCTTGCTGTCTACTCTAACCATGCCTGCAGCATTGTGGTTCTTGATGACATGGGTATGACAGCAACTTTAAAAAAACCCACACACACACAGTCTGCATGCATTACCAGTACCTACTTGTCATATTGATATGATATCATGCTAAATATTGCAAAAATTTGCTTGTAGTTCTACTCCTCTCCCTTCCATTTATAAATTTGCACATTATGTACAATGTAAACCTTAGTCTAAGATCCTGGCCCATTCTTCTGGACAAGGTATCTTCTGCAACTGTGAAAAATGCCCTCATGCTTCCTTAAACTAACCCTAATAATACAGATCCCAATATTTTAAGGTTCAGGAAGTGTCGTTGACAGATCTAAACTAAAAGCTAAGTGAGATTTACAATGGCATTATTTACCATGGGTAGTCCTATTTACCATGGTGTGCTTAGGTGACCTTGTTGATGCCTTTGTACTGTCTCTGGTATATACCGAAACAGTGCAATACTTTTGTTAGAAATTTATTATGTTGTACAAAAAATGCTATAAAATTGGCTGTTCATATAACAGACTTTGCCAAGAAAACAAAAGAAGGCACAAATACAAAATTAATAATTCAAACACAAAGATGAAATTTACCAAGCACTGGTAGTTTTCCACACTCTTTAGAATAGGGTATTGGACAAAATACTCTCTCATAATTTTGTCAGTTTCATTTGTTCTCTTTAGTACAAACTAGATATTATCTTGACTTGTCCCAGAAGATAACTTTCATGCATAATATTCACTGCAAGTCTGCACAAAGGTGTAGTCAAAGCAGATTTACAAGTGATGTTTAAAAAAATTGATCAATAATAGTATTATAATTGGTTAATAACACAGACCAAATAGGATTGCTACAATACCTTCTTGACTCACAGTAGTCGGTGATGATTACATTAGAGAATTTTGCGAGTTGGAGTGTCAGCAGGCCCACATCAGCTGGAAAGTTGCCTGCAAATTTCTTGACCTTTACTTTCACATATCATGTGATTGTTTCAATATATAGAGATGAATTTTTCATGTCAATGTCACAATCAGTTTTATTACAATTGCTCATTTAATACAGATCGAAAATCTCGCCTTGCTGTGTATTCTACAGTCGGCATACAAGTCTTTCAGAAATGTGTTGGGTGCTTTGTACGAAGAGAGCATTCGCAAAACTCGAGACAGTTTATTGTCAATATTATACCACAAGCAATTATTATTATTATTATTTTTTTTTGAATAAAATGGAGTATCTATGCACTTTTATTTTACCAAAGCATGACACTTATAGGAAGTAGACGTAATGAACACTAGACAAACGAAGAATTACAGTGAGCTATAAACAAAACATACACACCACCACTCCGCGTCACTTGCTTTCATTGCACGCATTCACGAAAACAGTTCATTTCCGATCCGTTATCTTGGCCTAATCGTTTCACTTAGTCCCTCGCTTTACCCTAGAAAAGTAAGCATCGAGGCATTAGCATTGTATGGCAGTCCTTTCGTTTGAGTGTCCCTCGAAGCAGCTGTCGAAGTCGTCGAGAGGATATGTCTTTAGTAATTCGGTGCGATGTACAAAAAGACGATTTGTCTGAAGAAATTACCCCCCCTATTGACGTATTTCAGAACCATAAATGTTCAAACAACCACCATTAGGACCCATTAGGTTTCTTTCGGGTGCCCACAATACGTGTGCGTTGTAAAGACGGCCCTTGAGCCATTAAATTAAAAAGAAGTGGCTTCTTTCAGCGAGATCGAACATTCGAAAGCAGGCCATGTTGTTGTGCGCGTATGACGTCATATTCCTGTCGGTGCAACTAGATCCAGCTCTCTATGTAGTTCACGGCCATTTGTCGTTCGAGTAATGGCGGCACAGCGAAGCTGAACTTCGCGTTTAAAATAACTGGTCTTCCCGTCGGAATTTCGATGTAAAATTTGGCGTGGTAAGTATTTATCACTTCTACTTTCCAAAGCTGAAGAAAAAAAGGGATGCAAAATTTTGATCGTAGTGGCACTTTAAGGTAATGATCCTACACGCGCCGGCAGTGGTCAGCGGTTGATCAATGTATGCATTCCGATAATGTTTAGGGACCGTTCATTTTTTATGAGCATGGGGGGGCTGGTGGGATTTGGGGGGGGGCCACGAGAAAAAAAATGGCACTAAAGGGGGGGGCCACGAGAAAAAAAATGGCACTAAAGGGGGGGGCTACCAAAAAAAATTGAGTGAAAGGGGGGGGGGGGGGGGGGTCACCAGCAATACTTGGCTAGTAGGGGAAATTGAAAGTGGCTCAACACAGAAACAGATGAAGAAATTGAATATTATTTCAATTTCCTAACCACTTTTAATTTGTTTTACATACTGAGGTCGAAATCTGCATTTCATATTAACAACAACTGAGGAAATGAAGCATATCTGTTGGAAAAGCAATAATGAATATAAACTGATGTTTGTACAAGTTCAAATCAATATAAAAACGTAACAGTCTCACTATTGAATCATCCGTGGGGGAGTAGTTTTCTATTAAGTGGTTGTACTCAGAACTATATCAATAGATTGTTTAATGTTCTGTTTAATAGTACTCACTTTTATAAAGACTGTTGATTGGTAAATTATTTGAACCCAGGAGTATCAGTAGACTCAGTAGTATGCCTAGTGTGAACATCCAGATTAGTTTTTAATAATAGAACTGTTGTTGGTGACTTCAGTTGACGGTAAATCTGAGCCGTAGGCCATCTTCAGAAAAGCTTGTAACTGTCATTTTTAATAGCAGTACTTTAATACCCAGGCGCGTTGGAGGGGGGTTCGAGGGGTTTGAACGAACCCCCTTTGAAGCCGGAAGAAATAGCACAATGAGGAGGTTGAACAACTACATGAGGTGTACCATGCGAGAGAGTAGAATGTCCGCCCTGGTTCTAAATGCATATCAAATATGATATGCCTGTCAATCTTGACGAGATAGTCAATTTGTTCGAAGGCCTACACCCGAGAATGATGCAGTTTACCAGCTTGGTGTATGACTATCAGCAGATCGAGTAGCTATCAGAACTTGGCAGGGCGCGGAATGTACATTGAACTTTCTTGTTTAAGTTGAAACAATTATGCAACAGAAATGATGTATATAGCTTAAAAAGCTGCTGTAAAACAAATTTGTGATTCGCCTAAAATGGGTCTAAAAATGCAGGAAATGAGGTTTCTGGGAACCTAGATTTTCAAAAATTTCCGGGGGAGCATGCCCCCGGACCCCCCTAGTAAGAGCGCCTCCAGCGCTCAGCAAGATTTGGGGCTCAACGAACACCCCTATCTAACCCTTACCTACGCGCCTGATATCTGTGTGTCCGCTGTTTTTTTCTGTTGAATATGACTCGTAATCGTTGATTGGTATGCTTCGATCCGTGTTTTGTTAGTCAGATCTGTACGTGTATTAATTGTTTCTACTCGAAGGGGAGTTATTTCACGTTAACCATTTGCTTGATTAATTTTCTAGTTCATTTGAGAATCTAAATGGAAATTTAGGGTTTGCCGTTGTCGTAAACGTGTTGCTATCTATAAAACGTTTTTTTAAACAAGAGAAATCTTTACCTAAGCAGAGAACGGTAACTTTTTAATAGTACTGTAAAGAAATCACAGCAACAATTACGTTTATCTTTGATATAAACAGTACATAAGCGTTTTGTTAAAGTTAGGAGTATGATTTGTTTCTGGTTGGGCGGGAGGGGGGGGGGGTCATCAGAAAAAATTGTTTCTGCTGGGGGGGGGGCCATGTGGAAAAAAATTGCATGCTAGGGGGGGGTCATACAGTTTCGTAGTGGTAAATAACCAAATCCCACCAGCCCCCCCATGCTCATAAAAAATGAACGGTCCCTTATGTCCCGTGTCGAGTTCTTGTATAATGTCATAACTATTAGTTCCGTATCTTTGTTTTGTAATGCATTTATCTTTTTGCATTCTTTAAAGAATGTTCACAAAACGATAAAATAGGTTTTCATTTCAGAATGATAATCTATACAATAAAAAATAAATAATTCTAACGAGTTAAAATTCAACGATCACATTTCAAGTATTTGTCGTAAAGTGAGTGCTCAGATAAGTGCTATGAATAGATTGAAGAATATTTTACCACTTAAAACCAAAAAGTCACCATATAGCGCATTTATACTGCCGTATTTTAATGATTGCAACCAAGTCTGGCACCACTGCGGAAAACGGAACACTGCTAAAATCGAGAAAGTCAACGAAAGGGCTTTGAGGTACATCTACAAAGACAAAAGTGCATCTTACCATGATCTCTTGCAAAGAATCAGACTCCTATCCATGGAAACTCGAAGAATCCAAGACATGCTATTGACTATTAGCAATAGCATATCTGACAAAGCTCCATATGTAATTAGAGATCTTATCACCTTACGCTCGACCAAGTAAGAGCTTCGACATGATTATATCTTTTCTCTGCCAAAAGTTAACACGACTAAATATGAGATATTTTGCCGCAAAGATATCGAACGAGCTAACAAATGATATTAAAATTAAAGCCGGCACTAATGAAGTGAAGAACAAAATCTGATCACTTAAGTTTTGACTGTTATCGGAATTTTTTTTTTCATCCGATTCTTAGTTCTTAGCTTTTACAGTTTTTATACCATGAATTGTTGTTCATTTTTTAGTTTCTAATTTTAGTATATACTTGGCCGTGGATTAACTCTAAACTAGCTGATTAAGCTAAGCGCAAATCCCACGTTAAATAAAGTATCGTTATCGTTAAAGAATTGAAAAAAAGTCAAATACTTGTGAAATGTTCGTGGCTAGTCTGACCCGGCGTTTCGTCTCGGCCAAGAGACTCTTCAGAGACCTTTCAAAATTTATAGGCAAACTCGTTGAGCATCATGCCCAAAGTCCCGTTCGCAAATTCAAGATGTTAGCAGTCCGGCCCTCTATCGCAGAAGGATTCGCAACTGCACGTACACGAGTTGAAATTTATACAAAAAAGAATTGAAAAATTGTCAAATACTTGTGAAATGTTCGTTGCTAGTCTGACCTACTGCTACGTCGTAACGATATAAATCACGTAATATGTCTGTTGGATAGCTAACTCGTTTCACCCTCACCCGAGATAAAGATGTTTCAAATATCTTAGTGCATGAAGAGTCTCTAAAGCAAGAACAAACTAAGACAACGTTAAACTGATATTTTTATCTCTAAGACATGTTTCGACGGGCGCTCCCATCATCATTAGTTTCAACGAAGTTTGAATCAAAGCGCTCTGGTGAACTCGTGAATTGAACAGGTGCCGGAATGAAATGATATTTCGGATTATTTCTAAAGTTATTTCGTTTTCAAACCTAGAGTATGAGTAGCAGTTGTTAGCCTGCGATCAGGCTCCCAAGTGGGTTATAGGGCGGCGGTCTAGGGGCCATGCAGGAAAAAAGGTCTGAAAAAACAAAAAGAAACTCAGAATATGCCCGCTCTGGGAGTCGATCCAGGGACATACAGATAACAAGCCCGAGGACTTGCCGGCACAAAATTAACCACGCTACAACGTCCAAAGGTTGGAAAAATACTCGTAGAAGTGACGACGCGGATCTACCGAACCACTGATTACAGGTGTAGTTGCCTGGGAAGTCGACACCGGCACAACTTGTTAAAAAATGTGCTACCATTCGAACAATACATCCGAGCCACTGGTGACCAGAATGGATAAAACCTCGACGCAGATTCCATCCGGATTCATGCTTGTGGAGAAGCAAGAATAAAAGTAGCAGGCTCTACGAATCTTCACTTGAAAGATCTACAAGAAAAGAAATACCCGATTAAGATAGTCGTTGACTTGATCAAACCCTTTACTCAGCTCGCAAACTAACAAAGGCCTTGGAATCATCTCGATCATTTCCGGATGAAGACGTTAGAGCACTCAGCGGTAAAGGATGGCTTAAAGACAATGTTAAGGCAATACCAAGCCGTTTTCGACTCCCTAGGTTGCTTCCATTCTTATCGATGAGAGTGGTAAGCCTGTCATACACCTCCAAAGAAAAATTCCACTTTCTCAAGGAACACCTTGACCAACTGGTCCAAGAAGAAATTTTAAGCCCAGTGACCGAACAGACTGACTGGATGTCGAACATTGTGCTCGTGTACAAGCCTGGGAAGAATCGAGTCTACCTCAATGCAAGACATGCTCATTGCACCTCAACAATGCAATCAAGTGCGAGCATTACCCTATGCCAACAATACAGGACGTGGCAACAAGGCTCAAAAACGCAAAGGTATTTACCGTTCTGGAAGCTAAGAACGGGTTTTGGCAAGTAGTCTTAGAC
Organism: Pavona decussata; assembly: GCF_977016875.1. Lineage (NCBI taxonomy): Eukaryota > Metazoa > Cnidaria > Anthozoa > Scleractinia > Agariciidae > Pavona > Pavona decussata. The sequence continues at coordinate 2,490,663 of NW_028145513.1, read as the reverse complement.
CGACGACAAGTCAAGCTTTCTAACAACTTTTAATACTCCTTTGGGAGATACCGATGGAAACGAATGCCATTTGGAATTTGATCAGCTCCTGAGGTTTGGCAACGCAAAATGAATGAGCTAATCAAAAATTTGAGAGACGATTTTGTTGTGTGCGGCTTCAGAGATACCATACAGGAGGCTGTCAAAGACCACGACAGAAACATAGGAGCCTTCCTAAAAGGAGCAAAGAGAAGAATTAAAGCTGAATGAGACGAAAATGAAGCTATGGCTAACAGATCTGGGTACGAGATTACAAACACGGTTATGTAGTTTCACAATCAAATGTCCCAGGCGTTTATTTAAAACTTATCCGCAAGGACCAAGCATTTATTCTGGACAGTGGCATTTATTTGAAGTCAAGGATTTAGTTGCACCCTTACTTTCAGTTGTATGTAATAAATCCCCATCTTAGCACAAGCCACAGTTTAAACAGTGGAACCTCTGGTAAGCGGACACCCTTGGGACTGAGCGTAGGTATCTGCTTACTAGAGGCTGGAATATATAAGGCACCGTAGAGGCTACGGTGCTTAAGTTATGCCTGATAAATCAAAGTAACTTTAATAATATTTATAGTATGACAATTTTTCTTTCTTTCTTTCTTTCTTTTTTGTAATTAAAGATTGAATGTACGTATCATGAAATCAATAACTCAAATTTTTCAAGAACATCAAAACTTTAACTTTCTAAATCAAGAATGCCAAAAAGGTCTACCTTGCATGTCTGTAACAGAAAACTGAACACCAGAAACATTGTACAATGCCAGTAGAATGCTGAATACTATACAACTTAGGAATCTGCTAAACAGGCTCAACAGTTCTTATTCAAAGCATCAGAACATTTCCCAAACCCCCCCTCCTTCCCAGAAAAAAAGAAAAACACGATAGAGGTACAATTTTGTATCCGTCGTTTTCAAGAGACTCGTTTCATGCAACAAGCTAAAGCAGAAATTAAGCAAGAAAGCATTTATTGTACAACTAGCTTTTGTAAATGAGAGTCTCGTACATGCAGCAATTATCGCTTCTTATTTTTTAGTTACATGCATAACAATGTTCACAAATTAAAAGCCGCACTAGTTGACAGATGACAAAACCAACGGCCAACCTTTCCATTACAGGCATATTGGCGAGTAACTAGTGAGGTAAAGCATACGGTGTATAGTGAATTAAAAGTGCACGCACATCGACAGTCGTTTCAAGTGGAAACGGAATGGAACTGTCGTCTGATTTCAACTTTCAGGTTGTCTATACTTAACTGGGAGGTGTTTTACCTCATTAGGACCTTGAAAAACGTGTCCGTGCCTGCTTACGTAAGACGTGGTCACTCAAGATCGGCGGTTATAATGTGGAGAAAGCACTGGGGCCGAAGTTTGGTGTCCATTTATGGGATCTACTTTCTGGTTTTTCAAGGGTTTCTGCAGTAGTTCTCTCTGAGTGTTAGTTTCAGTCTGCCTCTTGCACTTGTAAACTTGTGAATAACTATGCACAGTGTTGTATTGTATTTATTGTGCTCGCATTCATGATTAAAGTTTGCTTCTAATAATTTCAAAAGTGCATAAAATAATGCTTAAAAATGACATAAATACTCGTTTAATAAATGCCAAGCCTCACATATACATCAGGTCCACAAGGCCAAGGTTTAAATAAACACCCCAAACGTTTAATACTTTTAATCAAGACGATACGACAGTAATTGGACCCAGTGCTAAATTTTAATCACGTTGTTAAGTATCTCACTTGGTTGACTTGCTCATGTTTGAACAAGGATTTGATAAGTAGTGGCACAAAGGACAAATTTCCAATTTAATTACAAAGTGCTGCAGGTGAACCCAAATGGCTGCTTGTTTCAGCAGTTTTGAAAGTTTCTAGTAAGAACATTACTTTTAATTATGTAACTAATACGGTGAAATAAATAAAAAACAGTTTCCATTTTGAATATTGCTACAATTTACACAAGCAAAATAGGGTAGGTAAAAAGACTGCAATAGCTACAGCAATCGGAATTAACATGCTAGATTCATCATTGGCATATGGATTGATAGTTTTGGGTCCTGATATCTTGCGCTGTTTTTTGGGTTTATCTTCCTTGGACTCTTCTTCATCCTCCTCATTCTCGTTCTCCTCCCCTGGGTGTGGTAGAGGAGGAAGCTTCGGTACATCTGTAAGTCAGTAAGTCAAAAGTGAATATTATGATAAGCCATACGGCCCTGCAAGCACTTAGGTCCAAGACAAAACAATTCAGTAATCTCCATGTGAGGGCTGTATACTAAGCTGCAAGCTAGACCAAAAAAGCTGTAAAGCCCAGCTAATTAGATGTGCGGCCGGCCTTTTGCAATACAATTTGGAACTGCAATCTTGCCACAAAAGATCCCGACCCCGAAATGATCCCCATTTTTTTTTTACGCTGACCCCGAAACGATGCCAAAGTAATTTTGGAGCAGGGTTTGAAAGGGAACATGAAAATGAAGATACAGTAAAATAAAATTGAACTGAAATAAAAACATGCTTAAAGTGTCCTGTGTGACAGCTTACTACACCTCACATGCTCTAGTGGAGAAATCGTTCACTAGATACAACATTAATTTGGTTTGATGTGCCTTTTTTTTGTTTTTCAAGTGAAGCTTTATGAATCTATTGAAAGCCAAAATTGAAATAATCACAACAACACCTTTGCAGTGCTCAAGATGGCCATCCAAAAAAAAAAAAAAAAAAAAAAAATGAACAAGGAAGTTCTGGTCTTGGACTCCCATGATAAAATTCTGTCGTCATAAGTGCAAAATGTGTTTAAAAAAAACCTAAAAAATATTTGAAATGAAAGCACTGTCTAGAGTTGTCATCATGGATGCAGTAGTTTTGTCATTTCAGTCGTTTCAGGATGATACATGGTATATTCTTTCAAGGATTAATATGGCCAGTTGCAGGCAAGTGAAAAATCATTGCTTAGCTCTCTTTTTTTGGGAGAGAAAGGGCAAGTGCTAAAAACAGAAGATGAATCAGAACATCAGGGATCTAGGAAAACAAATTGACAACACCCAAGATTCAGCCATCCTACATGAGCAAATATCAGAACTTTATTTTATGACTGAATGGCTGCAAATAAAGTGAAAATTAAAACCTACCCTCTAAAGTTCCTTTCATGACCAAAACAGCATTGACCTTTGGATTATCATAATATCCCTGAATTTGATGAAAAACAAAATGAATGAAGACAGTGTAAGCATAAAATATTCAGTCACTTTGTAGAGAACTATTGTTCAGTGTTGGGTGTTTAAGTTTGCAGAATCTGGCTTTCGTGAATATTTTAGCAGGTTTTCCAACAATCTGCAAACAATAGATTACAGAAACACTTCAACCTCATTTTATTTAATAACTCATAAAGAGAAACAAAGGAAATCATTAACATAATTGAAGAAGGAGTATTGGCCTTCTGATCTTGCATTGATTTTTCCAAGAATTATTTACCATGGTCTGAGAAGCCATATCAAACACTTGAAAGTGTGTTTCATTCAATTTACATTAAGGTTTTATTCTTACGGCTTTGGTGATCAGTTGAAGGATGCAGTGGTCGCAATTAATTTTCAGGACTTTATTTGCTCCTGTTAGAACTGAAATGCAGGATTCATGGGTGCAAACTAAATGCAGTCAGCAAGTGCTTTACTGTTTTTCTTCTTTTAAAAATAATTAACTTAACAACATCATGACATCTCGTAATGGGTTCCATCTTATTGATGGAACCCATTACCCCTCACTATGTATCTTTAGGTTTACTGAAATTTCCTGATATAATTTGTTAAAATACGTGTTTGCTTTTTTATGATTATTTTAATAACGACAAATTTGGCTGTTTCACTACTTTACCTGTTTCACTAGTATCTGAACTACATAATTATAATACCTGCAGTGCTTCTTCCAATCAACTTTTCATAACTTCTTTCAGAACAAATCTAAGGAGATTTTGTGCAACCGTAAAAGGAAAATGTTTTTGGACTAACATTCCTCAGACAGTTAAGGACAAACCTACTAAAAGAATGTTCTGAAAAGCACTCTATAAATATTACCTTGCTCAATATTGATCATACATTCCTTGCTCATTATTAATGATACTTTATTCCAATTATTTTCGTTTCTCTTTGTTTTTTGTTTTCCTTCCGCTATATCTTTCTTATTTTTCTATTCTACTGAGTACTTTTCTTATCAATTTACTTCCTTTATAGGGGCACAGTATTAGTTTTACTAGAGGCGCCCCTCTACTCTCCTCTCCCCTATTTGAATTGTATTTTTGAGCTGCGTGTTAGACTACAATTTTTAATACCTCCAACTTTTGTATTTTGTGCTTAATATAATAATTATGTAACAGTAAGAGTGGAGAGTATAAATAAAAAATTTTAAATATCTCTTATCTCTCAGAAAAATGACCCACACACATAGGCTGCAAGAGGTAGAAATTCAGTAGGAAACTTGGATAGCTTAATTGTGTTGCATGTCAACAACACGCATGAAAAGATATCACTATTACTGAGGAGATGTGCACACACATTTGATTCTCCTCAATACAGGTCAAGGCACTGGAAGATGGGCAAGAATCAGTAAGCTACTGCACACTTGCCCCCTTGTACACACACCAAATAACGTTTTTTAAAATTTGAACAAATGCCATGAAACTTCAGGGCTTTGTCAGAAATGTATCTGGGAAACATTTGATGTGGTCGGTTAGTATTCATTGACCAAAGAGATCAACTGAGGAGAAAAACCTCCATGTAGATGTTCATAGAAACAGCGCAAGCAACGTCGATCATCGGCCACAATTCCTGCGCATTATCTGCTGGGAAGTGTTATACAGCAAAGCACAACTGAATATAATTTCATTCCTAAATATCCTCTTATGACATCTTTCCCAGCCTCATCCTAGCTTGATCTCTTCTCTAAACTGCCTTATTCCCACCTTGTTTCTCCATATTCCACCATGACTGACATGACTCCCGGCACTAGTTGACGGCATTTTAAAATGGCACTTCAAACTTGAAACATTCAGCCTCAACTTTTCAAGTTTTGATTTGAGTAGTTGGTGCAGATGCTTAGGGTCTGATAGTGTCCCCTTAAGAAACATTTCATGACTCACATCCCACATTGAGAGTCCATTTACTTTTATGTGAAATTATATTGTAAATGTTAATAATATTATTACCTACCTTTAAAAATTCAACGTATACAGAGCCACCAAATGGTAGTGTTTCTCCATCAATCAATAACTGGTTATTGTTAACTCGAAATGGAATGTATTCATCGTGCCCAACTCCTCGGCCAACTCTCTCATAAATGTCTAATCCCTTTATGACAGTATGCTGATTCACTGCAACATCAAAAACCTGAAGAAAAAAAATTTAAATCAAGAGTATTCGTCAGGATTTCTTCTTTTGAATTAGAATTCCAAAATGATACATTTTTGACCAGAGGATGGGATATGACTGTCTTGAAAATTCACCTGTGGAGTACACAGCAGCCATTTTAAAATAAAGTCTGATCTTCCATGGAAGTGAGAAAAACTCTTCTTTCTAGGAACCCCTAAAACCTTTAAGCTGTGTTGGATCAAACCCTCTGGCCTCTGAGAGATGATTGTAAGTTAACAAAGGATTTCATGAATATATTCACAACATCAGCAATGTGCCTTGTCTGTGCAGTACAATAGAAACCTTTATGGATAACTTTTTATAGCTTAAGCATAATCAAACTACCACAAAAACCAGCAGATAAAATGCACCTCAAAAATTTTCCTCAAATAAAGGATACAGCTCATCTGCTACAATTGTGGACAAAACTTGTTAGGAAAACTGCGAATTTTGCGCATATCTTTCAATGTACCTTAAAGAAAACACCGCCTGGAGAGTAGCAAACCTTCACTCCCCCCTTCCCCTAACGCAATGTTGCTTTGAAGGCCGGATGATGACGCAGCCTTTTTCTCAGCAGCAGAGCAACATTGATGAGGGGGAAGGGGGCTGTGTTGTTGACATATCATTGTAGTGGTCGAATTTGGAGAGCGACTAAAAGTTTCTTAACAGTTTTGTCCACGATTGTAGAACATCTAAAACAGTTAGTTTGCTTTCTCATTTCTTGTTATGTTCAAATTTGCTCTAAGCTTAGTAAACAGGCATTTGATTAGAAGACAGAGAGCTGGAGACAAGTAGTTCATGTCGAAATAACATACAAGTACTCAAAGGTAGCAGTGTATTTCAATGCAATTATTGCATTATGACTTCATTCAGACTTACTTACAATCAATACGTACATGTATAGAGTTTTGCTTACATTCACGAAAGGAATTGTTAAAGGGAAACCAGAAATTGTTGAAGGGAAACCTTTTTTCCAAAATTTGAAATTTTAAACTTGGGGTGCAGATTATCTGCAGATGTTTGCAGTATTTGGAAAACGTGCAGCACATGCATGTAGTATACCATGCAAAATAACTTCCACTTGTCTGCCCATCAAAGATGAGCACAATTTTTAGCGGAGCTCGCGCGTGCGCCTTAGGCGCGCGCGGCGGAGCCCCATAGCTAAGAGATTTTGGTAAACCCATCAGTGCGAGAAATTTTGGTTTGGTTATGACGTCACTTCCGTCCGACCGACCGTACAACGTACGTACGTACGCTCCTCCATGTAAGCCAACATGAAATGAGACACTCAAACCTTGTGCTGCCAATCAGGTTTTTTTCGGCGGGAAAATGCATGGCCAACTGCGCTGCTGGCCGCGTTTGTTTGGCAGGAAATTGCATCGCCAACTGCGTTTGATAAAAAAAAAATAATTTTGAAGACGACGTGTACGACAAAACACCAACTCATTTTATGAATAAGTCTACAAACATGTAAAGCAAAGAAAGGGAGATAGCAAGAGATCGAGAAAACAGGCAACAAAGAAGCGAAGTTCGACGTCAAAGAGAGCAATTGAGAGCGGTAGCAAACAGGCGAAACATGAGTGACGAACAAAGAGAGAAAGAACAGGAAAGGGTGCAGAAAAAACCCCGTGTTGTGGCACAGGGTTTGAGTGTCTCGTTTCACATTGGCTTACATAAATGAGCGTATGTGCTGTAACCCGGGTTGTTTTTCGGCGGGAAAATACATGGCCAACTGCGCTGCCGGCCGCGTTTGTCTGGCAAGAAGTTGCATCACCAACTGCGTTTGAGAAAAAAACAAAACAAAAAAAATAATTTTGAAGACGACAAGTTACAAAGTCAATTTTTATATGTGACCAACAGCAGGAGAAAGAGCAAGGCAACTAGCGGCGGGAGAAACAAATCGACTGGCACATCATCAGAATCTGGAAGTGAAATCATTTTACTCCGATCCGGCGCCACGAAACGTTGGATTTTTCCTCTTGAAGTGAAACGTTTCGCTCACTTAACGTTGTCTCAGAAGAGGCGAGTACATTCATGCAATTTTGTTGACAAAACTTTGCTAGTTTGCTGGTTTGCAAGATATTGTTTTCTTGCAGTTTTGACACGCCGTTTAACTTGAGCTTAAGCTAACACTGCTAACTTCAGAACAGTATTTTGAACTCAGTCATTTTTTCGGTCCATGTTGATTATTTCCCTTGGAGTTTTATTTTCTGATCTCGTCCAATTTTGCCGTCAAACAGTGGGAGAAAGAGCAAGGTGGATTGCGGCGGGAGAAACAAATCGATTCTTTTAGCAGCTTTTAGAGGCGGCACTTCATAAACAACGGCCGAATCTTGAAGAGAAATTATTTCACTCTAATCTGGCGCGATGAAATGAAATTAAGATGCGATGGATTTTTCCTCTTGAAGTGAAACTTAACGTTGTAAACGAACAAAAAAATCAGCAATCGAATAAAAGGACTGGTTATTCTCCAAAGAGGCAAGTATATTCATGTGATTTTGTTGACAAAACTTTGCTGTTTTTGCAAGATATTTTTTTCTTGTAGTGTTGACACCGCTGCAACTTGTTTAACCTCAGAGCAGCCTTTTGAGCTAATTTTTCGGTCCATGTTCGTTATTTCCCTTGGAGTTTTATTTTCTAATCTCATCCCATTTTGCTTCATTTAAAAAAAAATTGATTCTGAGCTAAAATAGTCAGTCAAACAAACGTCTAGATCTCCCAACATTGTATCGTTGGCATAAACTACTGACAAGTTTTTCTCGCATATATTTCTAATTTTAGCATTTATTTCTGACAATCTTGACAGAGAACAAACAAAAATACTTAAAACAGTAGGATATAACCGCAAAGATTAAGATGTGTGAGTAATTTTCACTGAAAGTCTTTTCAAAGAACGTTAAAAGCGAATGTAAAATTAAAGTGTGATTTCATTTTCATCAAAACAAAGTTTACGCAAAACATTCATTCGCTTGTTTTTTGTGAATTTTTCAAAGATCGTTGTTTAGTTTATTTCTGTACTTATTGCTATGAATTATCACAGTGCTTTTTTCATTTATTACTCAAAGACATATCTGAAGTGTGTCTTTTGGTTAGTGCATCCATTTTCTCTGAGGTTTATAGCGTACGGCCTTCTTGACAAGCAAATTTTACTAGACAGTGACAGTGCCGGTAGCGCGCGTTGGCTGTTCACAAACCGTTTTGCCTCGATCATCTTAAAAACTAAAAACAATAATAACAACAGAAAATATCATTTTGAGCCATTTAAATTCCGCTTTTATAACACAGGAGGCAAAATGTTCCTAAAACTATCAAGGAACTTCGTAAAACAGTCAGTAAAACACTCATCGAAGGCGCAAGCAAACCAACAAATTATTTTTTTTTTTCGTAGCGTACAAAACAAACAAAACCGACGAGAACAGTTCCCATTATACACATGTAATTAAGAGAGAATACAAGTTTAATTCAGGAGCAAACTAACAACGATATATCAAATGTTTGGCATCATTTAATTGTTCACCTGCGCTGTGAAGCTTCCTACCGCTTGGAAATCACACGAACATAGCGGATCGATAAAAATAGCAAACGATGGATCCAAAGAAGGAACTTGCGGAGTAATTTCTTCCTGCTCCTTCCTCTTATTAAAAGAACACTTTCATGCTCGGTTATCGTTCGTTGAAAGCACTTGGACGCCATGACTGATTTCAGTTTCTCAACCAAACAAAATTAAAACAATCCGATCCAAGTCTTTAGCTTTTGACACAAATAATGTTTTGCTGTTTCTTGTGAGAGATACTAAAATTAACCTTTAGGAATTTCCTTCCTAGCTGCAGCACTTGATTTCCATGTATTTTTGGTACAAACAACCCGGCTTAAAGAGTCGAACTTCGAAAGAACCTCAAAGGACTTGTTTTTTTGGACACAAAATGCAGAAACCAACAAAATGTAAAACTGTCGTGCTCATACAATCAGGGGCGAGTATTTTCGCCGCTCGATCAATCAGGAGTTACTGATTTTGCCCTCGGTGAAAGGAAAATTACGAAAAACTGCCCTCTGTTACAACAAATCAGCATTCAGTAATTTTGCCCTCTGTTGTTGTTAGCTGCATATGCATTAAAAATGTACAAGCAAACGATGTTACGCCTCTTATTGTTGTACCGCAAATTCCATTACTGCGTGATATTTTATCGTTGTGTTACTAAAAATCATACTGGAAATTCCTTTCTCATAACGTCATGCTTATCAGTGACTTTTCCTTCGCGCATTGTGGTTCTAAAACTGTCAAACAAAGCACGATTCCTTCACTACGAACTCTCCAATTTCCACCGTTTTAAATGTCGCGTGCTTCTTAGAAGTTATTCTTTCGATTTACCGCTTCAAAATGGTTAATTTTTCGTTTGGAAATGGCACACTTGAGTCCACAACATGTTAACAATATGGCCCCCACAAATTTAATCCGGGTTTAATGAATAAATCAAATGATGATTTGATGTCACAGAGGTAGGGATGACAAGGTCCCCTCCCTCGTGATATACACGCCGATAATAGATTTTGATTGGGCTGCTTTTGTTGAAGACAATCAGGACAATAGACCCCTTCCAGGAGAGAGGAGAGTTTAATGAATAAATTAATGTGCAGATTTCAGGCTACCATGAAGAAGGGAAAAAAAACGACGACGAAGATATTGAGCCAATTTTAAGACACGTGCTGCCCTCAGGGCATCACGCATAATGAGAATGACAAGGACAACAAGGCCAAGAAATACCCCAACTATGGTCTCGAGCATCCTTCACAGCCCAGAAGTACTAGTGCTCTGCATATGGATGTGTGTGTCTGAATTTCCAGAAGGAAAATCACTGGGCAAGCGTTTGTCACTCCAGAACCCAAAGAGGAACACAAGGCAGGCAAAGAAACAGAGAAAACAATAGGTCACATCATCACTCCAGGAGCAAGGATCGACACAGCAGACGAAGATCCACAAATAGAAAGGCAAAGATGGTGATAAAAGAGAACAGAGTGATCAATTCAAAGCAATTACATTTGAATCTATCGCAGTTGATGTTATTAGGCCTCAAGCTTGACCCACAAATAAAGTATTTGTGACCATTAATGTTGACTTACACAGGATCAGCAGTCAAACTGCACTTAAGGCCAAGCTAGACACAGGAGCTAGACACATTATGATTTGATGCTTCAATGAATGGCATGTTTAGCTTGCAAATTTTAACAGGAGGCTCCATGGCTCATTAGTGGCAATAATGTTTTGAATTCAAACCTGAGTTTCCAGTTAGACATTTATCAGATTATTATTTGTTAATTTATTTGTAAAACCAAATTGCATTTTCTATAAGTATTTGAAAAGTTTTCTATAATTATTGTTCAATTTGTAGTCAAAATCACACACTAAAGATGTACTATACATTTTTTACAGCGTAACAGTAGATAAAACCACGTCGTAACCAAGTGTGACTCAGAACCTTCTATCACACATTTAAAGCTAGACAACGTTCAATGTCAGGGCCAATGGCCAGGGTTGTACTATGCTTATGATAGACTTAACATCATAGCAAACGAGACATGAATGCACCATTCACTGGTTTAGCCATACAGAAAAAGCGAACTAACTTGTCTCCAGACAATGTCGCAACATGTCACAATGTGACTATTGACCAACGTGACAATGATACAGTGATAAGTCTAAAGTACAGTACATAGAGATGCCCCTCGGGGCTAAGGGCGTCACGTTCCATTAACTGCGTTTTACAATTGTATTGTAAAACTTTCTTAATTTATTTGTAAAACCAAATTGCATTTTCTATTAGTATTTGAATAGTTTTCTATTGTTCAATTTGTAGTCAAAATCACACACTAAAGAGCTTATATTTGGATATGAAAAACGTAGAAAATGTACTTAATGCATAAAAAATACATTATCTTATTTGCTAGCATAATTTAGTAATTAATCAATTTCTTTATTGTTTTGGGTGACCAACTTTTAGGCCCTGGGCACCCTAGCTGATATAGTTGGGAGCCCTTCTGAATTTTTTCTTAGATCACAACCTTGATGTACATAGTCTCAATTCAATTCAATTCAATTCAATTTTATTCACACTTATTCAACTGAAATACAATATATTTTTATGGTACGGAAATAAACATGCAGAGCATCATATTTATAGTGATTTTACCTTCTAGGGAAGAAGTGCGTAGTGGCCAAAGAAGCAAGGCTTTCGTGTTGGCCACTACCTCTGTGCAGTTACAAAGGCCACTACCTCTGTGCAGTTACAAAAATGGGTGGAAGTAGAATTTATAAACTGTTTGTAGAGCTCTGCTAATTAAATTAGGCTTGGGAGAGGAAAATGCATCAGTGAGGGAAAAAGTGTTTGCAGCAAATACATAAGTACACTAAAAAAAAGAAAATCACTTTATTTAAGTGTCAATGTCTTTAGCGGCGAGCACTAATTGGGGACACTTTCCAAATTGAATTGGAATTTAGAAGTGTTGGTTTTTGAGGAGAGGGGAAAACTGGAGTAGCCGGAGAAAAACCTCTCTGAGCAAAGACGAGAACCAACAACAAACTCAACCCACATGACGCCGAGTCCGGGAATCGAACCCGGGTCACATTGGTGGGAGGCGAGTGCTCTCACCACTGTGCCATCCCTGCTCCCCACACTGTATATAGTATATGTTAAATTAATGTATATGTTATTCATGTTTGGCTATCAAGTAGCAAAAGTTTGTATTTCTTCTTAAAAACATTGTAAGGCAGACACTTAACTACCATTGGTTCCCAGGTTTGTGATGCCACTACTCTAAACCATGCTAAACCATTATTATTTGTTCTTAGAGTAGAAAATGGTCTGTACAGGTTTTGACTAGTGGCAAATCTTGTACATGTATTATATTTAACAATTATTCCACGAGCGCGCGTTGGATATGAGATGATAGATAGCCAACGAGGCGCGTAGCGCCAAGTTGGCTGTAATCATCTCATATCCAACAAGCGCAAGTGGAATAATTGTTTTATTAAAAACAACCGAGAAATATTGCTAGATCTTACTGATTTCGCTGTGCAAGAATGACCAGAAGGCAATTTAATGGTCGCCATTTCTCGGCCATGGTATAATTGCTCATATACCATGGCCGCTAAGCCAATCAAATCCCTCGAATTGCATTATACAATGATGCAGTTTTTAATAATTATGGATATCAGAAGCTAGGGAAATGAGATCATACCATTGGAAACAAGCTTTCGTATTATATACAAATGAGTTTATTGATGTATGAGAATTCAATTTAATAACATGCATACTGAAGATTTAAACAATGCAAATCACAAGGCTGTGAAAAGTTACAACAATATAATATGTGCTGTTGGGGGAGTAGCAATTGTTCAAGGTGACCTTTCTTATTTACAACTTGCAATGCACAGCCTTTCTCACCTATTTTTTTTTCAAAATGTTGAATTCTTCATTCTAGTCCACATCAAACTGGCATTCTTGATATTATGCGTTATTGACCAAGCTTGTTCGGTCAAGATGGCTGGATATTGGCCAAGTTCTTTTTTTTTCATTTTTATAGACCAAGATGAAGTCGAGGTCCATGAAAACGCAAAAAAAGAACAAGACCAATATCCAGCCATCTTCACCGAACAAGCTTGGTCATGCAATAAAGGATTTATTATTAATATGGCTTTATCTTCAATTTAAAAATACAACAACAAAACAAAACAGAATTCTTCATTAATCATAGCCGGCCGTTGTAAGATTTATTTTCAGTGCATTTCTGGATTAGCATGTAATCATGGAAACCAAGGAATCCTAAATTATCTTAAGGCTCTAGATAGCTTCATAATGGGTTAAAGGGAGTATACAATTACTGAGTATGAAAAGTTTAGATTTTCACAAGACCAGGAAGATTTTAATAGAATCCAGCAAACTCGCCATTTTCAGCCGATTGCGCAGTGGCATAAATAATAAACATTTTTACACAGTTTTCGGCCTCCAAATAATAATTCTTGAATGCAACAATACATTTTGAAATTATATGCAAACATAAGCCGAAAATAGAGCAGGTAAAAAATCAGAAAACTTGGAGATACTTTGATAAGATTTTGTTGTTTACAACATGCAAGACAATTAGCTAAATTAAAAACATGAGCTTTTTCGACAAACTTGAGAAAAAAACTTTAATTTCTAAACTGCTCTAAACACTTAATGCATTTTTCACTATGCTATGATTTAAATACAGTCATTGCAAACCTAGAGAACTTATCAATTTAGTACTCGACTAGAGACCATAAGTATTAAAAAATCAATCTATCTAAGATACTACACACAGTAACTCACCAATCCAACTCACATTCATTGTAGCTGAAACAAAATTTTCACTACACCAGGACAATTCCAATCTCTTTCCTTTCCTTTAGGTAAATGTTGAGAGTATACCGAACATTTTAGTGAGCGTTTTCCCCCAGAACAACAAGAAAATTGAAGAAAAGATTGCATTGTTGCTTAGGATTGAACTTTCGATGCTAAGCGGACGGGCAACATTAGTAATCCAGAGCGGGCAAGATAGCTCCATCTTGCCCGCTCTGGTAGCCAATCACAGTGCAGGATTTGACTCCTCTTGCCCGCTTGTGGAACCAGCCATACAATAAAACCATTTACTATGCACTTGCTAACAAGCACATCTGAAGACATATTCCTGCCTGCCAGAGGTCAAAAGAAAATTCTATGCTCATATCAACAAATTAGCATCCATTTACTGTGTGTAATTTGAAGCAATGTTGTTGGATTAAAATGAAACTCATACATGTACTCTCAGCGCAGGCAATCAAATGGAATCTAACAGAATTTCAATCAAACTTAATCACACTCAATCCATGGATCAGTCCAATTGAGTTTAGTAATTGAATGCAATCCAATTCACAAAATTGCTAGCAATTGAATGTTTGATTGCCAAACTCTTGCTTGCTACACTGTAAGTTTAGTGGCAAGTGGTGTCAACGTCACAGATATTTGATTTTATCTTGACTGAGTTCATAAGGTAATTTGGCCACCGTAAAGAGATTTGAAAGGTGGCGTCTCAAATGTTTATAGCCCTTTGTCAGAGCGTATCTTGACGTCACAGACTCATCATGGGTCTATCTTTCCTAAGAACAACGATTTTACAGTAAAAGGAGACCAAAAATGAATACCTCTCTGGGGGAGGCACGGGATAAACGCGAACTTGCCCCAAAATTGCAGCTGATTTTCACTGGAACAGCCGTCGGTGGGTTAAGATAGTTTAGATCTCAGTGATCAATCAAGTTAGCAAGTGGTCATGTGCCATTCACACCCATGGTTTAAAAAAACTCATGAATTCATTTCTATGTAAAAAATGGAACAGGCAATTAATCAGAAAAGGTTATGTTAAGGAGGCTTGTGAGGGTCTTGCATTGTTATAGTGTTTGTGAAATCACAAAAGGTTACAAAAAATTGTATCTCACTACAAGTGCGGGCAAACTATAAACAACTTTGTAACTCTATTGTTGCGTAATTCTTTAAAACTAGTCCTGACATTATGATGGTTGCTATGGCAATGTGTCAGCTCCATAAAAATGACCTCTAAATTTCAGTCTTTGCAAGTTATCTCAAAAACTTAAGTCTGCAACATACCATTTTTATTACTTTGTTGGAAAGCCCCTTAAATTCTTTAACGACTCTGGCAATATGTAATCTAGCAGATCTTATGTTACATCAAAAATGGCATCTTTTCATGTATGTAATTCTACTGTATAAGAGGATAACTTTCTCCAAACCTTTTCTATTTAAATTGGCATACTGAATGTTGCATGCATGCAAAAATCAAGATAGGTCACTGCACAAAATTTCAAGATAAAAACAAAAGTTTCCTGCAGGCTTCATTTCTGCTAAGAGCAATTTTACACCACATTTTCACTTCCAGTTTTCTGCACACACAACTTTGATAGGAATTTTCATTCATTCAGCTGACGCATGCACCTTAGCTAAGGCATGGGTGGGCTACATACCCACGCACCTAATTCAACCCTTTTGAGTAGGGTTAGACACATTATGCTTGTAAATTTGACCATTATGCTTTTTAGCGTCACCCTAAAAATCGTACCGTTATGTCTTAAAGGCGACGAACCATAACACGGAAAATCTAAAAATTATGTGTAAAGCATGTTAATACAAGTATGATGGACCTGGCATACTGCTGTAACCAGGTCTCTAAACCAGTAACCAAGCCTTAGAAAGAGCTGAAAAATCAGACAGGAGGCAAACCCAATATTTTTTCTTATATTTTCACTGAAAATAGGGATAATCTTGGTTTTGTAGCATTATGCTAAAATTAGGCTATAAACTTGGCCATGATGCCGGCATTATGCTCGATGCTCTGACTATGCCATCATGCCAGAAATTGATGTGTCTAACCCTACTTTTGAGCCTACTTAAGGGACTTAGTCAGTTGAACGAATAAAAGCAACATTTTGCTGTGTATCTATAATTTTTCACTTTTGTGGTTTACTGAGCAGCACTACACCACCAATCACAAACACACAAATGTGATGTCTCTATCTTAGGATTAGCAGTCACTTTAATGCATAGCCAAAATAGCACGACCACCACAAATAACAATTATCGCTTTTGACATCTTACCTAAACGGCGCTTTTCAGCGATTGGATCAAATTAGTGCACGTGGAACAGCCAGCTTACCTTTAGCCTCGGACCTTGGAAGTACACTTCGCAAAACTTCAGAATCAGCACATAGTCACCATTTTCCTTTATAGGAATGTTGTAGCCAAAGTTTGAAAAGTGATAACGCTCTGTTTGATATAAAATTTGGTCCGCAGGAGCGACTCTTCCGATCGAAAGCGATTTGCCAAAATCAGACGCCGTTCCAACAGTCAACTTGTCAGCTTGAAAGTGGACTCCGTTCAAATCGGTGTGAGCCGGCCCTCCACTGTTTACAGCGTAAACAACTTCTCCTGTGCTGGTAACCTCTCCAGTAAACACCCCGAATAAAAGAGTGGTAAAAAGCGCAAAGAATAAACTTTCCATATTTTATGATTCACCTATCCCTTTTCAGCAAGTGTCCGACTAGGAAGTCTGGTGACCATTCACTCGTTCTTTCAGTACAATCTTCGGTGCCAGATCGCCAGACTCCGCTCGGACGATGTTTGTCAACCTCGTTCCCAAGGTGAGTGAGTGGGGGCACACGACAAACTTCTCCCCGGCCAATCAAGCAATCGCAAACAGTCGGTCTACACTCGCTCTAAATTATTTTGTTCGCAAGAGGGGCACACAGATTTTTAAGGGGGCGAAGCGGGCACGAAAGCAAGACAAATGCGAGAGATTTGGCGCAGTTTCATGTGCTCTGGGAAAAAAAAAAAAAAGGAAAAAAAAGGGTATAACCGTCAAAACAGCAGTGGTTGATAGTTAATTCTACAGCTTGAATCAGAGTAATGTATCTACATATACAGTAGAACTCTTTCCAGAAATTCTACACCAGAAATATCACTTATTCAAGCTGCGTTAATCAGGGACTTGTCATTATTTACTTAGTTCGGGTTTGGGTGGAGGGCCACTTTTTTTTACCTCTGGTTTACAGAGGGCAATCATTTTTGAGGGTCATGATTTTTTCTGCCTCAAGACAATCGAACGAAATGTTACGATGAATTGTAAGCGCATAACAGAAACCGTTTTACTTTTTCATTTCCATACTTATTACGTAACCTATTAGCATACAATTATAAGTCACATATAATGCGTGGTTCAATTCTACCTGTTACCATCCCCCCCCCCCCGGGCACACCCCTGGGCATTTGTGTACTTGACGTCCTGTTCCCCAGCCCCAGGCACACAGAAAGAGACAATTCCCCACCCCCGGGACCCATGACATGGACTAAAAATAAACTGCTTCGTTTTGATGATTTATTTCTTTATTTAAACAAAACCAGGAATCTGAAAAATCCTAAACTTTTAGAACAATTAACTCCCTTCCGAAGTAAAGCGAATATTATAAAACTCGACACACACTAAGACACACACAGGAGGACGTTTCAACCAAACTGCCTCGAAAAATAAAATGTATCTCTACAAAACAACTCTTAAATTCCTAGAAACAATACGGGGAAGCAAAGTGACGATTTTGGTAGGTCGTCATTTTCAATCACAAATGTTGCCAATCGAAAGAGCGTCCAAAAAAAACGTAGTTGGGACACATTTTTGTTAGAAATTGGCGACCTAACAAAAGTGCACTTTTTTGGCAGGCCTACCCTACCCCCCTTAGGGGCAGTTCTATGCGTCTGCTGCCAAGGGAGGCACAAAACCTACTCCATAGTAGGTTTTCTTGCATGCTGATTCCATTTTCAATGTTTTCACGTGACTCTGACGAGGGCAAAGTCAAATACTCACCCCTATATGGACGGGGAAGCAAAGTGACGAGTTTGGTAGGTCGCCATTTTCAATCAGGAATGTTTCCAATCGAAAGAGCGTCCAAAAAAACGTAGTTGGGACATATTTTTGTTAGAAATTGGCGACCTAACCGAAAGTGCACTCTTTTGGTGGGCCTACCCTACCCCCCTTAGGGGCAGTTCTATCCGTCTGCTCCCAAGGGAGGCATAAAACCTACTCCATAGTAGGTTTTTCTTTCATGCTGATTCCATTTTCAATCTTTTCACGTGACTCTGACGACGGCAAAGTCAAATACTCACCCCTATATGGACGGGGAAGAAAAGTGACGAGTTTGGTAGGTCGCCATTTTCAATCAGGAATGTTGCCAATCGAAAGAGCGTCCAAAAATACGTAGTTGGGAGACATTTTTGTTAGAATTTGGCGACCTTTAAACCAAAAATGCACTTTTTTGGTGGGCCTACCCTACCCCCCTTAGCGGCAGTTCTATAGGTCTGCTCCCAAGGGAGGCACAAAACCTACTCCATAGTAGGTGTTCTTGCATGCTGATTCCATTTATAATGTTTTCACGTGACTCTGACGAACGCAAAGTCAAATAATCACCGCTATATGGACAGGGAAGCAAAGTAACGATTTTGGTAGGTCGCCATTTTCAATCAGGAATGTTGCCAATCGAAAGAGCATCCGAAACAACGTAGTTGCGACACATTTTTGTTAGCAATTGGTGACCTAATTAAATGTGCACTTTTTTGGTGGGCCTACCCTACCCGCGTTAGGGGCAGTTCTATGCGTCTGCTCCCAAAGGAGGAACAAAACCTACTCCATAGTAGGTTTTCTTGCATGCTGATTCCATTTTTATTGTTTTCACGTGACTCTGACGAAAGCAAAGTCAAATACTCCCCCCTATATGGACGGGGAAGCAAAGTGACGGGTTTGGTAGGTCGCCATTTTCAATCAGGAATGTTGCCAATCGAAAGAGCGTCCAAAAATACGTAGTTGAGACATTTTTTTGAAGGAAATTGGCGACCTAACCAAAAGTGCAATTTTTTGGTGGGCCTACCCTACCCCTCTTAGGGGCACTTCTATGTGTCTGACCTTATGGTTGGCACAAAACCTACTCCATTGCCTGATTTCATACCGTGGGAGTCTGGGTACGAGTCTGTGTATTATGGGTTATGGGACTCAACAACCACATAGCCGGAAAGAGCACACCGCACTTTACAACATTTCTAAGTTTAGTGTTAATCAAGCTAATATTAGGAAAGATACAGCCATTCAAAAACTCCAAATTTTACTAAGAAATGTATGGAACGCCGGACGTGTGTCCGGCGTTCCATACATTTCTTAGTAAATTTTAAAGTTTTTGAATGGCTGTATCTCGCCTAATATTAGCTTGATTGACACCAAACTTGAGGATGTTGTAAAGTTCGATGTGCTCTTTCCGGCTATATGGGTGTTGAGTCCCATAACCCATAATACACACACTCGTACCCAGACCACCACGGTATGAAATCAGGCAATAGTAGGTTTTCTTGCATGCTAATTCCATTTTCAATGTTTTCACGTGACTCTGACAAAGGCAAAGTCAAATACTCACCCCTATATGGACGGGGAATTAAAGTGACGATTTTGGTAGGTCGCCATTTTCAATCAGGAATGTTGCCAATCGAAAGAGCGTCCAAAAATACGTAGTTGGGACACATTTTTGTTAGAAATTGGCGACCTAACCAAAAGTGCACCTTTTTGGTGGGCCTACCCTCCCCCCTTAAGGCCAGTTGTATGCATCTGCTCCGAGGGGAGGCACAAAACCTACTCCATAGTAGGTTTTCTTGCATGCTGATTCCATTTTTAATGTTTTCACGTGACTCTGACGAACGCAAAGTCAAATAAGCAGCCCTATATGGACCGGAAAGCAAAGTGACGATTTTGGTAGGTTGCCATTTTCAATCAGGAATGTTGCCAATCGAAAGAGCGTCCGAAACAACGTAGTTGGGACAAATTTTTGTTAGAAATTGGTGACCTAATTAAAAGCGCACTTTTTTGGTGGGCCTACCCTACCCCCCTTAGGGGCAGTTCTATGCGTCTGCTCCCAAGGGAGGAAAAAAACCTACTCCATAGTAAGTTTTCTTGCATGCTGATTCCACTTTTAATGTTTTCACGTGACTCTGACGAAAGCAAAGTCAAATACTCCCCCCTATATGGACGGGGAAGCAAAGTGACGGGATGGTAGGTCGCCATTTTCAATCACGAATGTTGCCAATCGAAAGAAAGTCCAAAAAAACATAGTTGTGACATTTTTTTGGGAGAAATTGGCGACCTAACCGAAAGTGCACTTTTTTGGTGGGCCTTCCCTACCCCTCTTAGGGGCAGTTCTATGCGTCTGCCCTTATGGGTGGCTCAAAACCTACTCCATAGTAAGTTTTCTTGCATGCTGATTCCATTTTTAATGTTTTCACGTGACTCTGACGAAGGCAAAGTCAAATACTCACCCGTATATGGACGGGGAATTAAAGAGACGATTTTGGTAGGTCGCCATATTCAATCAGGAATGTTGCCAATCGAAAGAGCGTCCAAAAACACGTAGTTGGGACACATTTTTGTTAGAAATTGGCGACCTAACCAAAAGTGCACTTTTTTGGTGGGCCTACCGTACCCCCCTTAGGGGCAGTTCTATAGGTCTGCTCCCAGGGGAGGCACAAAACCTACTCCATAGTAGGTTTTCTTGCATGCTGATTTCATTTTCAATGTTTTCCGTAGTTACTAAAACCCGGAACGACCCACAACGACCCACAACGATCCACAACGATCCACAACGATCCCACAACGATCCACAACGATCCACAACGATCTCAAAACGAACCACAACGATCTCAAAACGACCCACAACGATCCCACAACGAAAGAACAAAAGAAACCACCCAAGCAAAAAATATCAAAAACTTAACTTTTGGATTTTGGCCATCGAATAAAGATTTGTATGAGTCACATGAAAAGTTTCATCAGCTTTGCTCGCCGTAAACATCCATCTTGAGGCTACTTAGGGTAATTTTCGTCTACATTCGTGCCGCGACGCGCCCTTTGTAGTAACTACGGTCCACTACAAAGTAAATCATTAATAGACCTTATTTCTGAAGCGAGGCCTTAACGAAGTGTTATTTGTCAAGTATAGTTATCTCTCCATTTGTTCTTTGGTTACATTAGGCACCGACCATTAGAAAAGTTATGGGGGGGGGGGGGGGAATTTACGAGCCGCTGGAATTTTTTTCGTTATCGAATTCCTTACATGAATTTAAAACAATTGCGTACAATGGAACTCGTGGTA
Source organism: Pavona decussata (assembly GCF_977016875.1). Lineage (NCBI taxonomy): Eukaryota > Metazoa > Cnidaria > Anthozoa > Scleractinia > Agariciidae > Pavona > Pavona decussata. Next base: position 2,469,502 of record NW_028145513.1, on the reverse strand, counting down.
GATATGTACATGAGATCTCTGTCGTCTTGATGGTCATTGTCATAACACTGCAATCTCAGTTCGCTTCGTTAGCGCAGAAATCGGCAAGAAATTATAGAGCGTCGCGGCACGAATGTAGATGGATGTTTACGGAAAGCAAAGCTGATGAAACTTTTCGTGTGATTTATATAAATCTTTATTCAATGGCCGCCCGAAGAGACATTGATCGTACTTACAAATGTGTCTCTGAATGGAGATTCTTTCTCGTGAAAAGCTGCATTTGCTCAATTATTTTGTCCTGTTTTTGACAACCTTATGAATGTGTTACCGGAATATCAAAGGTATTCTTGGAAGTTGTGAGTCATTATGTTTGCTATTCAGTATGCGTTTCAATTTTTGAAAAAAATTCAAAAGTTAAGTTTTTGATATTTTTTGCTTGGGTGGTTTCTTTTGTTTTTTTGATGTGGGATCGTTGTGGGTCGTTTTGAGATCGTCCTCGGTCGTTTGAAGATCGTTGTGGATCGTTGTGGGATCGTTGTGGATCGTTGTGGGATCGTTGTGGATCATTGTGGGTCGTTGTGGATCGTTGTGGGTCGTTCCGGGTTTTAGTAACTACGCAATGTTTTCACGTGACTCTGACGAAGGCAAAGTCAAATACTGTCCCCTATATGGACGAGGAATCAAAGTGACGATTTTGGTAAGTCGCCATTTTCAATCCGGAATGTTGCCAATCGAAAAAGCGTCCAAAAAAACGTAGTTTGGACACATTTTTGTTAAAAATTGGCGACCTAACCAAAAGTGCACTTTTTTGGTGGGCCTACCCTACCCCCCTTGGGGGCAGTTCTACGCGTCTGCTCCCAAGGGGGGCAAAAAACCTACTCCATAGTAGGTTTTCTTGCATGCTGTTTCCATTGTCAATGTTTTTACGTGACTCTGACGAAGGCAAAGTCAAATACTCACCCCTATATGGACGGGGAAGCAAAGTGACGATTTTGGTAGGTCGCCATTTTCAATCAGGAATGTTGCCAATCGAAACAGCGTCCAAAAAAACGTAGTTGGGACACATTTTTGTTAAAAATTGGCGACCTAACCAAAAGTGCACGTTTTTGGTGGGCCTACCCTACCCCCCTTAGGGGCAATTGTATGCGTCTCCTCCCCAGGGAGGCACAAAACCTACTCCATAGTAGGTTTTCTTGCATGCTGATTCCATTTTTAAAGATTTTACGTGACTTTGACGAAGGGAAAGTCAAATACTGACCCCTATATGGACGGGGAAGCAAAGTGACGATTTTTTGTAGGTCGCCATTTTCAATCAGGATGGTTGGCAATCGAAAGAGCGTCCAAAAAAACGTAGTTCGGACACATTTTTTCTTAGAAATTGGTTACCTAACCAAAAGTGCACTTTTTGGTGGGCCTACCCTACCCACCTTAGGGGGAGTTCTATGCGTCTGCTCCCAAGGGAGGCACAAAAAATTGTCCATAGAAGGTTTTCTTGCATGCTGATTCCATTTTCAATGTTTTCACGTAACTCTGACGAAGGCAAAGTCAAATACTCACCCCTATATAGACGGGAAAACAAAGTGCCGATCTTGGTAGCTCGCCTTTTTTAATCAGGAATGTTGCCAATCGAAAGAGCGTCCAAAAAAAGGTAGTTGGGACACATTTTTGTTTGAAATTGGCGACCTAACCAGAAGTGCACTTTTTTGGTGGACCGACCCTACCCCCCTTAGGGGCAGTTCTAGATGTCTGCTCCCATGGGAGGAACAAAACCTACTCCATAGTAGGTGTTGTTGCATTGTGATTCTATTTTTAATGTTTTCACGTGACTTTGACGAAGGCAAAATCAAATACTCACGCCTATAACGACGGGCAAGCAAAGTGACGATTTTGGTAGGTCGCCATTTTCAATCACGAATGTTGCCAATCGAAAGAGCGTCCAAAAAAACGTAGTTGGGACACATTTTTGTTTAAAATTGGCGACCCAACCAAAAGTGCACTTTTTTGGCGGGCCTACCCTACCCCTCTTAGTGGCAGTTCTATGCGTCCGCTCCCAAGGAAGACACAAAACCTACTCCATGGTAGGTTTTCTTGCATGCTGATTCCCTTTTCAATGTTTTTACGTGACTTTGACAAAGGCAAAGTCAAATACTTAACCCTATATGGAAGGCCAAGCAAAGTGACCATTTTGGTTGGTTGCCATTTTCAATCAGAAATGTTGCCAATCGAAAGAGCGTCCAAAAAAACGTAGTTGGGACACATTTTTGTTAGAAATTGGCGACCTAACCAAAAGTGCACTTTTTTGGTGGGCCTACCCTACCCCCCTTAGAAGTTCTATGCCTCTGCTCCCAAGGGAGGCACAAAACCTACTCCATAGTAGGTTTTCTTGCATGCTGATTCTAATTTCAATGTTTTCACGTAACTCTGACGAAGGCAAAGTCAAATACTCACCCCTATATGGACGGGCAAGCAAAGTGACGATTTTGGTACGTCGCCAATTTTAATCAGGAATGTTGCCAATCGACAGAGCGTCCGAAAAAACATAGTTGGGACACATTTTTGTTAAAAATGTTTAACCTAACCAAAAGTGCACTTTTTTCGTGGGCCTACTCTACCCCCCTTAGGGGAAGTTCTATTCGTCTTCTCCCCAGGGAGGCACAAAATCTACTCCATATTAGGTTTTCTTGCATGCTGATTCCATTTTCATCTTGCATGCTGATTCCATTTTCAATGCTTTCAGGTGACTCTGACGAAGGCAAAGTCACATACTCACCCCTATATGGACGGGCAAGCAAAGTGACAATTTTGGTAAATCGCCATTTTTAATCACGAATGTTGCTAATCGAAAGAGCGTCCAAAAAAACGTAGTTGGGACAAATTTTTGTTTAAAATTGGCAACCTAACCAAAAGTGCACTTTTTTGGCGGGCCTACCCTACCCCTCTTAGTGGCAGTTCTATGCATCCGCTCCCAAGGGAGGCACAAAACCTAGTCCATAGTAGGTTTCCTTGCATGCTGATTCCATTTTCAATGTTTTCACGTGACTTTCACAAAGGCAAAGTCAAATACTCAACCCTATATGGACGGGCAAGCAAAGTGACCATTTTGGTTGGTCGCCATTTTCAATCAGGAATGTTGCCAATCGAAAGAGCGTCCAAAAAAACGTAGTTGGGACACATTTTTGTTAGAAATTGGCGCCCTAAACAAAAGTGCACTTTTTTGGTGGACCTACCGTACCCCCCTTAGGAGCAGTTCTATGCCTCTCCTCCCAAGGCAGGCACAAAACTTACTCCATAGTAGGTTTTCTTTCATGCTGATTCCATTTTCAATGTTTTCACGTGACTTTGACAAAGGCAAAGTCAAATACTCAACCCTATATGGACGGGCAAGCAAAGTGACCATTTTGGTTGGTCGCCAATTTCAAACAGGAATGTTTCCAATCGACAGAGCGTCCGAAAAAACGTAGTTGGGACACATTTTTGTTAGAAATTTTCAACCTAACCAAAAGTGCACTTTTTTGGTGGGCCTAATCTACCCCTCTTAGGGGCAGTTCTATTCGTCTGCTCCCAAGGGAGGCACAAAACCTACTCCATAGTAAGTTTTCTTGCATGCTGATTCCATTTTCAATGTTTTCACGTGACTCTGACGAAGGCAAAGTCAAATACTTACCCCTATATGGACAGGCAAGCAAAGTGACAATTTTGGTAAATCGCCATTTTTAATCACGAATGTTGCCAATCGAAAGAGCGTCCAAAAAAACGTAGTTGGGACAAATTTTTGTTTAAAATTGGCGACCTTACCAAAAGTGCACTTTTTTGGCGGGCCTACCCTACCCCTCTTAGTGGCAGTTCTATGCGTTTGCTCCCAAGGGAGGCACAAAACCTACTCCATAGTAGGTTTTCTTGCATGCTGATTCTATTTTCAATGTGTTCATGTGACTCTGACGAAGGCAAAGTCAAATACTCACCCCTATATAAACGGGCAAGCAAAGTGACGATTTTTGTACGTCGCCAATTTCGATCAGGAATGTTGCCAATCGAAAGAGCGTCCAAAAAAACGTAGTTGGGACAAATGTTTGTTAGAAATTGGCGACCTAACTAAACGTGCACTTTTCTGGTGGGCCTACCCTACCCCTCTTAGGGGCAGTTCAATGCGTCTGCTTCTAAGGGAGGCACAACACCTACTCCATGGTAGGTTTTCTTGCATGCTGATTCTATTTTCAATGTTTTCACGTGACTCTGACGAACGCAAAGTCAAATACTCACCCTAATATGGACGTGGAAGCAAAGTGACGAGTTTGGTAGGTCGCCATTTTCAATCAGGAATGTTGCCAGTCGAAAGAGCGTCTGAAAAAACGTAGTTGAGACACATTTTTGTTAGAAATTGGCGACCTAACCAAAAGTGCACTTTTTTGGTAGGCCTACCCTACCTCCCTTAGGGGCAGTTCTATGCGTGTGTTCCCAAGGGAGGCACTAAACCTACTCCATAGTAGGTTTTCTTGCATGCTAATTCCATTTTCAATGTTTTGACGTGACTTTGACTAAGGCAAAGTCAAATGCTCACCCCTATATGGACGGACAAGCAAAGTGACGATTTTGGTAGGTCGTTTTTTTCAATCAGGAATGTTACCAATCGAAAGAGTTTCCAAAAAAACGTAGTTGGGACACATTTTTGTTACAAATTGGCGACCTAACCAAAAGTGCACTTTTTTGGTTGGCCTACCCTACCCCCCTTAGAAGCAGTTCTATGCGTCTGCTCCCAAGGGAGGCGCAAAACCTACTTCATAGTAGGTTTTCTTGCATGCTGATTCCGTTTTCAATGTTATAACGTGACTCTGACGAAGGCAAAGTCAAATGCTCACCCCTATTTGACCGTCAAGCAAAGTGACGATTTTGGTAGGTCGCCATTTTCAACCAGGAATCTTGCCAATCGAAAGAGCGTCCATAAAAACGTAGTTGGGACACATTTTTGTTAGAAATTGGCGACCTAACCAAAAGTGCTTTTTTTTGGTGGGCCCACCCTACCCCCCTTAGGGGCAGTTCTACGCGTCCGCTCCCAAGGGAGGCACTAAACCTACTCCATAGTAGGTTTTCTTGCATGCTAATTCCATTTTCAATGTTTTGACGTGACTTTGACGAAGGCAAAGTCAAATGCTCACCCCTATATGGACAGGCAAGCAAAGTGACGATTTTGGTAGGTCGTTATTTTCAATCAGGAATGTTACCAATCGGAAGAGTGTCCAAAAAAGCGCACTTGGGACACATTTTTCTTAGAACTTGGCGACCTAACCAAAAGTGCACTGTTTTGGTGGGCCTACCCTACCCCTCTTAGGGGCAGTTCAATGCGTCTGCTTCTAAGGGAGGCACAAAACCTACTCCATAGTAGGTTTTCTTGCATGCTGATTCTATTTTCAATGTGTTCACGTGACTCTGACGAAGGCAAAGTCAAATACTCACCCCTATATGGACGTGGAAGAAAAGTGACGAGTTTGGTAGGTCGCCATTTTCAATCAGGAATGTTGCCAATCGAAAGAGCGTCCGAAAACACGTAGTTGAGACACATTTTATTTAGAAATTGGCGACCTAACCAAAAGTGCACTTTTTTGGTAGGGCTACCTTACCTCCCTTAGGGGCAGTTCTATGCGTCTGCTCCCAAGGGAGGCACTAAACCTACTCCATAGTAAGTTTTCTTGCATGCTAATTCCATTTTCAATGTTTTCACGTGACTCTGACGAAGGCAAAGTCAAATGCTCACACCTATATGGACGGCCAAGCAAAGTGACGATTTTGGTAGGTCGTTATTTTCAATCAGGAATGTTACCAATCGAAAAAGTTTCCAAAAAAACGTAGTTGGGACACATTTTTGTTACAAATTGGCGACCTAACCAAAAGTGCACGTCTTTGGTGGACCTACCCTACCCCCCTTAGGGGCAGTTCTATCCGTCTGCTGCCAAGGGAGGCACAAAACCTACTTCATAGTAGGTTTTCTTGCATGCTGATTCCATTTTCAATGTTATAACGTGACTCTGACGAAGGCAAAGTCAAATGCTCACCCCTATATGGACGGGCAAGCAAAGTGACGATTTTGGTAGGTCGTTATTTTCAATCAGAAATGTTGCCAATGGAAAAATCGTCCTAAAAAACGTAGTTAAGACACATTTTTTTGAGAAATTGGCGACCTAACCAAAAGTGCTCTTTTTGGTAGGCCTACCTTACCCCCCGTAGGGGTATTTCTATGCGTCTGCTTCCAAGGGAGGCACTAAACCTACTCCATAGTAGCTTTTCTTGCATGCTGATTCCATTTTCAATGTTTTCACGTGACTCTGACGAAGGCAAAGTCAAATGCTCACCCCTATATGGACGGAGAAGCAAAGTGACGATTTTGGTAGCTCCCCATTTTCAATCAGGAATATTGCCAATCGAAAAAGCGTCCAAAAAAACGTAGTTTGGACACATTTTTGTTAGAAATTGGCGACCTAACCAAAAGTGCACGTTTTCGGTGGGCCTACCTTACCCCCCTTCGCGGCAGTTCTATGCGTCTGCTCTCAAGGGAGGCACAAAACTTACTCCATAGTAGGTTTTCCTACATGCTGATTCCATATTCAATGTTATCACGTGACTCTGACGAAGGCAAAGTTAAATACTCACCCCTATATCGACGGAGAAGCAAAGTGACGATTTTGGTAGGTCGCCATTTTCAATCAGGAATATTGCCAATCGAAAGAGCGTCCCAAAATATTTAGTTGGGACACATTTTTGTTAGAAATTGGTGACCTAACCAAACGTAAACTTTTTTGGTGGGGCTACCTTCGCCCCCTTAGGGGCAGTTCTATGCGTCTGCTCCTAAGGGAGGCCCAAAATCTACTCCATAGTAGGTTTTCTTGCATGCTGATTCCATTTTCAATGTTTTTACGTGACTCTGACGAAGAGAAAGTCAAATACTCACCTCTAAATGGACGGGAAAGCAAAGTGACGATTTTGGAAGGTCGCCATTTTTCATCAGAAATGTTGCCAATCGAAAAAGCGTCCAAAAAAACGTAGTTGGGACACATTTTTGTTAGAAATTGGCGACCTAACCAAAAGTGCACTTTTTTGGGGGGCCTACCCAACCCCCCTTAGGGGCAGTTCTATGCGTCTGCTCCCAAGGGAGGCACAAAACCTACTCCATAGTAGGTTTTCTTGCATGCTGATTCCATTTTCAATGTTTTCACGTGACTCTAAAGAAGGCAAAGTCAAATACTCACCCCTATATGGACGGGGAAGCAAAGTGACGATTTTCATAGGTCGTCATTTTCAATAAGGAATGTTGCCAATTGAAAGAGCGTCGAAAAAAACGTAGTTGGGACACATTTTTGTTAGAAATTGGTGACCTAACCAAAAGTACACTTTTTTGGTGGGCCTACCTTACCCCGCTTAGGGGCGGTTCTATGCGTCTGCTCCCAAGGTAGGCATACAACCTTTTCCATAGTAGGTTTTCTTGCATGCTGATTCCATTTGCAATGTTATTACGTGACTCTGACGATGGCAAAGTCAAATATTCACCCTCATATGGAGGGCGAAGAGAAGTGACGATTTTGGTAGGTCGCCATTTTCAACCAGGAATATTGCCAATCCAAAGAGCGTCCAAAAAAACGTCGTTGGCACACATTTTTGTTAGAAATTGGCAACCTTACGAACAGTGCATTTTTTTGGTGGGCCTACCCTACCCCCCTTAGGGGCAGGTCTATGCGTCTGCTCCCAAGGGAGGGACAAAACCTACTCCATAGTAGGTTTTCTTTCATGCTGGTTCCATTATTAATGTTTTCACGTGACTCTGACAAACGGCAAAGTCAAATACTTACCCCTATATGGACGGACAAGCAAAGTGACGATGTTGGTAGGTCGCCATTTTCAATCAGGAATGTTGCCAATGGAAAGAGCGTCCAAAAAAACGTAGTTTAGACACATTTTTGTTACAAAATTAGCGACCTAACCAAAAGTGCACTTTTTTGGTAGGCCTACCCTACCTCTCCTAAGGGCAGTTCTATGCGTCTGCTCCCAAGGGAGGCATTAAACCTACTCCATAAGAGGTTTTCTTGCATGCTAATTCCATTTTCAATTTTTTCACGTGACTCTGACGAAGGCAAAGTCAAATACTCACCCCTATATGGACAGGGAAGCAAATTGACGATTTTGGTCGGTCGCCATTTTCAATCAGGAATGTTGCCAATCGAAAGAGCGTCCAAAAAAACGTAGTTGGGACACATTTTTGTTAGAAATTGTTTACCTAACCAAACGTGCACTTTTTTGGTGGGCCTACCCTACCCCTCTTAGGAGCAGTTCTATACCTACCAACTTTTTCTGAGTGAAACGCGTGAGATTTTTGTCACGTCATGACCTGGATTTCCGGAAACGTCCGAGCCACTTCCGAATATTTCCGACGATTTTCCGAAGACTTCCGAACGTTGCCGAAAATGGACGTCGATATTACGACGACCTTTGTACACTTACGATTCAAACGAATTGTAGACATTTGAAAGCTTTTCTGATTGTTATAAGGAGCAAAGAAATAATACATAACAAATCTGAAATGGAATGAAGTTTTTTTAGAACAACTGGTCCGGATTTGTAAGTCAGGCGTGAGAAATTGTCCTTGATGCGTGAGATCAATGTCTCCAGTCCCCAGGCGTGAGACTCACGCATAATGCGTGAGAGTTGGCAGGTATACAGTTCAATGCGTCTGCTTCTAAGGGAGGCAAAAAACGTACTCCATAGTAGTTTTTCTTGCATACTGCTTCCATTTTCAATGTTTTCACGTGACTTTTACAAACGCAAAGTCAAATAGTCACCCTTATATGGACGTGGAAGCAAAGTGACGAGTTTGGTAGGTCGCCATTTTCAATCAGGAATGTTGCCAATCGAAAGAGCGTCTGAAAAAACGTAGTTGAGACACATTTTTGTTAGAAATTGGCGACCTAACCAAAAGTGCACTTTTTTGGTAGGCCTACCCTACCTCCCTTAGGGGCAGTTCTATACGTCTGTTCCCAAGGGAGGCACTAAACCTACTCCATAGTAGGTTTTCTTGCATGCTGATTCCATTTTCAATGTTTTGACGTGACTTTGACGAAGGCAAAGTCAAATGCTCACCCCTATATGGACGGGCAAGCAAAGTGACGATTTTGGTAGGTCGTTATTTTCAATCAGGAATGTTACCAATCGAAAGAGTGTCCAAAAAAGCGTAGTTGGGACACATTTTTGTTACAAATTGGCGACCTAACCAAAAGTGCACTTTTTTGGTGGGCCTACCCTACCCCCCTTAGGGGCAGTTCTATGCGTCTGCTCCCAAGGGAGGCGCAAAACCTACTTCATAGTAGGTTTTCTTGCATGCTGATTCCGTTTTCAATGTTTTTACGTGACTCTCACGAAGGCAAAGTCAAATACTTACTCCTATATGGACGGGGAAGAAAAGTGACGATTTTGGTAGGTCGCCATTTTCAATCAGGAATATTGCCAATCGAAAGAGCGTCCAAAATTATTTAGTTGGGACACATTTTTGTTAGAAATTGGCGACCTAACCAAACGTGCACTTTTTTGGTGGGCCTAACCTACCCCCTTTAGGGGCAGTTTTATGCGTCTGCTCCCAAGGGAGGCACAAAACCTACTCCATAGTAGGTTTTTCTGCATGATGATCCCAATTTAGATGTTTTCAGGTGACTCTGACAAAGGCAAAGTCAAATACTCACCCCTATATGGACGGGGAAGCAAAGTGACGATTTTGGTAGCTTGCCATTTTTAATTAGGAATGTTGCCAATCAAAAGAGCGTCCAAAAATACCTACTTGGGACATTTTTGTTAGAAATTGGCGACCTAACCAAAAGTGCACTTTTTTGGTGGGCTTACCCTACCCTTCTTGGAGGCAATTCTATTCGTCTGCTCCCAGGGGAGGCACAAATCTTACTCCATAGTAAGTTTTCTTACATGATGATTCCATTTTCAATGTTTTTACGTGACTCTGACGACGGCAAAGTCAAATACTCACCGCTATATGGACGGGGAAGCAAAGTGACGATTTTGGTAGGTCGCCATTTTCAATCAGGAATGTTGCCAATCGAAAGAGCGTCCAAAAAAACGTAGTTGGGACACATTTTTGTTAGAAATTGGGGACCTAACCAAAAGTGCACTTTTTTGGTGGGCCTACCCTACCCCCCTTAGGGGCAGTTCTATGCGTCTGCTCCCAAGGGAGGCGCAAAACCTACTTCATAGTAGGTTTTCTTGCATGCTGATTCCGTTTTCAATGTTATAACGTGACTCTGACGAAGGCAAAGTCAAATGCTCACCCCTATATGGACGGGCAAGCAAAGTGACGATTTTGGTAGGTCGCCATTTTCAACCAGGAATCTTGCCAATCGAAAGAGCGTCGAAAAAAACGTAGTTGGGACACATTTTTGTTAGAACTTGGCGACCTAACCAAAAGTGCTTTTTTTTGGTGGGCCCACCCTACCCCCCTTAGGGGCAGTTCTACGCGTCCGCTCCCAAGGGAGGCAGAAAACCTACTCCATAGTAGGTTTTCTTGCATGTTAATTCCATTTTCAATGTTTTCACGTGACTCTGACGAACGCAAAGTCAAATACTCACCCGTTTATGGACGGGGAAGCAGAGGGACGAATTTAGTAGGTCGCCATTATCAATCAGGAATGTTGCCAATTGAAAGAGCGTCCAAAAAAACGTAGTTAGGACACATTTTTGTTAGAAATGGGCGACCTAACCAAAAGTGCACTTTTTTGGTGGGACTACCCTACCCCTCTTAGGGGCAGTTCTATGACTCTGCTCCCAAGGGAGGCACAAAACCTACTCCATGGTAGGTTTTCTTGCATGCTGATTCCATTTTCAATGTTCTCACGTGATTCTGACGAAGGCAAAGTCAAATACTCACCCCTATATGGACCTGGAAGCAAAGTGACGAGTTTGGTAGGTCGCCATTTTCAATCAGGAATGTTGCCAATCGAAAGAGCGTCCAAAAAAACGTAGTTGGGACACATTTTTGTTAGCAATTGGCGACCTAACCAAAAGTGCACTTTTTTGGTGGATCTACCTCACCCTCCTTAGGGGCAGTTCTATGCGTCTGCTCCCAAGGGAGGCACAAAACCTACTCCATAGTAGCTTTTCTTTCATGCTTGTTCCATTATTAATGTTTTCACGTGACTCTGACGAAGGCAAAGTCAAATACTTACCACTATATGGACGGACAAGCAAAGTGACGAAATTGGTAGGTCGCCATTTTAAATCAGGGATGTTGCCAATGGACGAGCGTCCAAAAAAACGTACTTTAGACACATTTTGTTAGAAATTGGCGACCTAACCAGAAGTGCACTTTTTTGGTAGGCCTACCCTACCTCCCTTAGGAGCAGTTCTATGCGTTTTCTCCCAAGGGACAAACTAAACCTACTCCATAGTAGGTTTTCTTGCATGCTAATTCCATTTTCAATGTTTTTACGTGACTCTCACGAAGGCAAAGTCAAATACTTACTCCTATATGGACGGGGAAGAAAAGTGACGATTTTGGTAGGTCGCCATTTTCAATCAGGAATATTGCCAATCGAAAGAGCGTCCAAAATTATTTAGTTGGGACACATTTTTGTTAGAAATTGGCGACCTAACCAAACGTGCACTTTTTTGGTGGGCCTAACCTACCCCCTTTAGGGGCAGTTTTATGCGTCTGCTCCCAAGGGAGGCACAAAACCTACTCCATAGTAGGTTTTTCTGCATGATGATCCCAATTTAGATGTTTTCAGGTGACTCTGACAAAGGCAAAGTCAAATACTCACCCCTATATGGACGGGGAAGCAAAGTGACGATTTTGGTAGCTTGCCATTTTTAATTAGGAATGTTGCCAATCAAAAGAGCGTCCAAAAATACCTACTTGGGACACATTTTTGTTAGAAATTGGCGACCTAACCAAACGTGCACTTTTTTGGTGGGCCTAACCTACCCCCTTTAGGGGCAGTTTTATGCGTCTGCTCCCAAGGGAGGCACAAAACCTACTCCATAGTAGGTTTTTCTGCATGATGATTCCAATTTAGATGTTTTCAGGTGACTCTGACAAAGGCAAAGTCAAATACTCACCCCTATATGGACGGGGAAGCAAAGTGACGATTTTGGTAGCTTGCCATTTTTAATTAGGAATGTTGCCAATCAAAAGAGCGTCCAAAAATACCTACTTGGGACACATTTTTGTTAGAAATTGGCGACCTAACCAAAAGTGCACTTTTTTGGTGGGCTTACCCTACCCTTCTTGGAGGCAATTCTATTCGTCTGCTCCCAGGGGAGGCACAAATCTTACTCCATAGTAAGTTTTCTTACATGATGATTCCATTTTCAATGTTTTTACGTGACTCTGACGACGGCAAAGTCAAATACTCACCGCTATATGGACGGGGAAGCAAAGTGACGATTTTGGTAGGTCGCCATTTTCAATCAGGAATGTTGCCAATCGAAAGAGCGTCCAAAAAAACGTAGTTGGGACACATTTTTGTTAGAAATTGGGGACCTAACCAAAAGTGCACTTTTTTGGTGGGCCTACCCTACCCCCCTTAGGGGCAGTTCTATGCGTCTGCTCCCAAGGGAGGCGCAAAACCTACTTCATAGTAGGTTTTCTTGCATGCTGATTCCGTTTTCAATGTTATAACGTGACTCTGACGAAGGCAAAGTCAAATGCTCACCCCTATATGGACGGGCAAGCAAAGTGACGATTTTGGTAGGTCGCCATTTTCAACCAGGAATCTTGCCAATCGAAAGAGCGTCGAAAAAAACGTAGTTGGGACACATTTTTGTTAGAACTTGGCGACCTAACCAAAAGTGCTTTTTTTCGGTGGGCCCACCCTACCCCCCTTAGGGGCAGTTCTACGCGTCCGCTCCCAAGGGAGGCAGAAAACCTACTCCATAGTAGGTTTTCTTGCATGTTAATTCCATTTTCAATGTTTTCACGTGACTCTGACGAACGCAAAGTCAAATACTCACCCGTTTATGGACGGGGAAGCAGAGGGACGAATTTAGTAGGTCGCCATTATCAATCAGGAATGTTGCCAATTGAAAGAGCGTCCAAAAAAACGTAGTTAGGACACATTTTTGTTAGAAATGGGCGACCTAACCAAAAGTGCACTTTTTTGGTGGGACTACCCTACCCCTCTTAGGGGCAGTTCTATGACTCTGCTCCCAAGGGAGGCACAAAACCTACTCCATGGTAGGTTTTCTTGCATGCTGATTCCATTTTCAATGTTCTCACGTGATTCTGACGAAGGCAAAGTCAAATACTCAGCCCTATATGGACCTGGAAGCAAAGTGACGAGTTTGGTAGGTCGCCATTTTCAATCAGGAATGTTGCCAATCGAAAGAGCGTCCAAAAAAACGTAGTTGGGACACATTTTTGTTAGCAATTGGCGACCTAACCAAAAGTGCACTATTTTGGTGGATCTACCTCACCCTCCCTAGGGGCAGTTCTATGCGTCTGCTCCCAAGGGAGGCACAAAACCTACTCCATAGTAGCTTTTCTTTCATGCTTGTTCCATTATTAATGTTTTCACGTGACTCTGACGAAGGCAAAGTCAAATACTTACCACTATATGGACGGACAAGCAAAGTGACGAAATTGGTAGGTCGCCATTTTAAATCAGGGATGTTGCCAATGGACGAGCGTCCAAAAAAACGTACTTTAGACACATTTTGTTAGAAATTGGCGACCTAACCAGAAGTGCACTTTTTTGGTAGGCCTACCCTACCTCCCTTAGGAGCAGTTCTATGCGTTTTCTCCCAAGGGACGAACTAAACCTACTCCATAGTAGGTTTTCTTGCATGCTAATTCCATTTTCAATGTTTTTACGTGACTCTCACGAAGGCAAAGTCAAATACTTACTCCTATATGGACGGGGAAGCAAAGTGACGATTTTGGTAGGTCGCCATTTTCAATCAGGAATATTGCCAATCGAAAGAGCGTCCAAAATTATTTAGTTGGGACACATTTTTGTTAGAAATAGGCGACCTAACCAAACGTGCACTTTTTTGGTGGGCCTAACCTACCCCCTTTAGGGGCAGTTCCATGCGTCTGCTCCCAAGGGAGGCACGAAACCTACTCCATAGTAGGTTTTCTTGCATGCTAATTCCACTTTCAATGTTTTCACGTGACTCTGACGAAGGCAAAGTTAAATACTCATCCCTATCTGGACGGGGAAGCAAAGTGACAATTTTAGTAGGTCGCCATTTTTAATCAGGAATGTTGCCAATCGAAAGAGCGTCCAAAAAAACGTAGTTGGGTCACACTTTTGTTAGAAATTGGCGACTGAAGCAAAAGTGCGCTTTTTTGGTTGGCCTACCCTACCCCCCTTAAAGGCATTTCTATGCGTCTACTCCCAAGGGAGGCACAAAACCTACTCCATAGTAGGTTTTCTTGCATGCTGATTCCATTTTCAATGTTTTCACGTGACTCTGACGAACGCAAAGTCGAATACTTACCTCTATATGGACGGGGAAGCAAAGTGACGATTTTGGTAGGTCGCCATTTTTTCAATCAGGAATGTTGCCAATCGAAAGAGCGTCCAAAAAAACGTACTTGGGACACATTTTTGTTAGAAATTTGCGACTTAACCAAAAGTCCACTTTTTTTGTGGGCCTACCCTACACCCCTTAGGGGGAGTTCTATGCGTCTGCTCCCAAGGGAGGCACCAAACATACTCTATAGTAGGTTTTCTTGTATGCTGACTCAATTTTTAATGTTTTCACGTGACTCTAACTTAGGCAAAGTCAAATACTCACCCTATATGGACCAGGAAGCAAAGTGACGATGTTAGTAGGTCGTCATTTTTAATCAGGATTGTCGCCAGTCGAAAGAGCGTCCAAAAAAACGTAGTTGGGACAAATTTTTGTTAGAAATTGGCGACCTAACCAAAAGTGCACTTTTTTGGTGGGCCTAACCTACCCCCCATAGGGGTAGTTCTATGGGTCTGTTCCCAAGGGAGGCACAAAACCTACTCCATAGTAGGTTTTCTTGCATGCTGATTTCCATTTTCAATGTTTTCACGTGACTCTGACGAAGACAAAGTCAAATACTCACCCCTATATGGACGGGGAAGCAAAGTGACGATTTTGGTAGGTCGCCATTTTATATCAGAAATGTTGCCAATCGAAAGAGCGTCCAAAAAAACGAAGTTAAGACACATTTTTGTTAGAAATTGGCGACCTAACCAAAAGTGCACTTTTTTGGTGGGTCTACCCTACCCCTTTAGAGGCTGTTCTATGGGTCTGCTTTCAAGAGAGGCACAAAACCTACTCCATAGTAGGTTTTCTTGCATGCTGATTCTTTATTCAATGTTTTCACGTGACTCTGACGAAGGCAAAGTCAAATACTTACCCCTATATGGACGGGGAAGCAAAGTGACGATTTTGTTAGGTCGCCTTTTTTAATAAGGAATGTTGCCAATCGAAAGAGCGTCCAAAAAAACGTAGTGAAGACACATTTTTGTTAGAAATTGGCGACCTAACCAAAAGTGCACTTTTTTGGTGGGCCTACCCTACCCCCCTTAGGGGTAGTTCTATGCGTCCGCTCTCAAGGGAGGCACAAAACCTATTCCATAGTAGGTTTTTCTGCATGCTGCTTCCATTTTCAATGTTTTCACGTGACTCTGACAAAGGCAAAGTTAAATACTTACCCTTATATGGACGGGGAAGCAAAGTGACGATTTATGTAGGTCGCCATTTTCAATCAGGAATGTTGCCAATGGAAAGAGCGTCCAAAAATACGTAGTTGGGACACATTTTTGTTTGAAATTGGCGACCTAACCAAAAGTGCACTTTTTTGGTGGGCCTACCCTACCCCCCTTAAAAGCAATTCTATGTGTCTGCTCCCAGGGGAGGCACAAAACCTACTCCTTGATAGGTTTTTTAGCATGCTGATTCCATTTTTAATCTTTTTACGTGACTCTGACGAGAGCAAAGTCAAATACTCACCCATATATGAACGGGGAAGCAAAGTGACGATTTTCGTAGGTCGCCATTTTCAATCAGGAATGTTGCCAATCAAAAGAGCGTCCAAAAAAACGTAGTTGGGACACATTTTTGTTAGAAATTGGGGACCTAATCAAAAGTGCACTTTTTTAGGGGGGCTTACCCTACCCCCCTAAGGGGCAGTTCTATGCGTCTGCTCCCGATGGAGGCACAAAAGTTAATACATAGTAGGTTTTCTTGCATGCTGATTCCATTTTCAATGTTTTCACGTGACTCTGACAAAGGCAAAGTCAAATACTCACCGCTATATGGACGGGGAAGCAAAGTGACGATTTTGGTAGGTCGCCATTTTCAATCAGGAATGTTGCCAATCGAAAGAGCGTCCAAAAAAACGTAGTTGGGACACATTTTTGTTAGAAATTGGCGACCTAACCAAAAGTGCACGTCTTTGGTGGGCCTAACATGTCTACCATATGGGCTTACCATAGGGGCAGTTCTATGCGTCTGCTCCAAAGGGAGGCACAAAACCTACTCCATAGTAGGTTTTCTTGCATGCTGATTCTATTTTCAGTGTTTTTACGTGACTCTGACGAACGCAAAGTCAATTACTCACAACTATATAAACGGGGAAGAAAAGTGACGATTTTTGTAGGTCGCCATTTTCTATCAGGAATGTTGCCAATCGAAAGAGCGTCCAAAAAAACGTGGTTTGGTCACATGTTTGTTAGAAATTGGCGACCTAACTAAAAGTGCACTTCTTTGGTGGGCTTACCCTACCCCCTTTAGGGGCAGTTCCATGCGTCTGCTCCCAAGGGAGGCACGAAACCTACTCCATAGTAGGTTTTCTTGCATGCTAATTCCACTTTCAATGTTTTCACGTGACTCTGACGAAGGCAAAGTTAAATACTCATCCCTATCTGGACGGGGAAGCAAAGTGACAATTTTAGTAGGTCGCCATTTTTAATCAGGAATGTTGCCAATCGAAAGAGCGTCCAAAAAAACGTAGTTGGGTCACACTTTTGTTAGAAATTGGCGACTGAAGCAAAAGTGCGCTTTTTTGGTTGGCCTACCCTACCCCCCTTAAAGGCATTTCTATGCGTCTACTCCCAAGGGAGGCACAAAACCTACTCCATAGTAGGTTTTCTTGCATGCTGATTCCATTTTCAATGTTTTCACGTGACTCTGACGAACGCAAAGTCGAATACTTACCTCTATATGGACGGGGAAGCAAAGTGACGATTTTTGTAGGTCGCCATTTTCTATCAGGAATGTTGCCAATCGAAAGAGCGTCCAAAAAAACGTGGTTTGGTCACATGTTTGTTAGAAATTGGCGACCTAACTAAAAGTGCACTTCTTTGGTGGGCTTACCCTACCCCCTTTAGGGGCAGTTCCATGCGTCTGCTCCCAAGGGAGGCACGAAACCTACTCCATAGTAGGTTTTCTTGCATGCTAATTCCACTTTCAATGTTTTCACGTGACTCTGACGAAGGCAAAGTTAAATACTCATCCCTATCTGGACGGGGAAGCAAAGTGACAATTTTAGTAGGTCGCCATTTTTAATCAGGAATGTTGCCAATCGAAAGAGCGTCCAAAAAAACGTAGTTGGGTCACACTTTTGTTAGAAATTGGCGACTGAAGCAAAAGTGCGCTTTTTTGGTTGGCCTACCCTACCCCCCTTAAAGGCATTTCTATGCGTCTACTCCCAAGGGAGGCACAAAACCTACTCCATAGTAGGTTTTCTTGCATGCTGATTCCATTTTCAATGTTTTCACGTGACTCTGACGAACGCAAAGTCGAATACTTACCTCTATATGGACGGGGAAGCAAAGTGACGATTTTGGTAGGTCGCCATTTTTTCAATCAGGAATGTTGCCAATCGAAAGAGCGTCCAAAAAAACGTACTTGGGACACATTTTTGTTAGAAATTTGCGACTTAACCAAAAGTCCACTTTTTTTGTGGGCCTACCCTACACCCCTTAGGGGGAGTTCTATGCGTCTGCTCCCAAGGGAGGCACCAAACATACTCTATAGTAGGTTTTCTTGTATGCTGACTCAATTTTTAATGTTTTCACGTGACTCTAACTTAGGCAAAGTCAAATACTCACCCTATATGGACCAGGAAGCAAAGTGACGATGTTAGTAGGTCGTCATTTTTAATCAGGATTGTCGCCAGTCGAAAGAGCGTCCAAAAAAACGTAGTTGGGACAAATTTTTGTTAGAAATTGGCGACCTAACCAAAAGTGCACTTTTTTGGTGGGCCTAACCTACCCCCCATAGGGGTAGTTCTATGGGTCTGTTCCCAAGGGAGGCACAAAACCTACTCCATAGTAGGTTTTCTTGCATGCTGATTTCCATTTTCAATGTTTTCACGTGACTCTGACGAAGACAAAGTCAAATACTCACCCCTATATGGACGGGGAAGCAAAGTGACGATTTTGGTAGGTCGCCATTTTATATCAGAAATGTTGCCAATCGAAAGAGCGTCCAAAAAAACGAAGTTAAGACACATTTTTGTTAGAAATTGGCGACCTAACCAAAAGTGCACTTTTTTGGTGGGCCTACCCTACCCCTTTAGAGGCTGTTCTATGGGTCTGCTTTCAAGAGAGGCACAAAACCTACTCCATAGTAGGTTTTCTTGCATGCTGATTCTTTATTCAATGTTTTCACGTGACTCTGACGAAGGCAAAGTCAAATACTTACCCCTATATGGACGGGGAAGCAAAGTGACGATTTTGTTAGGTCGCCTTTTTTAATAAGGAATGTTGCCAATCGAAAGAGCGTCCAAAAAAACGTAGTGAAGACACATTTTTGTTAGAAATTGGCGACCTAACCAAAAGTGCACTTTTTTGGTGGGCCTACCCTACCCCCCTTAGGGGTAGTTCTATGCATCCGCTCTCAAGGGAGGCACAAAACCTATTCCATAGTAGGTTTTTCTGCATGCTGCTTCCATTTTCAATGTTTTCACGTGACTCTGACAAAGGCAAAGTTAAATACTTACCCTTATATGGACGGGGAAGCAAAGTGACGATTTATGTAGGTCGCCATTTTCAATCAGGAATGTTGCCAATCGAAAGAGCGTCCAAAAATACGTAGTTGGGACACATTTTTGTTTGAAATTGGCGACCTAACCAAAAGTGCACTTTTTTGGTGGGCCTACCCTACCCCCCTTAAAAGCAATTCTATGTGTCTGCTCCCAGGGGAGGCACAAAACCTACTCCTTGATAGGTTTTTTAGCATGCTGATTCCATTTTTAATCTTTTTACGTGACTCTGACGAGAGCAAAGTCAAATACTCACCCATATATGAACGGGGAAGCAAAGTGACGATTTTCGTAGGTCGCCATTTTCAATCAGGAATGTTGCCAATCAAAAGAGCGTCCAAAAAAACGTAGTTGGGACACATTTTTGTTAGAAATTGGGGACCTAATCAAAAGTGCACTTTTTTAGGGGGGCTTACCCTACCCCCCTAAGGGGCAGTTCTATGCGTCTGCTCCCGATGGAGGCACAAAAGTTAATACATAGTAGGTTTTCTTGCATGCTGATTCCATTTTCAATGTTTTCACGTGACTCTGACAAAGGCAAAGTCAAATACTCACCCCTATATGGACGAGAAAGCAAAGTGACGATTTTGGTAGGTCGCCATTTTCAATCAAGAATGTGGCCATTAGTAAGAGCGTCCAAACATACGTAGTTGGGACACATTTTTGTTAGAAATTGGCGACCTAATCAAAAGTGCACTTCTTTGGTGGGCCTACCATGCCTACCATATGGGCCTACCATAGGGGAAGTTCTATGCGTCTGCTCCAAAGGGAGGCACAAAAGCTACTCCATAGTAGGTTTTCTTGCATGCTGATTCCTTTTTCAATGTTTTTACGTGACTATGACGAAGGCAAAGTCAATTACTCACCCCTATAAAAACGGGGAAGAAAAGTGACGATCTTGGTAGTTCGCCTTTTTAAATCAGGAATGTTGCCAATCGAAAGAGCGTCCAAAAATACGTAGTTGGGACACATTTTTGTTAGAAACTGGCGTCCTAACCAAAAGTGCTTTTTTTTGGTTGGCCTACCCTACCCGCCATAGGGGAAGTTCTATTCGTCTGCTCTCAAGGGAGGCACAAAACCTACTCCATAGTAGGTTTTCTTGAATTCTGATTCCATTTTTAATCTTTTCACGTGACTCTGACGAAGACAAAGTGAAATACTCACCCCTATCTGGACGGGGAAGCAAAGTGACGATTTTGGTAGGTCGCCATTTTCAATCAGGAATGTTGCCAATCGAAAGAGCGTCCAAACAAACGTAGTTGGGCCACATTTTTGTTAGAAATTGGCGACCTAACCAAAAGTGCACTTTTTTGGTGGGCTTACCCTACCCCCCTTAGCGGCAGTTCTATGCGTCTGCTCCCAAGGGAGGCACAAAACCTTCTCCATACTAGGTTTTCTTGCATGCTGATTCCATTATCAATGTTTTCACGTGACTCTGACGAAGGCAAAGTCAAATACCCACCCCTATATGGACGGGGAAGCACAGTGACGATTTTGGTAGGTCGCCATTTACAATCACAAATGTTGCCAATCGAAAGAGCGTCCAAAAAAACGTAGTTGGGTCAAATTTTTGTTAGAAATTGGCGACCTAACCAAAAGTGCACTTTTTTGGTGGGCCTACCCTTCCCTCCTTAGGGGCAGTTCCATGCGTCTGCTCCCAAGGGAGGCACGAAACCTACTCCATAGTAGGTTTTCTTGCATGCTAATTCCATTTTCAATGTTTTCACGTGACTCTGACGAAGGCAAAGTTAAATACTCATCCCTATCTGGACGGGGAAG
Source organism: Pavona decussata (assembly GCF_977016875.1). Taxonomy (NCBI): domain Eukaryota; kingdom Metazoa; phylum Cnidaria; class Anthozoa; order Scleractinia; family Agariciidae; genus Pavona; species Pavona decussata. Next base: position 2,448,738 of record NW_028145513.1, on the reverse strand, counting down.
CAAAGTGACAATTTTAGTAGGTCGCCATTTTTAATCAGGAATGTTGCCAATCGAAAGAGCGTCCAAAAAAACGTAGTTTGGTCACACTTTTGTTAGAAATTGGCGACTGAAGCAAAAGTGCGCTTTTTTGGTTGGCCTACCCTACCCCCCTTAAAGGCATTTCTATGCGTCTACTCCCAAGGGAGGCACAAAACCGACTCCATAGTAGGTTTTCTTGCATGCTGATTCCATTTTCAATGTTTTTACATGACTCTGACGAAGGCAAAGTCAAATACTCACCGCTATATGGACGGGGAAGCAAAGTGACGATTTTGGTAGGTCGCCATTTTCAATCAGGAATGTTGCCAATCGAAAGAGCGTCCAAAAAAACGTAGTTGGGACACATTTTTGTTAGAAATATGCGACCTAACCAAAAGTGCACGTCTTTGGTGGGCCTAACATGTCTACCATATGGGCTTACCATAGGGGCAGTTCTATGCGTCTGCTCCAAAGGGAGGCACAAAACCTACTCCATAGTAGGTTTTCTTGCATGCTGATTCTATTTTCAGTGTTTTTACGTGACTCTGACGAACGCAAAGTCAATTACTCACAACTATATAAACGGGGAAGAAAAGTGACGATTTTTGTAGGTCGCCATTTTCTATCAGGAATGTTGCCAATCGAAAGAGCGTCCAAAAAAACGTGGTTTGGTCACATGTTTGTTAGAAATTGGCGACCTAACTAAAAGTGCACTTCTTTGGTGGGCTTACCCTACCCCCTTTAGGGGCAGTTCTATGCGTCTACTCCCAAGGGAGGCACAAAACCGACTCCATAGTAAGATTTCTCTCATGCTGATTCCATAATCAATATTTTTACGTGACTCTGACGAAGGCAAAGTCAAATACTCACCCCTATATGGACGGGGATGCAAAGTGACGATTTTGGTAGGTCGCCATTTTCAATCAGAAATGTTGCCAATTGAAAGAGCGTCCAAAAAAACGTCGTTGGGACACACTTTTGTTAGAAATTGGCGACTTAACTAAAAATGCACGTTTTTGGTGGGCCTACCCTACCCCCCTTAGGGACAGTTCTATGCGTCTGCTCTCAAGGGAGGCACAAAACCTACTCCATAGTAGGTTTTCTTGCATGCTGATTCCATTTTCAATGATTTCACGTGACTCTGATGAAAGCAAAGTCAAATACTCACCGCTATATGGACGGGAAAGCAAAGTGACAATTTTGGTAGGTCGCCATTTTCAATCAGGAATGTTGCCAATCGAAAGAGCGTCCAAAAATACGTAGTTGGGACACATTTTTGTTAGAAAGTGGCGACGTAACCAAAAATGCACTTTTTTGGTTTGCCTACCCTACCCCCCTTTGGGGCAGTTCTATGCATCTACTCCCAAGGGAGGCACAAAACCTACTTCATAGTAGGTTTTCTTGCATGCTGATTCCATTTTCAATGTTTTTACGTGACTCTGACAAATTCAAAAACAATAACTCACCCCTTTATGGACGGGGAAACAAAGTGACGATTTTGGCAGGTCACCATTTTCAATCAGGAATGTTGCCAATCGAAAGAGCGTCCAAGATAACGTAGTTGGGACACATTTTTGTTAGAAATTTTGCGACCTAACCAAAAGTGCACTTTTCTGGTGGGCCTACCCTACCTCCCTTAGGGGCAGTTCTATGCGTGTGCTTTCAAGGGAGGCACAAAACCTACTCCATAGTAGGTTTTCTTGCATGCTGATTCCATTTTTAATGTTTTTACGTGACTCTGAGGAAGGCAAAGTGAAATACTCACCTCTATATGGACGGGGAGGCAAACTGACGATTTTGATAGGTCGCCATTTTCAATCAGAAATGTTGCCAATCGAAGGAGCGTCCAAAAAAGCCTAGTTGGGACACATTTTTGTGAGAGATTGGCGACCTAACCAAAAGTGCATTTTTTTGGTGGGCTTACCCTACCCCTCTTAGGGGCAGTTGTATGCGTGTGCTTTCAAGGGAGGCAAAAAACCTACTCCATAGTAAGATTTCTTGTATGCTGATTCCATTTTCAATGTTTTCACTTGACTCTGACGAAGGCAAAGTCAAATACTCACCCCTTTATGGACGTGGAAGCAAAGTGACGATTTTGGTAGGTTGCAAGTTTTAATCAGGAATGATGCCAATTGAAAAAGCGTCGAAAAAAACGTAGTTGGGACACATTTTTGTTAGAAGTTGGTGACCTAAATAAAAGTGCACTTTTTTGGTGGGCTTAGCCTACCCCCCTTAGGGGCAGTTCTATGCGTCTGCTCCCAAGGGAGGCACAAAACCTACTCCATAGTAGGTTTTCTTGCATGCTGATTCTATTTTCAATGCTTTTACGTGACTCTGACGAAGGCAAAGTCAAATACTCACCCTTAGATGGACGGGGAAGCAAAGTGACGATTTTGGTAGGTCGCCATTTTCAATCAGGAATGTTGCCAATCGAAAGAGCGTCCAAAAAAAGCTAGGTTGGACACATTTTTATTAGAAATTGGCGACCTAACCAAAAGTGAACTTTTTTGGTGGGCCTACCCTACCCCCCTTAGGGGCAGTTCTATGCGTCTGCTCCCAAGGGAGGCACAAAACGTACTCCATAGCAGGTTTTCTTGCATGCTGACTCCATTTTCAATGTTTTTACGTGACTCTGACGAAGGCAAAGTCAAATACTCACCCCTATATGGACGGGCAAGGAAAGTGACGATTTTGGTAGGTCTCCATTTTCAATCAGGAATGTTGCCAAGCGAATGAGCGTCCAAAAAAACCTAGTTGGGACACATTTTTGTTAGAAATTGGCGACCTAACCAAAAGTGCACTTTTTTGGTGGGCCTACCCTACCCCCCTTAGGGGCAGTTCTATGCGTCTGCTCCCAAGGGAGGCACAGAACCTACTCCATAAGGTTTTCTTGCATGCTGAGTCCATTTTCAATGTTTTCACGTGACTCTGACGAAGGCAAAGTCAAATACTCACGCCTATATGCCATATAGGCGTGAGTATTAACGTCTTTTGTATTTTTATTGCAAATAAATCTCTTTTCTACAAGAAGATCAAAATGTTTAACTCAGTATATTTACAACATTAAAACTGCGTTTGAAACAAGCTGAAGCGGATGAATGCCATTAAAAACCATTATTAATTTTTCTTCTGGAGGAAATCCTTTCCTCTTTTATCTTTTGAACTTAATTAGTTTTTGTTTTATTTTATCAGGTGTACGTCAGGTCTCTGACTGCAAATTTACGAAATGTGAAAAACGAAAAACGTGGCCTTTTCCGCGTGGTTCCAGTAGCCGCCATTGTGTCACCCCAAAAGTCCTTACACGAGTAGTTATTTCGATTTGCCCCGCCCCCGACCCCCGGGCAAGACCGCTTGAGGAATTTGCCGACCCCCGGGCCAGATGGGCTGGGTTTTCCCGGGGGGGGGGGGGATGGTAACAGGTAGAATTGAACCATGCATAATGCTAATTAATACAAGTGTGCCAAGAAAGTAACATAATTGTTGCGACACCACTGCACTTTAGAACCGATGAGGTGATGGCTCATTTTTCGGTCCGCGTTTTGCCTGTTTTCTCTTATTTAGTGAAACAAACACTTTTCTGTAATTTGAAATAAATGAACCTATAGTTCTTGGAGTTTGAGGCTTGTCGCAAACGTTAATTAGCTGCGATAAAAAGTGACAAAGGTAAACATCAATTTTTATTTGTTGTTTTTTTTTAAAAAAACGAAAGTCAAGCCATATTAGTTTACAGTTTTAACTGTAAACAAAAAAGTTACAAAGTTTTCTAGTCCGGGAGACTCGTGGCTGGACTCTCCGAATAGGGCTATTTTTTTTTTTTTTTTTACGCCCACTTCAAGATGGCGAACAGTTACCGTGACAGACTGGTAACTAGCAAGTCAACTAGAGTAACACAACATTACTTCCGGTAAATTCGCAATCGCTTTCGCGTGTTTCCACGGCTGCTCAAGACGTTGGTTTTACCTGTTTTTACACTGAGACACGAGACATCATTAGCGAAATGTAACTTTAATGAGCTGAGATCAATTAAAGTGCGGATAACCTTGTGAAGAATACTTCTCAAATCGCCTCCGAACATTATTATAGTCTGTGTAGTGTATCGAGCCCCTTTCGACAGCTAACCCAACTTCTACTACCTTTAAAAAATATGTCTCGTACTTTTATAGTGTCACCATTCCTTGAGTACAGTTCAAAGCTCAGAAGACATTTTTCTGGTGGGCGTAACACGAAATCGATTTTCATTTTACGCCCACTTTTTGGGCCCGCGGAAACTAACGATGAAAGATTACCAGAAAAGGGACTGGAAATGAATTAAGACATAAATGTTGAACTATGAAGAGTACAAGTTTGTGCGGCTCGTTTCAATACGGACAGCTGTTTGTACAGAGGGTAATCAAGTGCAATCAAGGTACGCAAAAAGGAACCAATCACAAAACTTGTAAATAGAGAATTGTGCATGTGTTTACATAGACTGATGCAGACACTTGAGGGAGTTTGGGTACCCCTTTGCCTTGCATAAACTTTCAAATTCTCCCAAACTCCCTCAAATGCTGTTTGTAATACACATGATTTTAACACATCTTTATACTAGGTGAATGTGTGTTCCTTTAACCTTGTTAATCACAGTCACATCCTCTTGTGATTCTTTAAGCTCAACCGCTTGTCTAAATTGTTAACACTTTCCAGAATTTTGCTGATTTTTTGCAATGTTACTTGCAAGATCATGCTTTCTTTTCTGTACCTTTGGTCGTTTCCTGACACGAAATCTAAACCGATCAAAATCATCACTGTCATTGCCCTCATCCTCAGCCTTTCTTGCAAATGGTTTTGGAGGTCGGTCTGCTCGAGTTTTCTTCATCCTTCAGGAAATCCCCTTTCTTCTCCTGCCTGCTACTGTAGATTGCACCTTTTATTCTTTTTCCAATCCTTTTTTTTTTGGTTGTAGTCTGGAATCTGTTAAGGTGACGGCTTGCAAAAGTATGTATTGCAGACGCAATTTGAGGTATCACGCTACAGGTGCTCCCTTCTTTGAATTTTTCATACCTTGAAACAAACTAGCTGACTCCCATAATAAAATTTTCATCCCCACTCTTTAATTTTGAAACAATGTCATTGCACACTCCATAGACCTTTGTCTAAAGACCTTCTGCTATGGGATGGATTGGATGCATTTCATCAATACTGTCAACTTGACTGCTGTTTTCTGTAATGTCTGTTGGGTCTAGTAATGGTGTGGTTAAATCTAGTGAACATTGGGGTCAAGCAGATTGTCCATTGAAGCAGACTACATTTTGAGTTGCTTCCTCTTCCACATTTTTCTGGTGTACACCGTCTGCCTGCTAATAACTAACAAAGTAATTCAGTCATGCTGGCTGTTATTCTGATCTTGTTTCTAACTTGTCACCCCTGCTTGGAATCCACAATAACTATATAACTGTATAATTTGGAATTTTATTGCATCGCTTGCAAGATGAAGTGAATCCTGTGCTCTGATTGGATACTCGTGTGATCAAGATGGAGCCATCTTGCCCACTTAGGATTACCTGTTACCCATGCACCCATGCATGCAGAATCAATAGTAAAGCCATATAATAATAAATCTTTTATTGGCCAAGCTTGGGTCAAGATGGCAGGATATTGGCCTTGTTCTATTGTTGGCAAAATTATTGATTGTCCTGTCCCTAAATTGTACCGATGCCCCCCCCCCCCCCCAACCCCTCACGCCCTACACACACGCACATCTTTTTAGGCTGGGATCCCTCCTTTTAAATAAAGGCTAACCTCTTTTGTATCATGATTATTTTGAAGGACGTAAAAAAGAAGATAAGCCTCTTGCCCAAGCCAAGAGCTTCATTATCTGATACACAAGAAACCTGCAAAAAAAATGTTAAAGTACATCAAGGTTTGATACTGTACTTGTATTAACCTTGTGGAGGATTAAAGAATTCGAAACTGTATGTATTTATCTGGCTTTGACATACCGCTTCATCATTCATACAGAACCACCTCTGGTCCACCTTGCAGTAGCTATAATGGTGGCCACATTTGCACTTAGTACCACTATGTACTACAACACTTTGCAACTCGTACATATTGCTGTTCTATGTAAGCAAAAAATTATAGTATAAACAATTAGAGAAGGCATAATCTTAACTATTTCTATAGTTGTATTCCCTTTCTTAGATAAGCATTTAAATGGTAATACAGTGGAACCTCTCAAATACTGGTATGGGCAACCTCCTATTTAATGTCAGGAAAAGTGGTTGGTTAAAAGAGGTGGTCACTGTCAGGGAGCCTGCAGACTGTAATGTTGTTAATTCTAACCTGAATCAATTTCCATAAATGGGGATGGATATGGCAAGTGGAAGTTGTGGGAAACATGAGCAGAAGGCAAGTGTTTCATCAGCTAGTGGCCTGTTTCAGGTTATCCCAAAACTTTCACAAATGTTACCATGGAAACAAGGAAAGTATGACTTTATACATCTTTTCTATAGAGTTACAGTTAAACAACCAACCAAAATAAATACAAGAGAGTATTTCTTTCAAGCTAAGTGGACTATTTCATCACTTTTCCTTTTTGTTTGTAGAGATCAAAATAACTACAATCAAACTTCCCATAAGTGAACACTTCCCATAAGCAGACACCTTTGGGACCAAGCATAGGTGTCTGCTTTTGAGAGGTGTCCACTTACTGGAGCTCACTAGTGCATTGGCGGAGGTTCAACTTTAATAATACTAATATTCTAAAAATAAAGCTATATACAGGTAATAATAGTACAGACAATAATTAGGGTATGTCTCTGCTTACAACTTTTCTAGCAAAATTATATTTTACTTTCTTATTGTATCAAAAATAATTATACCTTTGATGGCTCATTCAGTAGTAAGCAGTCAAACCATGCAGGGTATATCAATTTCTTCCTCAATTTGTTATTTCCTGTTCTCTCAAATCTGCAATATATTATTGCAAATATTAGGGAAAAAAGGATCCCTTGTCTTTAGAGTTCAGGTATTAAATACAAGAAGCTAAGACAAAAATCTCCACCAAATTATGTAACTTTCAAAATCAATTCCTCGAAATAAACCTACCTTTTTAAATGGAATGTGAGGACTTTAGGCCATTTACTAACAAATTGGTCTTTCTCAGCCCTGGTCAGCTCATTACACTGTGTACAACACCAAGCACAATAGGTATTGTGGGCACATGCAAACACAATCCAATATGATCTCTGAGACATATTGCAAATTCATGACTACCTAACCTTTCGCAGAAGCATCGATTGTCCCCATCAAGAATTTCTGTCTGTGTATTATCGAGTGCTTCAACCAGTGATTGGGAGGACCCCTATTTTATAATAAGGAAAGATAATTCCATTTGACTATGTTTGGTGATGGTTAAGAGGCCATGATAGGAAACGGGGAACTGTAAATAAGAAAATTGAATAAATTGTTAATATTAAAATGTAGTAACTGTTTGCATATATATGACCAAAATTCTTGATGATTGACACAAATCCTTTATGCATAGCCCATCATTGTTGATTACTGTGCTTTGCTATAACATGCAAAATCTGAAATTGAAATCACTGCCGACAGTTGCATTTTTCGCTACCGTCAATGACCGCACTGGAAGCTCTAGAAACAAAGTAACAGGATCAAAAGGTCACGTTCGTGCACGGTGATTGGTGGATTTTGATCCACTTTGTTTGATTGATGGCAGGAAAAAACGCAACCATCTGCTCATGCGGTGTTTTGTATTTCAGATTCCACCTGTTATTGAAAATTGCAAGTTAACTGTTACATGTACCTGTATGTCAATACTGTGATTGCTCTGCTGCTGACATGTCGGCACATTGTACACTTTATTGAAGCGGAGAATAAAATAGCATATTTGTAGATATTGACTTTGTTTTTCTGTGCAAAATTACTACTGTCACATACCTCATGCAAACATGGGCACTATTATTTTTGTTTGTTATAGTAACTAGAATACTTTTCAATGGGAAGCCCACTAATCACTAGGCGTGGCCCATTAGTTAGGCCGCTAGGGGTCAAATCCTCCACCCTGCCACTCTGACTGGATTTTTCTTCCATAGTCTCAAATTCAACTACTCTACAGTTTGTAACTAGCCTTCATTGGTCAGCATCCTGCCAGTTGGTTATAACATGGTGCTGGAAAGTCATTAGGGGCAGCCATGATTCACATTTGTGACATTAATTTATTCATTTGTTATTTTTTTTTTTTATTATTTGTTATTTTTGTATTATTTTAATAATTGCATGTATGCAAACCTGTACTGGTTAGCTCTCCTCCAATTTCTTCATGGAAATGAGAGGCACCACTAAAAACAGACCACCAGCCTTTAGTGGAAGTGTATCATTACTCTATGAAGTATTGGTTTAATCATGTTTTATGTCTAGCTGTATAAGGTATAGCTTTAACTGACACTCACTTGTCAACTGAGTTGACAAGTTTTTGTTAACTGAGTTAACAAAACAGGTGTTTCCAATGTTTATGAGTCCTGATGACGCCATGTCCAATCGATCGCACAGAAAACTAGTGTAAACAGAGAAATAGACGAATTTTCCACGAGTGTGACAAATTACCGCGTATAAAAACAATTTTGCCGCCAAAACTTACATATCTCTTAGTTACCAGCTTCCCAACGAACCAGCGCACTTTTTTCATGCCCAGTTTCCTCATTAGTTTCCGTGGGCCCAAAAAGTGGGCGTAAAATGAAAATCGATTTCGTGTTACGCCCACCAGAAAAATGTCTTCTGAGCTTTGAACTGTACTCAAGGAATGGTGACACTATAAAAGTACGAGACATATTTTTTAAAGGTAGTAGAGGTTGGGTTAGCCGTCGAAAGGGGCTCGATACGCTACAGACTATAAAAATGTTTGGAGGCGATTTGAGAAGTATTCTTCACAAGGTTATCCGCACTTTAATTGATCTCAGCTCATTAAAGTTACATTTCGCTAATGATGTCTCGTGTCTCAGTGTAAAAACAGGTAAAAACAACGTCTTGAGAAGCCGTGGAAACGCGCGAAAGCGATTGCGAATTTACCGGAAGTAATGTTGTGTTACTCTAGTTGACTTGCTAGTTACCAGTCTGTCACGGTAACTGTTCGCCATCTTGAAGTGGGCGTAAAAAAAAAAATTGCCCGAATAGGGACCATAGTCATCATTTGAAGAGTCGAAATCCTGGTGGAAAGCTTTAGCAGACTCACCACACTCAACATCACTATCATCACTGTCGTCTTCCGGTTCTCTTCGTCTACGTCCCCACTTTATCTGACCGCCTCATCCATACCAAGAAAACTGCCCAGTCCTTGGCGTCGCTACCTAGTGCTGCATGGGTGGTTTTTTTTAAACAAGCAGACGGCCTATTTCCTTTCTCTCTTCCTTAACTTGGAAATGTTTTCCTGTTTGAGGTCGCTTTCGTTAGTCGGAGAGCCTTCTTTCCATTTAGCCTGAACAGTGGGGTGATTTTTCGCAGCAATTCTTCTGTTCTTTCCAGAGTGCGCTTATTTTTTCCTTTTCTGAGTTGAGGTTTGCTTCTTGCTTCTTGAGTTCCTTGTGGTAGCAGAAAACTGGTCATTTACTTGATGTTTAACCTGAACCGGCTTCTATTTTTCCTGTGGCATGGATGGTTGCCTGAAAATACTTTTTCAAATCGTTTATAACTGAAATCTGGTCTTTCCAGGTTCATTCTTATCCCGCTGGAGTCGTGTCGCCTCAGGGCACGTTGTTCTCGTAATAAGTATCCAGCTGCAGAGGGGTCTTTTTACGCTTTCAATATTTTCAATCTTTTTCTTGACCTTTCTCGTTGTCCCGTTTTGCGCAATACCCTTTGGACCACTCATTTTGCTTCTTGTATTTCTGTTTTGTTTACCCTTGTATTTGTCTAAGGTGTCCAATAAAGCTGCTAAAATAAAATAAAATAAAATAAAATAAAAATAAAAATATTGTCGACTACCATCCGAGTGGAATGCTTAAAGCGCAAAAGGGCGCGCTTAAACAGCACAAGATTGCCGTCGTTGTAGCTCACATGGTCAGATATTTAATAGGGATAAATGCTTTGGACGAAGGTGGCAAAACAGATGAGATTGACGAGGAGTATGACTGAGGATGCAGATGATGACGATGCTGTGTTAGAGGAGATTGGTGATGGTAGTGAGGAAGAAGGTTAATTATGTATCAGATAATGAAGGTGACTGCACATTATTTGTCGATGATGGAGCAAATGAAACGGGCGATGATGGCGATGATAGCGAAAATGGCTACGATGAAACGAAGGACGATAATTGTTAAGAGGACGCAGTTGATATCAGTGACCGTTGACGTCCTATGTACCACAACATCTGGTAAAACGTATAGGACTTGGAGTGCTGTGGTTTACCGGCTGTCACATTAAAAACAATGAAACCTCTAACGTTTAGCTAATTTCTCGCCGACGCCATTGAATGACAGCTAAGAAGCGAGTACTCGGTATTATAAGAGAGACAACCTTACGCGTGAAAGGGTCCTTTGTTGTACATCTCGATGCTGAATCTCTTCATTAACTTGAAGTAGGACACGGCGTGCCCAAAACGGCTTTCAAAACAACATTTGACATTATAATGCACATAAATCTGTTATTTACCAGCAATAGCTGTCTTTTTCCGATGGGGAGGGTCACATTTTTTGTGGCCCCAGTTTAGTGTGGGGCTAAAATTTGAAAGCTTAATAAACGAGATGGACCGAAATTTTTGATGCCCACTTACCCTAAACTAGGAGCACCCTCCCTCCCCCCCACAATTCTACACAATAAATAATGACCGGTAAATAAAGGTAAATTAAGGAATTATTAACATTAAGGCAGAGTCAGTTTCAAACATACCCTGAAGAAGAAAGGCCGTGCCTTTCGAAATGTTGGAAAATATACTTCCCTGACCGTGAAATCAGCCTTGCTCTTTTTTTTTTTTAGATTATTTGGGACTTTACCTGAATTTGCTGAAAAAATTGTTTTTCGTTTTTTCTCAAAATCGGCCTTTAACTATTTAAAATAACCTTGGTAAGTGTTTTTGGTCGATTTTTTTGATGCGTCGCTTTAAATTAACGGTTTGTTTACAAGAGGTATTTACCTGGGTTGTGTTACCATGGCAATGATAATAGCATGTTTTATTTTTCATGGTAGTTTACGGTCTTTTTCTGGGTCATTTCCCATGCAAACACGAATGTGATAGTTGGTGATACATATATGAATACACGAATTGCACCCTGGGATAGATTTGCCATCGAAACCGAAGGTCGAGAATTAGCCCACTTTGAAAAAGAGTGATGGTCTGGGTCGAGAGTAGATGCCCAAGCGATTGTGGGAAGGTTTGGGGGACGTTGGCTATTATTATCGTCCCCCCAAACAATCCCACAATCACTTGGGCAGTTTCTCTCGACCCAGGCCATCACTCATTTTTAAAGTGGGCTATAGCACAGGTACCCCAAGCTCTATAAGAGATATAGACCTTTGTGTGAGTGTTATAATTTGAGCGTTACGGCGAGCATTGCGTAACGGCGAAATTATAAGGATTTGTATGGGAAAAAAACTATTCCTACTTCAATTTAAAAATACCAACGAATTTTCAATAAAAATCTCCCTACCTGAACTCCCTTGTCTTTTGCCCTTTCTCCTGTGTGGTTTTTGAAGCGATTGAGCGCGATTTCAGTGAGTTTTAGTTCCATTGCTTTCTTTGGGGTATATAGAGAGAAAAACAAAAAGAGAAAAAAGCAAAGAAGCCGCTACAGGCAAAAACGGAAATGATAAAGGACTTGATAGATCTAAAAGAAAGGGAAAAGTTGTGGAAAAACCCCGTCGGAGGAACGAGAAATCGATCGAGCAAAACCAAGCACCTCCCATGAGGAAGGTTACGTGTCAGACTTTGAGGACTGTGATCAACCACTCTGTTCATCAGCGAAGGGGATAAACTGAAGCTGTGCCATTCAACAGATGAATCATCGAATAGTTCGGATAGGGAATCAACTGGGCAATGGAAACTAAATCTGGATAGTTTTCCACCCATTGATGTTATTGTTCAAGAGCATCATAATGCTTGTCTGATAAATAATGATATATGATCTGTTACAAGCTTTGAGTCTGTTTTCTTAGAACAAGCGATGTTCACCTTTGAGAAAAGATATTTCAAGAAGGATTTAAGCTATTGACCTGAAATTTTCAGGACAGTCAATGCTCATTACTTGGGCGGAGCGCCAAGTTATAAAGTAGGATTTCTTCGTACGTGCCAAAACGCAGTGATCTACTGCGCGTACGCTACATGTTGGCCGAGTCTGCGAGTCTGCATGTATTCATCATAAGCCGCCATTACGGGACAAAAAACAAGGACGTAAAATTAACCCAACGAATATCGTATTCTTAAAAGAATACAGCTAGTATGTGTGTTGTCAGTGCTATTAAACTCCTTCCATTGAACGAAACTAAGGGGCAACTTTCCTTTCAGGACGGATATTTTCCAAAATTTCGACTTCAATTAACCTCAGACGCTCTTTTAGCTCTTCTCGATAAATCCCCATTCGGTGTCAAACGTAATCGACAAGATCAGGCCGTAAACACTGAATTTTAATACATACAGCCGAGCAAAACATTTCATTTCTCTGACCGCAATATAAAAAAGAAAACGTTCAATTAACTTTAAGGATTTAAGACCATTCCGTGGGTGAAAGGCTTAGGGTAAAGTAGGAAACTAAAACTAAAGCTTCGAAAATAAATTTCATTCGGGGTCCAGTGTGAGCGATAAGATCTGTTCACCAGAACAAATGTAAACACTGAAAGTTTGCTAATGCACAGTGACAATCAACGCTTGATGAATTAATTTCTTTATTTACGTTCACTTGGATAAAACCAAAATGTGATCCTCACGGGAAAACAGGGAAAAAGGTGAACGCACGGGCACGCCATATTGACAAGCTAAACGAAGAATCTGAAAAAAAATCTTTCCCTCGGAGTCGAGTGTTAGCGATAAGATCGATTCATTGGTACAAACGTAAACGCCGAAAAGTTGCATATTCATACCAACAACAACTGAGTACCGCAACGCTAAACGCATTTTTACTTTTACGTTGGATAAAGCCAAAATAGCAACTTTAGCACCCGGGCTTTAGCAAAACTGAAAGCCCCTTCCGATGTTACAAAAAGTTGAAAGAAGCCGTCGTTTGGATGTAGAAAGGAATTGCCACGCTGAAAACACCGGGAAGAAATCGATCACGTGTTAGGCAACCAAAATCGTTCACGTGTATCAAGTTTCATCCGGCGACGCGGCATTCAGAAAGAAAATATTTTCGGCGGTTCTTGGAAGGAAAACTGGACGGTTTCTGCTTGTTATTCAATCGCCACGGGAGCTGCAGTATCTTTCCACTTTATAAACCCAGCTTCTTTCATTTAAAGCCCTTTTAAATCCTGGAAACACTCTCTTTTGTGTCATGATATTTTGTCCATTGGCAATCACGCAAAACCACTAAAAGAATGAACGTACACTTCGACCTCCAGTGCGAGTGAAGTTTATTTTCTTTTTTGCGTGTTTAATAAACAAATAACTGTAGACATAATTTGAAATAGTTCATTCTTTGGTCACTCAAAGAGCGCTTTGATTTTGTCATTAAAGTTCTGTCCTATTCCAGTGATCATGAAATAGGTTCGTTGAGTTAACTTTCTGTAAATCGGATGTTCTGTGAGGTTTGTCTTATCCGCACGCGTCCCATATAGAACGCATGTCTTTTCGCACGCGTGTCACTTTGCACGTTCTGCGTGACATTTTGCGATCGTGCGCTGTTACCAGTGAAAAAGCTGGAACGTCTCTCATAGAAAGCCCAGAAAAAAAGGGTATCAGGGTGGAAAGGTATTCGCACAAATACCCCTCTGTCGCCAAAGTTCATCATTACCACTGGAACCGCAAATACTCCTTTGTCGCCAAAATCCATCACTATCTTAGATGCACCTCATGGTTACAAAATCCGACGTGTTTAGTATTAAAGAGAGTAATGTTTTATTTTGTTTGCGTGACATTTTCGGTCGAACTACATCACGTTTATCGCAAATATGATGCCTTAGACTCTCAGCGAATCTTTTATCGTTCACCTGTCACCAAAGACTGAACTAACGTGCATGCTCAGATACTCCTAATACAACGGCGCCCAAGTAAACGCTCCCACAGCGTCTTGTTTAGTTATTATAAATAATATGAATGAAGGAATTTGCCAAAGGCTTGCTGGGGAAAAAATGACCAATAAATATTCACCTAGGTTTTCAACGCGTAACTTGAGATGGTTCCTTTGACAAGTGATTTTACAATTTTGCAAAATCCTTCATTCATATCAACAATTACGTCTTATTCTTTGAAATAACGTAAAAAGTTCATTTTTTCTGTTAAGCCGGTTTGCAAAGAGAAACCTTTTCTCAAGTAGCCATGGGTTTTGCACTGTGGGTTGTATCTTTGACAGCCTGGTGTCAAGTTACTCTTGCTGACACTGCACAAAAACAGTCGTTGTTAGAATCTTTGGCTTATAAGCTTTCCGTTGATATATAGTTTGCTATGGTTTAGATTAAAACTGTCACTGCTATAGGTGATACAAAAAGTGTGCTTTTTTCAGGTAAAGCCCCGCCTTAACTTGAACAGCCCTGCATATATAGAAATGTGTATCTTTGACCTTTCTAAGACCTTAATGTATGATTTTTCTATAGCAAGAGGCTATGTATAGCCTATACTTGTGGCTAACAAATATTGGTGATTAGTTATAATTATAAACTCTGCACAGTTCCGAAAATTTAAATCAACGCATTGACTCCCGCGTGCATTTCAGTGATTCACATCCCCATGTACAGTAAAATGCATAACTTACGGGGTACAAAAAAAAAAAACAACAACAACAACAACAGAAAACACTCCTATGGTCTAAAATACAGTCCAACCTCCATGTGCGACCACCTCTCATAAGTGACCGCGACTGCTTTTTGAGGTGACGGCATTATAATATTCATTGTTTTTAACCTCTTGTAAGCGACCACTTGACACATAAGTGATCTGATCTCCATGTTGGATACAGTACTACGCTGTAGAACGTACGAGGAACATTTTAATGACAACCTAGCACTGCTCGTATTGTAACTAGGAAAATGTATGCAATAAATTCTCCTTGAATAAGATGTGCCAGACCTGTTCCTATAAGAGAACCCCTCTGCTCCGAGGCAAGATGACAAAGTTACTGCGCTTCATCTTTGATAATATAAGGAAAAATAGACAATAAGCTTTCCTAAATGAATTTTTTTTCCTTTGTTAACGCCTATGAAGCGAACACGTAAAATTTTTGCTTCGAGACGAGCAACACGCTTGCGAGCGATTCAATGGAATTACGAGTCAAATTTTGAAGGGAAATTATCGGCCCAAGTGGAGCGAAATCTCAGTCAGGAATACGAGGAATTGGTCAATTAGAACATTATTTCAGTGCAAATAGTTATTTTTTATACCAATCAAATCATCATCTTTATTCAAACATGGTATCACAATCATTTACATGTACAAGAAAAAAATATACATCAAAAGTAATTCAAATGTCACCTTGTGAACGGAGCTTTCTTAATCGTTCAACGTAAATGTATGAAAAACCTATCTAAAGAAATATTTAGTTTCTTACTACCAAATCTTCTCAAAGCCATGGTTGAATTAATTCACAGGTGTAACTGCACCCTTGAACATGTCTACTGTGTTATATTTTTTCAACAATTATCACCAACGTTAACAGGACGCCCTTTTTTTCTCTCTGGTAGATAGTCCAAAACTTCATTTCACTCTCCCACAAGTACAGCCACTCCCATGTCGCAACGACTCGTTGCCATGGAGCTGATCAAAGTCCACTCTTGTAACAATGGATCGTATTTCTCAAATGAGTTCAACAGCGATAAACCATCATAACCACCCACTGCAAACAGTTTGCCGCACATCACTGCGGTGCCCACATAACACCGGTTTGACTGCATTGCTGCAATGCTCATCCATTGGTTGTTACATACACTGTAGCATTCCACAGATGACAAGTGTTGGGTACCGTCATAACCTCCAACAGCAAAGACTTGGCCATCTAGAACCACTATACCAGCTCCTAAGTGGAAACAATAACACCACATACATGAAACATGCGGTACATCTAGGGCACTAACTCAGGCCACACTTGCATTTTTTTTTTTTTTTTTACAAAACAGTTAACTTTACCACAGGATAATGTAAATGAGACTGTGGCTGGAAGTTCGACTCTTGAGCGACTTGGGAGCTCTAAATTTTAAATCTTGTGTCAGGATGAAAACAACAGGTAAAACAGATTTATGCCAAAGCAATTCCCTCCAAATGAACCACAAAGCCTAATGTATTGAAAGCCAAAAGAGGAGATTGGCGAGGATCAACGATAGTCTTGTCTGGCCTTTATTTCACGGTTAAAACTTCAGGCATGACTTTCACACTCTGGGGATTTGAGCCAATCACAAACACCGTAAAAAAATGAGTATTTACGCATTTGCTTCCGCACATGAGAGAAGCGGTGCATGAATCAGGTGCCGCTCCAGTGTCGCATACTCAATAAAAGAAATTTGACTGGAGTAAAGCAACCAACAAAAGAACAGAAAAACACGTCACAAATGCATATTGAAGAAAATATTGAAAGGTATTTTTGACGACAGTAACAGTATTATTTTCAATAGCTATTTCTTTTTGAAAGTCCAGTTTTTCGCGCAGAAGTGTGGGAAAACTGCCAAAAGAGGGTTTTATGTGGTGTTAAAGCACCTGCAGTATACTGAGAATTTTGTGATTAGAAATGCATAGTTTAATGAATATCTGTGTTCCATATTGTCAAAAACCCCATATAGATTCATGCTATTTGATAATGTAAGGGATTGTTCCATTTTGTTGGCCCACTGACCAGCATTGGAAAGTCTCCCAAAAGGCTATAGCAGAGGAGCAGCGTAAGAACATGTGATCTAAGGAGTTTATATCAGTTAAGCATTGAAGGCATACATTGCTGTCACAAATTTTGGTTCTAAACAGATTTACTTTGATTGCAAGAGTGCTGTGTATAATCTTATATTATTTTGAACATTGTTATTACAACGTCGTTTTTGATCTGAAGAGGTAATTCGTACAGTTAATGAATGGTTTCGTGAAAAAACCCATATCTTAAGATCTTATCTTGGTACCAAAATTTCCTTCAACAGAACACTGTGCACATTTTTTTGTGGAAATATTTTCTTTTGTTTTCTCACTTTCTGAAAATTGCCAAGGAGACTTTTTAATTGCAAATTTCCAAGAGATTGGTACAGTGTTTATGAAACCGGAGAAGAAAGTGAAAGGGATTTTTGGCTTCAATGTTATAAAAGTTTTTAAACGATAGGAATTTTGCCTGCCTGATCTTTTTGAAGGAGGTCATCAACTTGTATGATGTTTTGTACAATCTCAAGTGTAACCCGGTCGTTTCTTCGCCCAGGTCAGATGCCATTCCAATCATGAAACAAGTATAAAAGATATTTGAAGTTCACCTCTGAAAAAAGTAGCAACTCAGGAGCAATGGCTAGTTAAATTCACTAAATCATGTCAAAACAGTACAAAGCAACTCTCAATGTCCAAATACAATAACCCCGCACAAATGGAGAGAATCCACATTTTGTTATTTTTCTCCTCATTTTTCTTTGCTTTTTATCTTTTCTCAAACAGATCAGAATATAAAAACACGAAGGAGATGTTCAGAGCTTTGCAAGGATTTAAAAGAGCTGGTTACATAGAGAAAATGCAAGAAAATTAAAAAACAAGGGTTCCCGTTGAAAGATTAGTTATATAAATTAGGAAAACTGCCCAATTCTCCATGCCTGACACATGAAGCCATGCACTGAACACTCGACTACTGGATTGAATTTCAGCTTAAAGTTTGCATTCAACATAATCAAAAATAAGTCAAATTTTACTCTTGGTAGGAATGCTTGATCAACCTTCACTATAACAATAAAATATTATTATTTTAAATACCGTCGTTTGATATGGTATAGATGGTAATGCATTTATATACTGCATTTTCTATTCATATATAAATATATGTTCAAATGCGGTTTACATCAGCGTATGTCGATTAGTGACCTCATCCTACCCAGCCAACCCATGAAATCATGAAACAGCACAAAGACCAGACCAGCACACCAGGAACTCCATGCCCTACTCTTTGCGATTAGTGTCTGGGTTCTTTAACGTCCCACAGGGTATAGCTTAACTTGTAACAACAATTTGTCCTTTGATGCTAGTAGAAACCTTTGATGTATACATTTTCATGAACGATTTTGTCTGTTGATAGTTATAGAACGTACCTGATCTCCTGCTGATCATGGGAGCCAAGCCAGTCCACTGTCCAATCCTGGGGTCATACCGTTCAATGCTATTTAGAACATGGTTTCCATCATAACCACCAACACAGTAAAGTATACCATCAAGGTTAGTAAGCCCTGCACCTTCTCTTGGTGCTTGCATTTCACCGACAAGCGTCCATCTGTCAATTGTTGGGTCATAGCACTCAACACTGGTGTGCCTTGTTGTACCATCAAATCCACCAGCTACATAAATTTTCCCTGCAATTTAAATGCAGCAGTCTACTGAGTGTTTGTGTTGGCTCAGTTTATTTTACACCCTCTGAGAAAAACATGCACCCTAATTTCCTAATTAATAACAAATAGAACTATGCTTCCATACGTTTTTGTGTAGAGGCTTATTTACTTTGCAATTCAGATCTTATTTGTTTATTGGGTTGTTTGCATCTCTAGTGAGTGTAGTTACTTTTGCTTTGGCTTCAGGATACTCAGGTAAAAACTGTTCTAAAGCATGTTAAATAGCCATAGAAATCTTCGTGTTGAGCTACATTTGGTGTATGATGCAAGATATGATTTAGTGAGTTGCAGTGCGGATAAAAGTTTTATCATTTATTTGGTTACCAAAAAATGTGTTGCGTCATCATCATTAGGTCCAGCTGACAGTATCAGAGGTCCACTTTATTCTTGAACATTAATAAAGGAGAAAAACTCTAACCGTAATTCTACAATGCCCTTCCACAATACTTAAAGAACAAGCTGCTACTCCTTGAGAAAAGGGCCTTGTCTATAATCAGTATAATAACTTCAGGGGGGCGCAAAGTTACACAGCAGTTGGGCATGCATAAGACCTATGTTAGATCATTACGAGTTTTTGTGCCAAAAGCTTTTCAACAAGGACGAGACGACCTAAGCCACAAGCTTAGGGGAATCCTTCCACCATTGCATGATGATTCAAGTTATAACCTTAGAAAACAGCACCATTTTAATATGCCATGGCTTCGTACTAATAGAACTAAGAATACGTTTATATTTGCTATGTTGAGGAAATTTAACTAGAAATTTAGCTAAACTTTACCTGTGCTGTGGTCTCTTTGATACGACATATTTATTTTGATCCTTTGTATCATATTGCTGTAATTAGGTTTAATTTTTAATATTTGCGTTTGTAAATAATTATGTAATTCAGCCTTTAGGCTGCGAGGTAATTTTTTTAAAAAATTTAAATTAAATTAAAATTAATTTCAGCGGTTTTCCTACAAAGCCACTGTTTTAAGTCTCATAAAGCTAGACAAATGGGTTTTATCATTTTGACTTTCTCTTTACAAGGCCATTAATGTCCACTACATGTCTGGGAACGCTTTACAACATACACGTAACACTACACATTTCACTCCTAATCACTTGTTAAACATCAACAATAAAAGCTTCTCACCAAACTGCCCCAACTTATGGTCTTGTTTAGAGTCATTAATCAGGTTCGTCAGAAAGTTACATGTGAACACTGACATTCATTTGACATAGAAGACGGAATTCAGCTTAACGGTAAATTAAATCAAAATAAATAAAAGAATGTTGATTTGTTGTTTGTAAA
This sequence comes from Pavona decussata, assembly GCF_977016875.1. Classification (NCBI taxonomy): domain Eukaryota; kingdom Metazoa; phylum Cnidaria; class Anthozoa; order Scleractinia; family Agariciidae; genus Pavona; species Pavona decussata. The sequence continues at coordinate 2,428,748 of NW_028145513.1, read as the reverse complement.
TTTGACATGCAACTGTGTGTGTGCTGTTAATTAAATAGGCTCTATTTATCACAAAGTGCCAGAAATAATGTTTACTTATAAACTTCTGTTTGGAGGTAAGGGAAGTTCCATTGACTGTTTATTAGCTCAGATCACACTGTTGTAATAAAGGCAATTTTCACCTGCTAAGGTAGTTGCCCCAGCCAAGCCACGCCTTTGTAACATAGGAGTCATGACTGTCCACTGCGATGTTGAGGAATCAAAACACTCTACAGTATTAAGACGACTGGAAGCATCATAGCCTCCAATGGCATACAGTCTGTTGTTTACAGCTACTGCACTAAGGTATCGCCGCTTTCTCTTCATTGGCTGTAAAAAAGACAACCTTGCTTAAGACACTGTTTATGATCACACAAAGAATGTCTGAAGCTTACTGCGGTGGAACAAATAAATAATTATCAATTAAGTAACTACTAGACATTATGGTTTCCAAAATTTTAGACAGTGTTGAAAGCAATGTCACATTTTCTCAAAGAGCTTGTGTATCATTGCTCCAGAAAGCTCTTGCACAAGCTTTCCTTGAAGTAACACAGATCTTGTTTAAGAAATATTACATGATGAAGTGTAATACTTAGAGACAGTTTTGACTCCCAAAATTTGACCACGAAAAAGGATAATGTCCAACCAATCCCATCTCCTCTCCCCATTATCAATATATCTTTGCATCATAAGGCATACAAGAAGAAGTTATAGGAACCCTTGTTTAAAAAGGAGAGGTCTGAGATTATTTTTAAAAATTTAAGACATGAAAGGGGCTGTTTGTAATTTCTAGTGGTAGTTTGTGGGCAGTCACAGACAAAGATCTTGTGCTACACATTTTTAAATTAAAAGGTGGAATAAAGAGAAGATTTTTTAAGGATGAGCATGACCTCCAACATGGAGTGTATGAAACGAGTTTCTGTTATTGATTAAAATCTTGAAACCATATGTGGTGAGGGCAGTCTACTAAAGGTGTTAGTGTGATAAATGAATGACAGAAAAGTTACACATGTCAGTCGTCTTGTTGATGGCAACGCTAGGTGTTTTTGTACGAGCCCTGAATCAGCCTTGAATCATGAAATAATGTAACCACATATAATTGTTGAGTCTATGGAATAAATCCCACTGAGAAATTCAAATCATGCATTGAGCAGTTTAATAACTTTCCAACAGCATTAACAAAATTTTATTTTGACAATTTTTTGGCTGTTTTTAGTTTACCTGTACAACACACCACTGATTTGTTGCTGGATCATATTTCTCCACAACATCAACAGGAGACTGCAAATTTCCAAAACCTCCCAATACATACATCACCTCTGATAGGCCAATACGAGACTTGGTTCTACAGTTCTGCATTAAACAACGACATTCAGGCCTCAAGTGATACTTTTTTGCCTCATCAACAAGGTCTCTACAGTCAAGGCTTTGTCTGATTAATTGCTACAAGATAAGAAATAAACATTGGATATTTAAGTGTCATAGCGTCAGTCAGCTGGTTGTTGACAAACCATGTTATTTGAGTGTTTGGTTTATCAACTGAAGAGAGTTGATATGGAACATCGTGGCGACACCTTTAAATAAAAAATCTAATCAAAGGCTCCTGTGAGCCAACTCATGAATGCAGATGACACATCAGTAATTGAAATTTAGACGGCTACGGAAACTTCCTTGAAAGTGAAAAGAAATTATATCTTTGCCCGATTATGTAACGAAAAATAACCATTCTTGTACCATAAAAATGAGTGTCAAACTATTCTCTACAGATTGAATAAGATTATTCTGATGCGCCGATGAAAAAAAAATCACGTGTTTTTTTTATTCAAAGTTCATAGAAGCACGCCATGTGCAGCTACGTCATGTAAATTCGTGTCCGATAGTCCGGGGCTACTGGATTTTGCGATCGGGCTAGTGGATTCTAACCATCACTTTAAAATTACAAAATTTATAATACTGTAGGGCATACTTTTTTTAACTTCCAGGTAGATTTGCCTTTTTCAAGTCGATCTCACAAAGGGAAATCTGTTCAACAAAGTATCGCATTACATTTCATGCCCGACATAAATGCGTGAAATTTTTTCTTTGGAGTTCAGTCCACGCAATCCTCAAGTAAAAATAATGAACTATGACAAGCTCTTGCTAAATAAGAATTATTTATCGACCGCGTCCTTTTGCTTTCCCATAAATTACCAGTTGTAAATTTCGAAAATGAAACATTTTTTCTCTTTGAAACCTCTATGAAAGCTGACAAGATCTTTAAGTGTTCATTTCACCAGAAATTGGCATAATTTTGTTTACGACGTCAATGATGCATGACTTGGCACGTTCCGCTTTCGCGTGAAAACGGACAAATTAAATTATTTTTTAATTAAATTATTTCTAAATTAAATTCTTTTTAATTCTTAAAAGAAACCCCACATTGTAGAAAAAACGAAAAAAACCTATAACTTTGCTCACATTCAATGAAAAATCTCCATTCTTACACTAAAATGATTGTCAAATTATTCTCTACAGAATGAATGAGAGAATTCTGACGCGTCGTGAAAAAAAATGTTCACGTTTTTTTTTTCACTAATTGAGTTTACGACCCCAGGACTTTCTCAAAAACTGAAAAAACTTGTAACTTTGCTCAGATTGAACGAAAAATCTCCATTCTTGCACTAAATGATCGTCAAATTATTCTCTACATATTGAATAAGAATTTCCTGATGCGCCGTGAACAATAAATGTTCGCGTTTTTTCCACTAATTGAATTTAAAACTCATTCACTGCGCACGCCCGAAAGTTAACGACAAAACCAACCAACCAACCAACCAACCAAGTCAACAGTCAGCTATTGCTATAACTCGTTCATTGCGCTACGCGTATTCACGAGTTAAAAAATTAATGTGAATTGACCTTCCTGGGGAGTCCATTTGGATTGGCGAATCTTGAGTGCTTCAAAAACACACTCTCTGCCGGTTTATTAGAAGTCTTTGCCACAGAAAAAGCTTTAAGATGAATGCAAAAAAGGAATTTTTCGCTGTCATGTTTGACTGAAAATTTGTCTGTTTGTTTGGCTATTGGAAAAAAAAATTAAAAGCTTTGCTAAGAACAATTTTCTGAGTCAGAAAGTGGAAGATTTTCTGGAATGGTAACTACAGCATTGTGGTTCTCAAATGATGACACATTTGTAATGTTTGTAACTATTAACAGTTCTTGGGTTTTGAATTGCCGCTAAAGTTTAGAACAAAAATGAATCTTCCAAATCAGCACTCTTAAACCCCACGGAATAAATGAATGCTTTCCATTCGACTTATTTATTCTGGTTTTTCACGGCTCCTTTCTCCCTCCAATAGTGTTCTCCACAATTCCTTGATTTGCTCTGACAAAGGGCTAACACTTGAAAATGTCAGCACTCGAATCTCAGTCTCTTTATGGTGGCCATATTACCTTATCAACTGTTTTGATAAAATAAAACATTAGTGTCCACTCCCCAACAGATGCAGCACCACTGACAGTTTCTCTAAAAACTAAGCCCCTTGTCCATGTTTATTGTTACTTGAGATACTATTGGGTCTAGAAAAAGTGCCTGCTTGAACAGGGTGTCTGTATTAAGCAAGTTAGCCTAGAAAAGTGAATGGGCAACATTTTAATAATGAATCGTCTGCCAAATTTAATTGCACTAAAAATATCATGAATTTAAATTGTTTGTCGAGGTGCACTTTGTAAATTATACAATGCATAGTTCTGGAGCAACATAGATAAATTCATCTATGGCATAAGAGCATTTCCAGGCCCAATAAAAAATAACTGGAAAACATGATAAAAAAGGCAAGTTAAGGTTCATGTGCTTAATGTGTTAGCTGTCTATAGATTGTACCAACTGATTGATCAATCATAGAACAGTTTTCGATTTAATGATGTACAAACAAAACCAGGCTAAGGATAATCCCAATTCTAGTCAATCACAACAAAAGCAAACACATTCAAGAAAGTGATAATCGATGTATGTTTGACTATTAACTGGTTAGAAGTTGGGTGTAAGTTTCAAGCATGGGTTGTATAGTAATGCAAACCAAAGCTAATGCAAACTCAGCACTCAATTGCAAACTCCAGCTCTAAATATCTTTTCACCATGTACCTACCTCATTGTCAACTGTGTCTGTTAAATATCGTGGTGTTAGCAGTGGTAGGCGAACATATTGAAGCATTTTGGGTAAAGAATCCTTCCTCTTCTTTTCATCTAGCTTTATCCAAGAAATAACAGCCTCAAAAACTGCTTCTTCGGATGGCACCTGTGATTCATAATCCAAAACTACTTAATAAACAGTAAAGGTGTTTGAAATGCAAAGTATATGGCATCACATTTAATTACCTGATATAAGATAAAGATTTTCTTTCAATGCCCTGCTATCCTCTAATGCGTGTCACTCCGTTTGAAAGAAAATTGTTGCAAATATTTTTACCCCTGTGAAAGCTGAGAGATTGTAACCAAAAATGTCCTGAGGACATAAGGGGCGCTTACCATTTTACGCCAACCACCCGGATGGAATTTTTCGGCATAAATACAAAATGATTTAGCTTGTCTTAACATAAGATGGATAGCATGCAAAATGTAAGTACTCCAAATGGAAAATTGATCCATACCATCTGATTTTTCAACTGGTTTTCCATGTAAATGGTAAGCACCCAAGGTCATTTAGGTTACTTCTCTCAACAATCTACATATTTATTAAATAAATTGTGAAGGGGTGACATGTTGGCAAAAATTTAACCATGTAATGAAACAAAGACTTGTAGCAGCTAGGGTATTAGATGTATTGTAATGATGGAGATGGAGGGTCATGTATGGAAATGAGAACTATAGCAAAAACTGTTCTAAGGCACAACAAGATGATGGATATTGAATGGCAGGTAAAATATATCCATGATCAGCAGACAGATGCTTGGACTCTTACTTCACGCTGGGCTAGTTCAGAAATATCTTTTGTTGAGAGGGGGTGGGGTGGGTGCTCATTCAAGGGTGGGCACTAGTATAATAACTTTTTGGGTTTTCAGGGTAGGCACTTACTTGAGGTGGGTGGTTAATGGAATAAATACCCTATTACTGAATAAAAAGTAAAAAAGTAGCATGCATTATTTAACAATAATATTATTATTCACCTATTAGTCAATATTCAACAATATTTACCAAGCTTGAGGCAAATAATTGCTTTAGTACATTACTCAGCTGATTATCACAAAAAACCAAACAACTGACCGAAAAATGTCAATTCTCAAATAGTCATGCATTAATGAACAGAGATGCATAGTCTGGGTCGAATGAACTGCACATGTGTCAAGCAGAAAATCATTCTTGTTTAATTCAAAGAATTCTTCTCCATCATTCCACTGTTTCAATGAGACAAAGCATTGACTTCTTCAGTAAATGTTGGTTTTCTCTGCACTGCTTACCAAAATACATGTAGGTGGAGATAAATTAACCCCATGAACATGAGCATCAGCTTTCTTGTCTTTCTCATACAATTTCTTGATAGTTTCACTAGTTAACAGATTTTTAGAAACTGTGCCAGCTATTTTTTCCTCAGAGACAAGTTGCTTCAGATGGGAATTCAGTGCTTTATTGACTTCATTGAACAAGTCCAAGGTTGACCAAGACGGAAAATTTTTTGTTATCCGCAGTGACTTCAGATGGTAATTGAGGGCTGTTAAATAAAGAAAATTTTGTGCGAGCTTTTTTGTAATAATTTTTGGTTGTTTTCATTTTTAATAACATTTCCACAAAAATGAACAACATTATTTTATCTATTACAACCTAAAAAAATTTTATACATGGGTCTTGCCCTCGAAAATGTTACCCCAAACGTAGAAGCATCTTTAGTGCCTTTCATCCTGTAAATTTTTTCCCCAGAAACATCAACAAATTGAAAACTGAAATTTAATGTGCCCTCACTGTGATCACCTTCTGATCACCTTTTATCCGCTGGATAGTTCGCTATCCGGCCGATAAAATGTGTGCAAGATTTTCACGATAGTCCTATAATTTGTGAATAGAATAGAAGCATATGTCAAATTTAAGAAATATGGGATTGTGTGGAAAACTTGCCAAAAGCATTGCTTGGAGTACATTTGCTCTGTTGGATAGCTACTTATCCACTGGATAAAGTTATCCGCTCTTTGAACATTTGGGGCCTGAGTAATAATACTTAAGTGTAGATGTTACCATAACACAGCAATCTGCAGACTGTGTGGGCTTCTTAGTAATTCTGAAAATGACTCATTAAGGAGTCTTCATATTTTAGGCAACTTCAAGCAAAAATTTCTGAAATGCTTTAATACTGCAGGTTTTATCATAACATTGACTTAATTAATGTAAAGTGTTATTTATAATGTCATGCAAGTTGAAAGCAATGTACAAATTAATAAGAAAAAGGTGTTCTAGAAATCCCAGAAATTACATTGTGTGCAGTGGCTTTTTGTCAAAGAAAATACTTTTACAAGGACTGGATCAGGGCTTAAAATATGCGTAAAGTTTGAACATTTTAAATTCACTCAGGGCCCCAACCTCCTTCTACTCTGTGTCCCCACCACAAATAAAGTCCTGGAACCACTATTGGTAAAACATTTATAAGTCAATGATATAGTTTAGAACCAAAATAATGTATGTGTTCCCACTTACAGTTAAATTGTCACACTTTATCAGAGACTCAACATCCTCACTGGTCAGTTGCAGGAATTCTTCACTATCCACCAGGTCAACAAAGTGTTTCAGGATATATTTTTCAGCAGCATTTCTTAACTCTTCACATCCATGGGTCTCAGCAAATGATCTGATCCCTAAACAATTCGATGGATCTAGCTGCTGTTCCAAAAACTCACAACATGCATTTTGAACACCTAAAGATGAAAAAATGATTTCAAAAGTTCTCAAAATGAAATTGAGAATGAAATTGATTTGAAAACAACTACTCATAAGAAATTGCTTTTTCCAGGCCAATTCCCAGTTTCCTCAATTGAAAATGCCTGCCAAGAATCATGGAAGTTAATTATGCCGCACTAAAACCCAAAAGTTAATGAAGTGTCTTGTTACTCAGTATTAACAAAGTCAAAGTGTGGGTTTTTTTTGTGTTCCTCACAATAGGTCATCAACGGATTATTATCAAATGATATTAAGTTTCATAGATTATCTACCTTATTAATGTAGGAAATTAATGATGTACGTTGACAATGCGAAAATTACATTACAATTAATTAACGCAAATTTTTCAAAAGCTACGTTTATATGCATTAAATTAACGCAAATTTTTCGATAAGCATCTTGCTTTAGTTACTGCGATTTTCATAATTCTGCAAACTTGCACTTTACATTTCTGAACGCCAAACTGCATTTTGGCTTCCGTCAATAAACCTTCCAAGACAAGTGCACGGGTGTTTCTAAGTTTTTTTTAAAGCCGAAAATTTGGTAATCAGGTAGTCGTTGTTCCTTCACAGTTCTACTTGTACTTTGAACAAGATGTCTTCGGTTTCTTTTATAACACGGGCTCTTCAATGTAATGTTTGGATATAATTTGTGTGACAGTAGAAAAGGGGCAGCACTAAAAGCCGGAATACGGAATCTGGAATCGAAAACTACAATACCTTATACGGAGAGAGAAATATTCAATGGTGAAATATGTGACTTGGGGTAAAAAAGATGGAATAAAGATGGAATAAGAAAACAATGCTATTTATAAAGGAAGCAATGTCTTATGGGACAGAGAGAGACAAGGTACAGGTGAGAGACAATGTGAATAGCTTCAGACTGCACAGATGGAAGACTCTCCAATTTAGAAGCACCTGAGTGTATACTTTCTTCCTCTTTTGTTTCATCCATAATTTTTCCGGATACCCAGTTTTAACTTGTTTTAAAAAAAGGCTGTTAAATTTTTCGGAAGGTAGCAGAGTAAAACTACAGGTAGAGTGAGGGAAAGTTTCAGGTAAGTCAGCAAATAGGAACCGAAGTGCACTAGGGGAGCGAAGTCTGATGAAAATCATTTGGTGGATTTACTGATTTTATTCCAGGTCTAAATTTATTTATTTATTCTATCATTATGATTTACCCACAAATACTGAATAATTGTCAAACTGCTGAGTTTGTCATGTTGCCGTAAGATGTTTGTCATTGCGGCTGTTTTGCTGCATTATTAATCAAGCTGCAAACAGAAAACAGAGAATTTGCTGGCCATGCAAAATGAAACCATGTGAACAAAATTTACTGTAGGTGATATTTGTGGTCTCCAGAAATCTTAATACAGTTTCAAAGCAAAACAAAGAGACCAATAATTTATAGACTATCAAATTAATTTTCTATACTTCGTGGGTGACCATTTTTATATTTTTAAACCGTGGGAACACTCATTTTTCATTGGCGGGAAAAAATGACTTAACAACATTTTTTCTCTGGTGTTAGGTATCACAAAATCTAGAATTTGCATTTAACAAGTACATTACTTGCTTCATTCCAACTAAATTTCAACTTTTTCGCAAGCAGTAAATGTTTAGTTTGCCGTTTGTAGTTTCCAATTCCGGATTCCGTGATTTAGTACTGCCCATAGAAAAGGGTTGTGCTTTGATAGTCCTGCAATGCGTCAATGTACACTGTTTGGCCTTATCTGAAGGTTCATTAACATCAGTTTATCAGTTCTCCAATTAACTTTAACTCTAGATTGATCAAATTTCAATGCAATTTGACCAAAATGTTCATCACACAATAATGCACCAAACTATAGATCAGGCTTTCTCATGGTATCCCAGTGCGTTAGACTCATTGAATAGACTCATACTTTGCAATGGTCTTTCTTAGGAACCAATGGGAATATTGGAAAAGTCTGACACACTTTGCTAGCCCTTTATCTCCTGGATGATACAGTCCAGGCCCCAGTTGTTAAAGGAGTGGTTAACTTTATCCAGCGGATAAGCCACTATCCAGCAGATAAAATGTATTAGTTGGAGCACACTTTATTACCTGGATAACAATTTATCTACTGGATAATGTTATCTGCCCTTTGAAAAACAGCAGGGTCCAGTTTGTTGGAATGTCTACATTAATATGAGGGCTAGAAATTCAGTCAAAGAACACACTGTCAGTTTTGTTTCAGGGCTTGTGCTTGCCTACCAAAACAAAAACATTTAAAAGTTACAACTGTTTTCTTCAGATTCTACATTTGCTAGCTTATACAGAAATTTATAATTTACTAGGGTTTCTACAAAAACAGCGCACAGACAAGTTTTTTCTAAGGAATACTAGCACAGGTTTGGAATATTGTCAAAAATGTTTACTGTAATATAAAAGACCATACATACCCGCCAACTGCAACAAACAAGCAGCTGGGAGAAGAGCTTGTACATTTTCCACACTGACTTGAATTGACTCAGTGTACACAAAGTCTAAAAGAAATTCCATTGTATCAGAGTCTAAACCTTGAAGTTCAACCACAGACTGATGACTCTCGTCTAAATCTCCAGTAAACATGGCACAAAAATAATCACTACAGGCAGACAGCACCACACGGTGTGCACAAAATTCCTTTTCTCCTACTTTTAGAGTAACATCACATAGCTTTTCTTCCTTCCTCAGCTTGTTTATGGACTTGAGGATGTGATCTGAATGTCCACATGTTAGTGTTTGGTTTTCACGGCCCATTATACTACTCGACTGTAGATGACTGTACAGAAAAAACAAACAATTTACGCTGGAAGCCTGGGTCGACCGCGTTGCGGCTGTACACTTTACCACAATACCTTGCGAGCCTAACACAACATGGAAAGCCTCCTGGGTAAATGTACCAAAAAAAAAAAAAAATCAAAGGGCACCAGAATCTGGAATCCGGAATCCCGAATCGGAAATAAGTTTCTTTAAACGGAGATCGAGAGAAATATTTAATGGTGAAATGTATGGGCCAGTTATTCAAGATAGATATGGCTGTTGGCAAAATTAAAAATATCTTAGAACGTGGTTTTGTTAAACACCGTCTAAACTGTCTTTTAATAACTGATCCTATGACTTGGGGTAAAAAGATACTGAATGAAAAACGTAATCACTCGTTGGCATAAAAGAAAACGCTATATATCTTATGGGATAGGCCGCGAGGGGGTGGGGGGACGGACAACGTAAGAGGCAACGTGTATTGCTTCAGGCTGTATAGATGGCGGACTCCGGACACTGAACAAAAAATATTGTTTTCCACCTAGGAAAATATATTGGAAAAAATATTTATCTTCCAGTGAAAAAATGGGGGGATCATCAATGAAATATTAAATTAAGAGGGGAGGGGGGCTACTTGCCATTCTTAGACCTGAGGAGGGAGAGCCTGGCAAAAAGTTTCATCTATGAAAATATTCCCCCTCCCCCCTTACATAAATAATGACCGGTCCCTAAACATCTCGACATCTAAACATCCCAACAACTTAACATCTCGACAACCAATCTTAACATCTCGACAACTTGAAATCTTGACAACTTGACATCTCGACAACAAAGCTCAATGACTTGACATATCTCGACATCTCAATAAGTTGCATGTCCCCTAGAGGTCGCCGTAGAAGAAATAAACAATAAAAGTTAGACATTACATGTGAAAAGTAAAAAAAAAAACACTATTGAAAAACGTCGTCCTGTACAAAGACTAAACGATGCTACCTGACGGACTTATGGGGTGATATTTTTCTCTACGGGCTTCTCACGTGCGATAACAAGCAACTGGACAACCTTCAGAAAAGTATAACAGGCCCGTAGCAAGGCTAAAACAACCGAGGGGGCTCAGCAAAATGGTTAAACAAAACTAACCCCCCCCCCCCCCCCGTCACCCCCCAAAATACAGACTGATTAGGGAGTTTAAGATGCAACGAGAACATTAAAAAAGGAAAACAGAAAAAAAAGTAGATTTAGTAAGTAAAACAATAACTTTGCATCTGCATCACACTTTTTGGTACATCTTTTTTGCCGTTTTTTTTTTACGTGGACTACCATGTGAAGTTTCCTAATTTCACGTTTGAAAGAGGACGTAAACAAACGACGGCAAATGTTTTTTTCTCTTTTAAAATTTGGCTTTAACCGGGCAGTAAGAATCCGACTGTGGGAGAATTTTTTCTCTGGTTCTTGAGAGGACATATTTGTGTGTCTTTCGACAACGCGCGAACACTAAATTGTTATACACTAAGGAGGTCTAAGGACGTTTGTATGCTATAAATGAGCGGATGTCTTAGAAAACAAGTAGTTTATCTCAACAGCAAGATTGGTTGATTTCGATTCATTTTGGTTCTTATCTCCGATTCACAAAGTAGGAGTACCTTTGTTGTTGTTGTTGTTGTATGTAAAAACAAACTGTTAGCGAAGGAAACTGAAAGGTAGTAAACACATTTTTAAAGGGCTGGGAAAAGGCATTTGCAGCGTCAGAGTTTAAGACTGATTGCTGCACATTAATTTGGTTTAATTGTTTATTTTTTGGCAAACTGTTTTGTAACTTCCAAAAATTCTGGGGGTGCTCAATCCCCCCCTGCCCCTCCCCCTGCTATGGGCCTGTATAAAGTACAAAATTTTCTTCAGATTATTTCTCCCCCCCCCCCCCCCCAAAAAAAAAAAAAAAAGCTTTAAGAAAATGCCTGTTTCGGGCTTTTCCGTCACGAACATCTTTTCATGTACAGTCAATTCTCTCATAGCGACCAATTCTCGTAAGCGACCACCTCCCGTAAGCGACCACTTTCTCAGTATACAACCGTTTTGCTTCTCAGTTAAATACTGTTTCAAGAGCTCTCTCGTAAGCGACCACCACTCAAATTTCTTAAAGGGGAAGTATCATGGGGCTTTTGACCTCTTTTGTTAAAAATTGGGAAATAAGACCTTCACTTTGCTACAAAATAATTCTAGAACAACGAGAGGAGAGAAATTAACTCAATTCTTGACAGGAACAACTCGTACTCTGTTCTAACGCATTTTGGAAACAAAAATGCGAAAACTTGAAAAACATTTGCCTAACATTTTTCAAGTTTCAATCCATTCCGACCTACTCTGTCTCTGACCAGGGGCACTCAGTAATCGACAGTTGTATTGTACTGGGGCGATAATTTATAACATAACTAGACACTTATATTTTGTTTCTGTTGTCAGACAAACATTTTGGGGGTTTTGAAATGACATCAAATTTTCGTTAATCCTCCCCTTTTAAGGGACCACGACCACTCTTTAGACCAGAAATTTGACATATTCTTTTGTTTTCTGTTTCCGGCAAGCGACCGCCTGACATAATCACGTATGATTGTTAGTAAATCATTACTCAGAAGTGAAAAAAGTTTAATTTTTAATGACGCTTCCCCGGACTGCTTACAGATAATAACGGTTTACAGACAGAGAAGATGGCTATAATTAGATATGTAGGTAAGTTACGGGAATTGTTACAGTGATCTGTTCCAAAGTTTCATCAGAAGAATGAATAGATTGTCCACGCGCTATTCAACGTGAAATATTCCAGTGCTTTCAATCTTTTCCTTAATGGGATAGAAATGTCATTGCCTCTGAAGAAAATATAACTGATGAGGTAACATTTTTATGTACTTAATTGATCAATCCAGTATTAGGCTTATATTTTTTATCTTTCCCATAAGCGACCACCTCCCGTAAGCGACCACTTTGTTGTGCCCCAAGCGTGGTCCCTTTCGAGAGATTTGACTGTACTTCAATCTCAGTTATTTTGCTTTAAAAAAATTAACGGTTTTCCGCTAAATTCTTCGTTGAAAAATACTTGCCATTCTATCCGTCACTTCCCCGGGACTACATTCGGGTTTTTTGTCAACGTATTGCACAGCAGCAAGTTAATAAGCTTCTTTTTTGTTGTGTCTGTTTTTCGGTTTTGAAATTTCTCTCATGCATGTTGTTTTCATATGCCACCGTGACGGAAAATTTGGTAACTGTTCACACGAGCAAAACGTCAAATAAAAAAACTCCAACGAGAAATTGGTAATCTAAGGACGCAAGAAGAATCATTTTTCTGAAAGAAACTCTTACGGTAATGAAAGAAAAACTTGCTGATGCGCAAGTCGCTTCAGTCTGTCACATTTGATTAGCCTGCGATTCAGCCCGTAGACAAATGAGGAGACATGGGCTAACGCGGGCTGTTCGTACCATGTTTTATTAAGAAGACCGTTTTTTTGTTCTCTGAAGGTGAAGAGAAGCCGCTGTGTCTTGTTCTGTCATGATTGATGGAGTCAGCAAACGCCACATATACTCGGCCGATCGGTTCTACTCTCGCTCCTCGGTTTGACGTTGCTTGTGAAAACTTCACTTCGATTGGTGACTGGTGCACGAATCGTGTCATAATATTCCGGCGTGGTAAATGTTTTGATGGATCGATGTAGAGAGTAATTTGCGTTTAGAGGTGTGTGACTGTCTGGTCTAGAACAAGGAACCTTATGAAGGACGCCAGCAAGATCCAAGCAAGGCCGGAATACCGCCATTATGCAAGGTACATCAGTAACGTACTCAATATGAAAACCTCCAAAACTGGATACCAAAAGAATACTTGTAAATGGTTTGAACCCAGGAGTCATGTCATAAGTACGTAAATTATGATCATCCGGGTGAGTGTAGTCCTGAGAAGGACTGTTTGTGGTGACTTTGACTGACGTTTCGACAACCTGAGCGAAAGTCAGTTTCAGAGTCAAGTGAATTGTGGACGACACCTTGTCATCTATGTACCGTAACCAGAGTGGTTACGGTACGTAGACGACACCTTTACAGCAGTACACAAAGACGAAATCGACGATTTTCTCGAACACCTTAACAGACAGAACGCTGACATACAGTTTACTAGGGAGATCGAAGAAAATGGTAAAATACCTTTTCTAGACTGCTTAGTTACCCGTAACAACAACGACAGCAAACTAAGTACTACGGTTTACAGGAAACCAACACATACTGACAGACTACTGGACCAGTCGTCCTACAACCCTACTTCTCACAAAGCAACCGCGACTATACAGACCTTAACAATGTGAGCACAACTGGTTTGTGACTCACCTGACAGACTCGCAGACGAAAACAACTACTTAGACAACGTTTTCAACAAGAACAACTATAACAAGGACTTTGTTAGACGTAACACTTACAAGAACACTAAACCTAACGTCACAAACAACGACGCGACTCCCGTAACTACTGTAACTATACCTTACGTAAGGGGCACTTCTGAGACTATCGCACGGATTCTACAACCCTACAATATCGGTGTAGCTCACAAACCTATGACCACTTTGCGACAACTACTGACGAAAGTAAGGGACAAAGACGAACCGAACCGCAGACAGGGAGCAGTTTACAAGATCAAATGCTGCGACTGCCAGGCCACTTATATTGGTGAGACCGGCAATTTAAACGTACGACTGACTGAACACAAACGAGCAACTAGAAATGGTGATATCAACAATCACATTGCTGAGCACCATTTACAAACGAACCACAGAATCGACTGGGACTCTGCCAAGTGCATTACCTACAGTGCAAATTACTATCAACGACTCACTCTGGAAAGCTGGTTTACTAGAAATAAAACGATCTCTTTCTATACATGTTTTCAAAAAGAAAATGAAGCAATTCCTTCTCTTTCAATGATTATGATATAGGCGTTAACTTACATAATTTTACTTGCACCTTTTATTATTACTGTTATTTGTACACCAAACCTGATATCCTGATTAATTTAGCTTAAAAATGTAATTTGAATCAAAGGGGGACTACTTTGTAAAAGCCCGAAAGGGTTTCTTTAGTCTTCCTCCCGACTTCAATGTAAATTGCACTATGTACTTCTTATGTTACTTATAATTATGGGAAATAAACATTCATTCATTCATTCATTCATTCATTCATTCATTCATTCATTCATTCATTCATTCATTCATTCATTCATTCATTCATTCATTCATTCATTCATTCATTCATTCATTCATTCATTCAATCATTCATTCATTCATTCATTCATTCATTCATTCATTCATTCATTCATTCATTCATTCACTAACTTAGAACAAACGCCACTCAACCGTTGCCTACAACTACCTGCACCGTACAAACAGACAAACAATAGACATTTTACTAACAATAGACCCACTGACTTTTTGACTAACAAAAGACGGATCGAAACGCACCAATCACTTTTTACAGTTTTCACAGCCAATAACATCACGGCTTACTGACAAACGACCAATAACATCTGGACTTCGTTGACCAATCAGGTTAACAACCAGAGACGTATATACCCCGTATATACCACCTACTGACGTTCCACAATAGACCATTTCCGAGTTGCTTTGAACCTCATTATGAAAGCGAGGCTAAGTGCAAAGATTTTGTTATGAAAATTAGTTTTCATTCATATGCAAACAAAACTTATTTTGAAAGAAATGTGATGGTGTATTTCCAGCCTGGTGAATGAATGAGAATGATGATTATTCTAGAAAGTGACGCAGGCATACTCGGAAAAAAGAAATCCGAGTGCTCCTATCAGGAGTCGAACCTAAGACCTTCCGATTACTAGTTCGGATGCTCTACCACTGAGCTACAGGAGACTCGTTTTTTTCCGAGTATGCCTGCGTCACTTTCTAGAATAATCATCATTCTCATTCATTCACCAGGCTGGAAATATACCATCACATTTCTTTCATATACCACACGTTCGACATTCAAATCCTAGCAGTATGCAGGATGTTTGTCCCATGAACCTAGTTTAATGGCCTTAGCTCCCTCGAGTCTCCTGTAGCTCAGTGGTAGAGCATCCGAACTAGTAATCGGAAGGTCATAGGTTCGACTCCTGATAGGAGCACTCGGATTTCTTTTTTCCGAGTAAGCCTGCGTCACTTTCTAGAAAAATCATCATTCTCAAAACTAATTTTCATATGAAAAGCTTTTGCACTTGGCCTCGCTTTCATAGTGAGGTTCACAGCAACTCGGAAATGGCCTATTCACTTGACTCTGAAGATGACTTCCGCTCAGGTTGTCGAAACGTCAGTCAAAGTCACCACAGGGGGACGAGTATCCATAGAGCGCCACTTCAAAAACGGGTATTCTTTTCGTTGTCAATGGAGTCGTTTCCTTTGTGTTCACTTGTCGCCTTTTGTTTGTATTCGTTTCTTTCAATCAACCCTAATCATACCTGTCATTTCCTAAAGCCTGGTTTACACGTACGACGCAAGCATAAGCACAAGCATAAGCACAAGGATGTTTACACTTGCGATAAGCATAAGGTGACATACGCAAGCGCAGAAGCATAAAAATTTGCTGCCGCCATTTTGCAAATGGCAACGCATGAGTGACTAGAATGTACGCTGACAACTTGTCATTGTTTTTCAGTTTTATTTCCTTATGCTTGTGCTTATGCTTGCGTCGTCCCGGTTTACACGGAATGGAAATCGTTCCATTCTCTTGTGCTTGGGCTTATGCTTGCGTCGTAGGTGTGAACCGGGACGACGCTAACATAAGTAAAGCGCAAGCACAAGGCGCTTATGCTTGCGTCGCACCGGTTTACACGTAGGTTTCTTGTGCTTATGCTTGTGTTTATGCTTATGCTTGCGTCGTACGTGTAAACCAGGCTTAAGTTTCCTTTGTTAAGGTTACCGAATTATCAACAATGATTTGACAAACTTTGTTCACACTAATTGTTCCGACGTAACAATATAAATAAAAAGGCAAATGAGCCTGCATGGCGTGTCGGAATGCACAAAACATGAAGTTTGTAGCATATTACAAATTCAAATTTAGCAGTATTCGAGTTTGAAAAGCTATTCATCTACATTGACGGTTACTAGTAACTCAGATCTTGGTTTATGAACGAAAGTGAGTGTTGGTCGATTCGCAAAGTTGAAAGTCACCAGTGAATCCATCGCATCACCGGCCTTCCGTGATTCAATATATCAAAGAACGATAAGTATTTGTTGTTGTTGTTGTTATACAGCTTCATAGGTTTAATCTTGAGTATGTTACAATGTACATTGCAGGCTAACGGCCGTCCTTATTTTTGTCTAGGCAGGCACACCGATAGACGTAAATGACACTCTACGTCAAAAGATTAAGCCGCGGCCGGAATCTGTGGTGGAAGTGCATGATTCTCGTCCTACCATCCCAGTGAAGCGTTAACAGCCAACTCTGCTGGAGCAGTTGTGATGTACTTTTTGCTGCGGACTCGATTAACCGCAGCACATGACGAGGTTTTCGGCTGGATCCTCAGTTGCAAAGAGAACAGAACGACGGTTCTCTAAATAATAAAACGTATTGGAAACGTGCAGCCCTTGGGCTGCCTCAGGTCTCGTCGTTTGTCTACAGAAATCGCCAGCACATCTCGGTGATGCACAACAGCAGGTTTCCCTTCAAGAGTTTCTATAAAAAAGTGTGTTTTTGTTCGATCTTGTGCTGATTCAGTTGCATGGCCAAATTCTTGTTGATAGTTTTCATGGGATGTTCTTTGCTCGTGTAAAAAGTGACTAAGTTTTCCTTGTGGCATACAAAAACGACCACAAAACAGACAGAACAATAAAACAGATATAAAACATGCTGTTGTGCATCACAGTTGAAAAGAACCGAATATGCCATGGAGTACGTACAGGAAAGAATGGCAAACTAGCGTGTGCTTTCCATTTGTCCGAACTGGCTGGCTAAAGACCCGTTATTCCGCTGAATAAAAAGACAATTTTCAAGAACTGGCTTCGGTGCTAGACCTTGAAGCCCCTTCAAAATGGGGAAAATCATTTCCAAATTCTGCATTATGAAGAATCTTTAGAGCTAACTCTTCAAAATTTCTCGTTCTCTTTCCAAAATGATTAGCCAAGCTGGTCAGTTCTGAAAATTGGAAAGCACTCTTGTATACCGGGACAAATCAGCACCTCAATAACAATAAAAAAGATTGGAAAGAAAGAGTACTCAGAGATATTAGTGAAGGGTTCATAATTTCCTGCATAAAGCCCTAGATAGAAGTCACTACCAAAATGTTTTGTCCAAAAGATAGTCTGCCAAAATAGTTCCTTATCGCCAATTTCAAACTCCCACGAAGATCTTCGGGGCTCCCCGTCACTAATATCGCCGAGTACTCTTTCTTCCCAATCTTTTTTTATTGTTATGAAAGCGCTGATTTTTCCTAGTATACTAGAGTGTTCCCATTTGCCAGAACTGACCAGCTTGGCCAACTAGTTTGAAAATAAAACGAGAAATTTTGAAGAGTTAGCTCTAAAGATTCTTTATAATGCAGAATTTGGAAATGTTTTGCCCCATTTAAATTTGAAGGAGCTTGAAGGTCTAGCACCGGAGCCAGCTCTTGAAAATTGTGTTTTTATTCAGCGGAATAACGGGTCTTTAGCCAGCCAGCTCCGACAAATGGAAAGCACACGCTAGTTTGCCATTCTTTCCTGTACGTACTCCATAGTATATTCGGTTCTTTTCAACGTGATGCACAAAAGCCAGAAAAGCGTTTTAGATCTGTTTTATTGTTCTGTCTGTACTGTGGCCGTATTTGTATGCCACAAGGAAAACCTAGTCACTTTTCACACGAGCAAAGAACATCCAATTAAAACTATCAACAAGAATTTGGCCATGCAATTGAAACAGCACAAGATCGAACAAAAACACATTTTTTTTATTTTATAGAAACTCTTAAAGGGAAACCTGCTGTTGTGCATCACGCTCGAGGCTGTCACATGAGATGTGCTGGTGATTCCTGTAGACAAACGATGAGACCTGAGGCAGCCCAAGGGCTGCACGTTTCCAGTACGTTTTATTACTTGGGCGAAGCGCCAAGTTATAAAATAGGATTTCTTCGTATACGCCAAAACGCAATGATCTACTGCACGTGCGCTACATGTTGGCCGAGTCTGCGAGTCTGCATGTATTCATCATAAGCCGCCATTACGGGACAAAAAACAAGGACGTAAAATTAACACAATGAATATCATATTCTTAAAAGAAAACAGTTAGTATGTTTGTTGTCTGCTAACTCCTTCCATTGAGCGAAACTAAGGGGCAACTTTCCGTTCAGGACGGACGGGGGGGGGGGGTACTCCCTTGTATGGGCTATATAGGTATGTGAGGCGCCAAAGGGTATGGTTTTTCGGATGTTTTGGTCATAAATAGGGTATCGCTTTTAGCCATTTTGCCGCCATTTTGGTAATAAATAGGGTATAGATTTTTGCACTCTAGTCCTGAGTTCGACTTTTTTTTAGAAGAAGCTACTTCAGGTCATAAATAGGGTAGGGAAAGTCGCAGATTTTGGTCATAAATAGGGTAAGGGTTTTGGGAAGCGGGCCGCACACCCCTACCCAATTTATTTTGGAGTACCCCCCCCCCCCCGGGTCTTAGATGCACCTCATGGTTACAAAATCCGACGTGTTTAGTATTAAAGAGAGTA
This sequence comes from Pavona decussata, assembly GCF_977016875.1. Classification (NCBI taxonomy): domain Eukaryota; kingdom Metazoa; phylum Cnidaria; class Anthozoa; order Scleractinia; family Agariciidae; genus Pavona; species Pavona decussata. The sequence continues at coordinate 2,409,333 of NW_028145513.1, read as the reverse complement.
ATGTTTTATTTTGTTTGCGTGACATTTTCGGTCGAATTACATCACGTTTATCGCAAATATGATGCCTTAGACTCTCAGCGAATCTTTTATCGTTCACCTGTCACCAAAGACTGAACTAACGTGCATGCTCAGATACTCCTAATACAACGGCGCCCAAGTAAACCCTCCCACAGCGTCTTGTTATTTAGAGAACCGTCGCTCTGTTCTCTTTGCAACTGAGGATCCAGCCGAAAACTTCGTCATGTGCTGCGCTTAATCGAGTCCGCAGCAAATATCACAACTGCTCCCGCGTGGCTGTTAACGCTTCACTGGGACGGTAGGACGCGAATTATGTAATTCCACCACAGATTCTGCGGCTTAAATCTTTTGACGCAGAGTGTCATTTACGTCTATCGGTGTGCCTGCCTGGTCAAGAATAAGGACGGCCGTTAGCCTGCAATGTATATTGTAACATTTTCAAGATTAAACTTATGAAGCTGGATACACTCTGTCTTTTTTTTTATAAGAACGTCTAATTTTGGAGCTGAGGCTGAACGTTCTTATATTTTTTGGCGATTTTGAGGCTGAAAACGTTCTTAAGATGTTCTTAAATTACATAGTATACATTACATGTATTTTAGTAAATCACCGGACGCTACCAGGAAACCTACAATAGTGCATTACCTGCTGAGATAAGGTATCAAGAACCGCTGATTATGACAAACCGAGATGTGTGTCACCATTAATAATGTTATACAAAACATGCCCTTAAGTATTTTGGTTAATTTACATCAGTGTTATCTTGATTTTTTATACAGATTAGCAAAATAAAAACGTTGTTAATCGACTCTCAGCCTGAGGAATGTTCTTAATACGTTCTAAAAAATTTGGTTAATCTCAGCCTCGACGTTGTTATAAAAAAGGTTCTTATAAAAAAAAAAAAACAGAGTGTAACAACAAAAACAACAAATACTTATCTTTCTTTGATATATTGAATCACGGAAGGCCGGTGAACGCGTAGCCTCCAACGCAGACGTCCTTAGGGGTTCGTCACGCGTTTCTTCCCCCACGTGGGGGAGGAAACACGTAACGAACCCCTAAGGACGTCTGCGTTGGAGGCTAGTGAACGCGATGGATTCGCTGGTGACTTTCAACTTTGCGACTCAACTTTTGACGCAGAGTGTTATTTACCTCTATCGGTGTGCCTGCCTGGTCAAGAATAAGGACGGCTTGCAAGTGACGCCAAACGAAATTCAAGAAAACCAAGACCGTTAGCCGGCAATGTACATAGTAACATCCTCAAGATTAATCCTATGAAACTGGATAACAACAACAACAACAACAACAACAACAACAAATACTTATCTTTCTTTGATATATTGAATCACGGAAGGCCGGTGAACGCGATGGATTCACTGGTGACTTTCAACTTTGCGAATCGAACAGCACTCACTTTCGTTCATAAACCAAGATCTGAGTTAACCGTCAATCTGAATGAATAACTTTTCAAACTCGAATACCGCTAAATTTGAATTTGTAATATGCTACAAACTTCATGTTTTGTGCATTCCGACACGTTATGCAGGCTAATTTGCCTTTTTATTTATACTTTTACGTCGAACAATTAGTGTGAACAAAGTTTGTCCAATCATTAGTAATTCGGTAACCTTTACAAAGGAAACTTATAGAATGACAGGTATGATTAGGGTTGATTAAAAGAAACGAATAAAAACAAAAGGTGACAAGTGAACACAATACGAACGACTCCATTGATAAATAAAAGGATGGTTTATACGAATGTTTTTTATACGGGCATTTTTCCCACTAACCTGTTTAATTAAAGTGGCGCCCAATGGATACTCATCCCCAGAGCTCTTTCCTAACTGACTCAGTGTTGGGGCGATTTTGTGTGATCACAGGCAGCCCAAGGTCGCGTCACAAGCGGTATTGGGTTACAGACAGCCGTTGAGAATTTAAACGCGTTACAAGACTTTGCATGGAAAATAAAATACTGTCCAGTCGATCATGAAGCTTAGAAAACGCTAAATTTAACTTTCATTCAATAAAATGAACAAAACTGACTCACCTCTGGTGTATTGTTGGTTCAATAGCCAATGAAGTAATAAAACATGAAAAATATAACCAAAAAAAAAATGTTTTCCACCTTGGAAAATATGTTGGAAAAAATATTTATCTTCCAGGGTTTAATATTTGGTGTCCAACATCTGAAAAGTGGCACCTTGATTGCAAATTTTGTGATGGCAACTTTAGAAGATATATAGCTTTTCCAATGTTGGGAAGGAATATTTTTCCTATACTGCATGTACTGCAACAAAACACTGCTTTATAAAACCAGCACTTTTCTAATAACCATGCTACTTAACCATCACTTTTCAAGCTTGTCCATAATTTGTCCTATTGCTGGAAGTAAGAAGTGGAGGGAAACCTGGACACTGGTCTGCGCGATACGCTGATTTTGTGACTTTTTAGGCTATCTGATAGGTAGTCTGAAATGTCAGCCGTCTCCTCCCCCTAACCCGCAGGGAGCGCTCACTCTCCCGCGCCCCCTGCGGGTTAGGGGGAGGAGACGGCTGACATTTCAGACTAAGAATTCAGACGTCTCTCTCTCCCGTGCCCCCTGCGGGTTAGGGGGAGGAGACGGCTGACATTTCAGACTATCTGATAGGACAAGCAATGATATTTCAATGATTCACAAGGTAATTTCGTCTTTGCTCATACCAGACATTTGCCAGGTGTATTTCTTGGCATTGGCTAGTCATATCTATATGACGCAAATACGTAAAAATACGGAAATAAAATCATAGGTGAAAAAATGGGGGGGGGGGAGGTCATCAATGAAATATTGAATTCAGAGGGAGGCTAATAGCCATTTTCAGACCTGAGGGAAAAAAAAAACAAGATGCCCTTAATCGGCATTACACAGAATGTTTAATGTAGCCCCATTTATTCCCCATGATATGTTTCGCAGATATTTAAAAACTATCGTCCCTTCTAATAAGAATAAATTTAGAGATACAGTTTTTTCGCTTATTTTTATAGTCAACTGTATCCTCCCTTCGCAATTGAAATAATTGAATGTTTTTTTTCAGAGAGACTGCGTGATTTTTATCGTTGTGTTACTGGGAATCATACCGGGAATAACTCTGCAATAACGTCATGACCCCGCTGAACTGGTCTAGCTTCCTTGGCTTTGAATTTTTCGATCTGTTGGTAAAAGCGTAGTTTCTTCGCTGTGAACTCTCCCAATTTCCACCGTTTCAACTTTCGAGTACTACCTAGAACTGTTATTATTTCGATTTACCGCTCGAAAAACGTTGTTTTCTTTCTGAAAACGGCAGATCCGGAGTCGTAAATTCAGACATGTGGCCGCCATTGAACGAAAACAACTTTTCCAAATGATGATTTGCTTTGACGTCACACAAGTAGAGATGAGTGGGTCCCCTCCCTCGTGATATACGCGCGGATAATGGAGTTTGATTGGGCCGCTTTTGTTCAAGACAATCAAAACAATAATAATAATAATGTTTGTTTCTTATATTGCGCAGTCTAACATGCTAGATATGATCGAGTGCGCATTACAAAATCTTAATATAAAGTAATGAATGGCCAATAGATCCCTTCTGGGAGAGGGAAGAATTTAATCTAGTTTAATGAATAAATCAAATGATGATTTGACGTCACACAGGAAGTGATGAGTGGGTCCCCTCTCTCGTGATATGTGCCTGAAGACAATCAGAACAATATATATTCTTACTAGGGGAGGACAGAGTTTAATGTATAAATTAATGTGCACATTTGTGACTACGATGAAGAAAACAAGATGCCTGCTACACTGGCATTAATACGCGTGATGCTGGGGCTGATTCATTTATTCCAACTGTATGCTTCACCGATTGATAAATCTATCCTTGCTAATGGAATAGTTTGAGTCACGACGATCGCGTTACGTTGTTTTCCTTGTATTACGTGACCCAGACTTTCACTGGAAATTTTTAAAATTCCATTATGGTAACATAAGCTTCTCAATGACCTCTTTTCAGTCTCGCGTCGTGGTCTAAGACTGTCAAACAAAGCACAATTCCTTCGCCAGGAACTCACCAATTTCCACCGTTTTAAATGTCGGGTGCTTCTTAGAAGTTATTCTTTCGATTCACCGCTTCAAAATGGTGAAATTTCCGTTTGAAAACGGCACACTAGAGTCCAGAACATGTTATAAACAATATGGCGCCACAATTTAATGCAATTTTAATGAAGAAATCAAATGATGCGTTGACGTCACACAGGTAAGGGTGAGTGGGTCCCCTACCTCGCGATATAAGCGACAAAAAAGGATTTTGATTGGCCTTCTTTTGTTGAAGACAATCAGGACAATACATCCTGAGTAGGAGAGGGGATAGTTTAATGAATAAATTAATGTACACATTTGTAGCTACCAGGAAGAAAAAAAAAAAGCGGAAAAAAAAAAAAAGAAATCGACCCGTTTTTAGACACGGTATGCCCCTTCAGGGCATCCCGCGTAAAAAAGATACCCGACCGAAACCTAGACACGTCATGCCCTGCGGGCATTCCGGGTAAATATGCAGAGCCCATTTTTAGACACGGTCTGCCCTCAGGGCTACCCTCGTAAAAATGTGTAGAAGTACCCTCCCTCTCGCATTTTGATGTCGCCTGGTTGCAAAGCAGTTCTTATGCAATTAAGCTGTGCTTGCAACTTTGGTGAAAGGTATAAATCCGGTAACTTCCATTCGTGTTATCTGCGATAATTCGTCAGAATAGCGTCTAAAGGTCATAAGTTAGTGTTTTGGAGTGTTCTTTTGTCATGTCAACAGCTACCGTGGCGGAGAAGCCCTTGGTAGGGACAATCGATATCGTTTTGTTTGCTTCTTTCGTCGGTGTCGCACTGTACTGGTTTTGTGGACGACGGAAAAAAACAGAGACTGCTCTTTCGCAGAAGCTTGTTCTAGCGTAAGTGTGTTTTTGTTTGCTTACTACAGTATGCATTCTTACCATGAATCACTGATTTCCTCTGGAAACTTAGCAAGAGCTATAAATTTGTTAAGCTTAAGCTAAAATCAATAAAGCTAAGGTTGCGTTCGATTGACCGTATTCCTGAATAAGAATAACCGGAACAACTGGTAGATTTCTCTTTTTAAGTAAATTTGGGAAGAAATTTCTGCAAAATTCCACTGAAACACCATAATTTAAGATCCATTATACTCAAGCAGCTCCAAACACCTCTTATGAGGGATTTTTTGTCATCATTGTATGCATTCCTATTCCGGAATAGGTTCAATCGAACGCAACTTACATATAAGTTTGTCTTAAGCTTACCATAAAATTATAAATTACTTGTTCATCTTTTTTACTGGAATAGAAAAGTGTAAAATGAAACAGTCCAACCAAAAGACAAACAAACTAGCAACTCATATCAAAGTGGAAAATGAAATAGTTAAACAATTCAGTCAAAGGGTGAATAGCTTACCCTTCATTAATCATATGCAATGTAGAACAGCCAAACAAGAATGGACTAGTTCTGATGTTCAAACAACACACTGTAGTCGCGAATGGGTACAGCGTAACAAGAAACAGTTGGCAATGACATGTAATGGCTGAGCGTGACATGAACCAGTATAGCATGACATTAGCTAAAGGTTGCCTAAACTACCAGAAAATATAAGAAAAGCAAATGGGAAAGCCAAACGTGAAATGGAACAGCAAACTGCTAGGGGCATGTTGTCACACAAAGATAAATTGACAGCTGCCAACAAAGAGTTGACTCCAATCCTGGTTGTTGACCTGTGCCATGTGGAAATGAAGGGACTTCTTTTGCCTGCCTTAAATCTACCAGACCGAATTCTTGAATGGAATCAAAACTAGAAACTTGAAGTTTTAATATGGTACATAGTTGGAAAAGTTCTATTCCAGGATAATTCTTAGTTTACAGACAGATTTCCATACCGTGAGTCTGTTGTGAGAGATTACTTTATTTATTCCCATCACAAAATTTGTGATGGGAGTAAATAAAGTAATATAGTAATATAAAACATAATCAAAGATTAGGGAGTGGGTTTGATGATCTCGATTCCATGCTCTCTCCTTTGCCAAGTTAGTGATGATGTCATCCACCCTTGCAAAATCTGTGAGGGATTCCAGATATGCATCCCAAGATCCATTCATTTGTTGATTGATTGACTGTCCCATACAATCTTGATTCCGCTCTGTATCAGGAGTGCATTCGTTCTACAGTAGTGCCCTCGGCATACCTGAAAAGCTCACCCAATTTCATCAACGGTGGTAGGTTGTTTGTTAAAAGTGGTGGGAACAAAGTTGGTCCTAAAATGGAGCCATGGGGGATGCCAAAGGACACTGGTAAGTTTCCCTGACTTGGCTCCATTGACGACCATAAATTGGCATCTGTCACAGATGCATGTAGCTCCTTAGCCAGCTTAGGAGTGTATTGCAAATACCAAAGTCCTGTTGTACTTTCCTGTCGAGAACTTTGTGGCTAATTATAAAGGCTGTCAAAAGCCTTATTAAAATTAATAAAGGCTAAGTACTGCACCCGGGGGGGGGGGGGATACTCCCTTATATGGGCCTTATAGGTATGTGCGGCGCCAAAGGGTATGGTTTTTCGGCAGTTTTGGTCATAAATAGGGTATCAATTTTAGCCATTTTGCCGCCATTTTGGTAATAAATAGGGTATAGATTTTTACACTCTAGTCCTGGGTTCGTTTTTTTTTAGAAGAAGCTACTTCAGGTCATAAATAGGGTAGGGAAAATTGCAGATTTTGGTCATAAATAGGGTAAGGGAAGCGGGCCGCACACCCCTGCCCAATTTTTTTTGGAGTACCCCCCCCCCCCCCCCCGGGTACTGCATCAACCTCTCCAGCTTCTGCTGCTTTCCTCCAAACCCCTGTGAGATGTATTAAGACTAATTTTGTTGAAAAGCTTGGATGATATGCCCACTGGCTGTTGGAGACTAAATCATTTTGCTTAAGCATGTAGTTTACTACAATATCATTAGGTCCGAATTGAGGATCTTACTAGGGATAGTAAGAAGAGAAGCCAATTGGTAGTGAGCTATTTCTGTTTCATCATCCGTCTTGTAAATCACTGTGAATATAGCTGTTTTCCATGCAGAGAACACTGATTCATTATCAACGCTGTATTGATAGAGGTCTACCACAGCCGGTACTCAAAAGCTTTGGATGGATACTATTGGGCGCTTTTGACTTTTTAACCTGAAGTGCTTTGACTTTTTGACTTACTGCATTTGCAGAAAGGTGGGCTCGGAAAGCTGTGGTACATCTGCAACTACGGAGCCATTTGGGACGTGCTGGGAGTGGCGGAAAACTGTTCAGCTTCTCCCCGATGAGCTAATGAATTGTCGTCCTGTCATATTGAACCAATGGTCTTCTGTGTTATCGAGTTGATAGCCTTGTTATCTAAGTTCCAGTAAGAGGTGGAGTTCTTTACTTCACCAAACATCTTGCAGAAATACGAGGCCTTTGTGTCCTTTAATACCGTTGTCACCTCGTTGCAAGCCAATTAGTATTTTAACCACCTTTCTGGGCCAATGCTGCTTTAAACAGCTTAAATCTTCAGTTTATTGTATACTGGATGTCATTAGTTGAGCAACGAGGAGCACAACTTTTTATTATCACTTCCTGCCATGGAGCATGCATAAATTGCAGATGTCATCAAACAAACCCTGCCAGGCTCGTAGGTAGTCGTCAGGATCACCAAAGGTTGAAGCTATTTGGAAAGGCATGGTTTTTAGATTGGTTTGAAAGGTGTTAATATCCAATCTTTTTTTAGTAGCTTCAGGTTCTTATACATGTAACCTTTGGCGGACGTCTTTTAATTTTTAGGCCAAGGGTCACATAAATAAATTTTTATTAAAAATTTAATGATTGGATTTTCCCAAGGAGAACCCCGTGGAGGTGACAAGTGTCTTATGTGTGTGGTAACAATGAGATCAAACAGTGAAGAAGAGGTGATTGTTTATCTCATCAGCTCTGTGATCATGTTTTGCATGAGTACTTGCATGAAGCTTGTTTTTTATATACAGGTATTTGTTATGAGCTGAGGAACTTTCTGCATGGAAATTGCAATTTAGGTCCCCTAATTTAAAGATGTTGGATGACTTAACCAGGCCGTTTTAATAGGATTGCGAACAAGTTGCGAACATGTTATCAGTTGGTGACCTATACAACACTGCAAATAAAGCCAGCATTCTCTGAAATCTTAGTTGCAGCCAAATTGCCTCAAGCCCCAGAATGTTCAGTCCTTTCGGTGGATTGCTTTCAAGTCATCTGTATCATACAGCATACAACCACCTCCCTTATGGCCTCTCCTTCAAGTTGGATAAATTTCATACCCTCAATGTCTAACACAGAATCTGTGACAGCTTTATCCAAATGGGTTTCTCTGATGGCTAATATTTTGAATTTACCTAGTTGCTGCAAGCACCATATTTGGTCCATGCAGTTTATTTCTGAGACTACAGAGATTCAGGTGTGTGACCTTGAGATCCTTAACAGAGGAGTGCTACATCCTCCTAGTAATTAAGCTCAATAAGTGGCTTTCGGGGGTCTTCTACATGTTCTAGTAGTTTGAAGTACCATCACCCTAGACTGTAGACAGGAAAGACTTGTCCAACAAAGAAGCAAATGGCGAAGGCCATTGAAGAGTAGCATAGGGATCGCTAAACCTCAGCCTGCAATGTACACTGTTGGCAGATCCTAATTGAAGTATTTTCTTTAATGCGAATAAACTTTCTGAGTTTAACATTTCTACAAAAGATGCCATTGCAGTTGGCGCACGCCAGTGACCGTTGATAACTGCCATCTTTCTGGAACATTGCTGGCAACTCTGCTTTGCCCAGGGACCTGGAGTAGCACAAATGTCCCCACTAACAATCAAATGACTTATAAGGATAACGACTGACTCTCTGTCTGAAGTATCCCCACACCGACAATACTAAAATGGCCTCCCCGCACAGATGAAAAATACTCAGCAGTAGGTTAAAATACACCAGGCCAAGCACTCCAAAGCTAAATTTGACCGGTTTGTGAGCACTGAATTCATTGACCCTCCCCAGGGAAGCAAACATCGCCAGACAGGTTGGAAATACTTGAGATATGCGACAGCAAAAGTAAAACTACAATGGAGCATAGAAAGACATTGCCTCTCATCATGTTTACTTGAGATTTTGTGTTTATGTTACATATACCCTTCGTTAAATGTGCGAAAACTTGACCATGATAGCTGGTAGAGTGATTCCTCCCCACGTGAGTGGAGAGGTTTTGACACTCTACCCCTGGGGAGGGAGTGAAGGTTGTCTGCACCCACAATGTTATCCTTTCCTGGATTGTGGTTGCATGTCAAATCAAGCTCAACACAAAAAGTTGAAAAATTTCATCATCTGACTCAAGACAACAAGATCTGAAAAGTTGAAGATTTTGAATGAGTAATGCTCATTGTTCAAAATGTAAATTTGAGCATAAAATGCATGTGGTTTTGCCAAATGTGCAATGTTGGATGTCGAAAATGAAAAGTAAAATGTTACAATATTATTGTAAAGTTGAATATGGAACTGTACAATGTAGTACAATGTAGGCTGAAATGCAAGAAGTAGAATGAAAATATAAACATCAAATTTTGGCAGGGATCACAAACTCTCTATGAGTGATTAACAAAATGGGATGACCGCACATACTTCACAATTACCAAACTTTAAACGCACATAGCAGAAAAACGGTAGGAGGCGCAATGGGGTGTGATCCATAAAACAGATGGTGTAATTTCTTTACTTGGAACCCAGACGACATAGCGTCAAAAAGAAAAGTGTTCATTGATCATTGCACGTGGAGAAAAGCCGCCATATTGGACAGGCTTGCAAGGAAGTTGAATATTGACGAGAATAACCAAGGAAATTATGAGAAAATACAATCACTGGTCCCCTACATACCTCATCACTTGTTGAAAGAAAAGCCCTCTATATGGTGAATAAAACAATAAATAAGACAAAGTAATTATTCGCGTGAAGATCCTTCCTAAAAATGCTGGTGAAAGAATATGGTGATGTGATTGGCCCATTACTGCTACCATGATGCTCTTCGGACTGTGTCCAACCACCACAGACTGCTTTGTGCCTTAATGTTATCTTGATGTGTGCTCGTCACAACATACAGGATATTACATGACTGCGTGGAGTTATGAAATTTTTTCAACACTCGAAGAGAAATTTCGTATCTCCAAGTGGCCATGTAATGTTCTGTTTATTATATATTAAACACCAATGAAATACCAAATCATTGCAAAAGGCGCGATTTATTATACAACCATAGCAACGGTGATCTTTTCACATGTGAAGATAACATGTTATTTTCACGTGCGAAGATATCATGTTTCTGCACGAAAGTTCACCTGGTATTTCATTGGTGTTTATATAATAAAGTGCTATACCACCATTTATTTGAATATTATTTGACCAATCATATGCATGTAGAAAGAACGGTTAATTTATACAAGTCATGTAGTTGTTGTCATTGATTATTCAACAGGCCAACAACAAGGGTTTCTCAAGAGGATACAAGTTTTATTGGAAAAATGAAGAAATCTGTGAGTAGAACAGGCATAGTTTAATATGTTCTACTTGTAGGTATGATCTTCACATTTAAAAGAGCTAAGTCATGGTAAAATCCAGTCTCAGGTGCATGAACCAGCATTCAACCTACATGTAGGTTAATGTGTATCTGGTGCTCAGCCTCCCAACATCTCAGTTTGACCTAGAACCAGATTCTACCTGCAACATACATGCCATGTACTAAACAAATAACCTTTAAAAGGAAGTCTGGCCACTGTTTTTCTCTTACATGTAGGTTCTCCCCTGCCACCATTGTAAGAATCATGTCATTATTTTCTAACTCTTTTCTTAATTTGTTTCTTTATTTTGCTTGTAATTTTTTTTGAACCACTAAATTTGTCCTAGTAGAATTAGAGTTTACCTCTGCAATATGTTCTCACCAAGTGGTAGCAATAGGCCAATTTAATGATGGCGTCGTTTGACTACAGCTACCAGAATTCATTTAGTTTTCCTTTTCAAAGTTCATTTTTTTTTTTAAATCCGAGTGGAGGGCAAAGAACAATTTATAGCTCTTATTAGCATGGAAAAACAAAAACTGAAGGATTCTGGTAGTTGTAGTCAAATGATGCCATAGTGAAAGTGTCCTATTCATGCCATTAAACTTGTGTGGTGTATAACAGTTTTGGTGGATATCTGGAATCATACTATTATGTTTGTATCTTTGTTGGCAATAGCCACATGTTCAATCTTTATAACTTTGTTACTGGTAAAGAAAACACCTCATACATGTTAGTTGGATAATTTTCTGCTTGAGAAAGAAAGAAAACCCGTAAAATTTTGTGGACTGCAGTTTTCAAAATTGTGTGGTTCCAAAAAATATCCATACCCCACCCACGGAAGAGATTTTTCATATGGCCCCTCCTCCCCCCTGGATTTTCCAAAATCAGCCCACAAAATACGCACCCCCTCCCCTCAGAAAATTCCAATTTTTGCGAACATCCCCTGGAAATGTTTCTATTTCTAGTAAAAGCAAGAAATAAGCTTATTTATTGTTCAAGAGGCCGAATTTTGATGCTTACGTGTGTTTTCTAGTAAATAAGCGTATACTGTGACCAACATATGAGCAGAAGTCGCGTGGTAACGTACTCATCAAAAATGCATATCTTCATTACAACCAATTCCGCTTCATTATCCGGACAAAACAGCAACACTTCAATGTAAACGAACAGATATCAAAATGCAAGTTCACATTCAAGGGCGCTGGGGAGAGAAGCGCTTTCCACGGCACCAGTAAAAACTAAACAATCAAAACAGTAGCAAATTTCCGCGCCAAATATTTATGTATATGGTGTCTCAGATTACATGGAAAATCTAATCTTTCTTAGCCTTTAACAAAGATTCCGCTGTTTTTTAAAGTTTTCCAGTGAGATAAGGTTCTCCAAGCCGTTCTTGTATAGTAACTGTTATTTTTGTGTCACGAAATGAAACTTTCGATCTTTGATCTTGTCGGAGTTGCGTACAGTTTAATTCAATCTTTTCCTGCGACAATATTTAGCATCGTCTGACTTTCAAAATTTGACATGTTGCCGATTTCGGAACTTGCACAAGTTTTCTTTTATTTACATTTATGACTGTTTGGCTATGGTAAACTGCCTACTCTGGAGACCTGGCAGAGCTAGAAAATCTTTATACTAGATTTTTTTCATTCAAAGTTTAGCCGAAAATAACCTTGCAAGCAGCACACCTGCGTTCGAAAGCATTTCAGCGCACACGCTGGAATGTTCTGTAAACCAAAATTAGATTTTACGGACAGTTCAGTAAAATATTGTTAATGGAACGTGACTCGCGTGCGTTACTCATTCTCAGTGAGCCATTCATGGCGGGTTGTTTTCAATGGAGCTACTGTGTAGTCATGCTTCCAAGGTCAGCAAAATCAATAGTTTCGTTGTAGCTTAGCTCACAACATTATGGCTTTGTTGTCCTTAGCTTATTGTAACATTTATTTGCATTGGCCGAAAGTATTAAGGCCTCATTCATAACTTGTTAAGTACACGTGTAAAGCCAAGCTGCTGTATAGTACAGCTTAAACTACTGGCTAAGTAAGCAGACACTGTCTAGCTATAAAAGCCCAAGCAAACTGTTGAAGGTTCAATTTGCAGTTCTGTTGTGCAGTGTACTCACTATTTGCTGTCAATTTGTCAAACGTTTTTTCCCTCCCACCCTCCCATTTGCGGATGGGTTTTTGCGTTCCTTGCTTTAATAAACTAGGGTCACTCCCGCGTGGTGCGGTTAAGTCTGCGCAGCGACATCCCCCAAGCTTGTTCGCGTCTTTGCTTTTGTTTATCGCCTGCTAACCAATACTCTTGTCCGATCCAGCACGTGCTGTCTACCATTCAGCTCGTAGTGCTGGGGAGATAAGTGAGGTTGTTTTTGTCACGCAAACCGGAAGTCGCATTGACTAACCTACCGCAAGGCAGTGTTCCCCTCAATAACGCCATCTTGAGTCGTTATCTTTGTTTGTTAAGTATTTCGTGCATACCTTTAGTGCATATCGCTGTTGTGCTACGTTCCTCGGGAACAGTGACATTAATTGTGTGAATAATGTTCGTGCTACGCAGTTGCCTGTAAATTACTTGGGATGCCTTTTGTAATATGCAAATGTAATGATTTAATCATTAACACAACGTGATTTGCCATGGGTATCGAAGAAATTTTTCCCCTTCAGTTATGCGAAAATATGTTTAATGTTTTGAGTTAAAATTTGTGAAGCAAGAAGACATCGTTTATTCACCTGATTTATATCGCACGCGGCTTGTTAATTTTGACAAATAATATTTGCCTCCTGAACTATAATTATTAATTGTCTTACCGTGTTTTTACTTAGTTCTCGAAGAATTATTTTTATCGGAATTAGAGAACTGTTTTCTGTCGATTCCAAATTACTACAGTCACTGTAGTTCAATGTTGATCATGATCATGCAATAATTCAGTTCAAACAACATTTTTCACGCTGGCAAATGGCAACGAAAAAATGCGATGTAAATGTCTGCCAGCAAGGACGATATAGTTCGAAGTGACAGAAGTACCTAGTTAAATATGTGTGGCAGATCAAGCGAGTGTAATTTACAGGATTTATTCGTCTTATTTTCACAACATGGGCTTCGCGTACCAGCCGCTGTTCGGGAAAATGACCAGACTCGAGCGGCGACAGAAATCAAGCCAAACCACAGCAAAAATATTTATTTTGTGCTGTGCAAGATTTATTTTTGCATCCGTGGCTCGAGAGCAAAATGCAAACAAACGAAAATTGAACATACCAGTCGGTCTGGAAAAAACAAATATATTATTGATACACCCCCCCCTCCCCTCAAGAATTTCGTAGACCCTTGACCCCCCCCCCCCCAGACATTACCAGACAGAGTACCATTATTCATGTCCCTTGTGTCACCCCATATAAGCTTTTATACATGCCGCACCAAGGACTAGAGCGCTTTGTTCTACACCAATTACAATGAAGAGCAATCTTTTTTTTTTGTTGCATTTTGTCAGATTTTACTGCACACAATGCATAGTGTCACAGACCTAGCCTAAACAAGTTCACCTGACTGCTGTGAAAAACTTCACAGTCTGGATTTATTCTCATTCAGGCCAAATTATTTGGCCTGAATTAGATCAAAATGACCTTGGTTGAAAATGAAATAAACATGCAATGACATAAATGACATGTTCAGATTATGAGTTTGGCCACAATGATTTACTATGGAGCAAATTTTCATTCATTTCAAAGCACAGAGCACCCAACACCTCCTCCACATATCTACATCACCATTCACATCATGTAACTGCCTGACAGTGCTGTGACCAGCACAATCCCCAGTGGTCCACTTCTCTTGCAAACCACATTTCTTCAAACTGAGTCAGTAAGACACCTGCACATCAAGACATTTAGTATGTGTGATGCAACAGAGTGGTTACAACAATGTTATCAGACTATTGCCTGATCACATCTAAACATACATGTACAGTAAGTCAATAATTTATAACATGTAACTCAATGTTTGGAAGTAATGGCTCCGCTTTGCTGTCTAGTGGCTTGAAGTATTTCATAAATTTAAGCTGTAAAGGACAAATTTTCTATAGCATTAAACTCATTTTGAAAATATTTCCCTTAAAAGTAGCTGGTAATTGAACCTAGTACTAAATGAATTGGACTTCTTGACTGTGAAATTAAGGTTCTTAGTATTCGATGAATTAGTTTGCCACAGAAATTACAAATGTTGCACAATTCGCCTTTTTGGCATTATATTTCATGTGTATTGTCACGTATGCGACTTCTGATGTAAAAAAAACGGTAAAGTTCTGTACAGTCCCGCAAATGATCCCCGGACCGGACCAACTTAAGTACTTGAATGGGAAAGCCTCCTCAGAGAGTACCACACTTTTGCACTGGTGTAGTAAGCTTTCCCTGAAGTAACCCAGCCACTCCCATCCCGAACGCATTCACTTTAGAGAATTCATGAATCATGGTGGGTGGGAGACGTGCCTTCAACGGATGTCCATTACCCGTACTGTACTCTCTGAGGAGGCTTTCCTCATTCGAGTAAGTTGGTCTGTTCCAGTTGACTATTTTTTAGTTGCACTGTCAAAATTTGTTTTGTATTGTTTGCCCTGTTTGAAAAATGACGAATTTAGTACAATTTGTGCACAGTTTTTAGGCGTTGTAATAGTATAAGTAAATTATATACACAGGCATGTATGTTCCAGTTTATAAGTTAGTTGTTCCTTTGCACTGAGCTGCTATATTATAATTTTTAAAGTTGTGAAATTTGCATGCAGATAGTTTAAATATAACGACTGGTATTATTAAGAAAACAAATAAAATGTTTAAAGTTAAAATACACTGTCCAAATTTGAGTTGAGTCCATTCCATTCTATATTTATGGCGATGTAATCGGGGATCATTTGCGGTCCAATCTAGGGATCATTTCCGGTGCAAGCTGGGATCATTTGAGGGCCTGTACAGTTCAGATGTCATTCTCACACATTCTCACTACAAACTACAAGTCACTAGTACAAGTTCCCATAATATATATTTTTTCCATTAATTTCCACAAATGTGGCAGAACTTTAGCATTTTGCAGGAACATGGAGTTTCAGTAAGTGAATACATGCATTTAAAAACTTCGCTAGTGGAAGTCGCCCCTGTAGTTGAAAGAATGGTTTTGGCAGTGGATCCAATCTTAAAAAAAGATCAAACCAATGATGCGCCAGACAATTAATTTATGATATGCTAATTCCCAATCCATAATTTTATTCCCTGAAGACTGTGAACAACTTCAACTAGTTGCCACTGTTTGGGTTGTACAATGTAATTTTAAACCATTTAATTTACCACTTCACTGATTAAGACAAGCAGGGACTGGTCACTTACAATACACATTTTAAAAAAAATGTGACAGGCCAAACATGACTCTGGCTGGTCGATAAATGTACCTTTTACATCAGGATAGTGCTCTCCTGAGTACGTTTCTGAGAGATTTTTCCCTTTTTGATCAAAATATGGTCAGAGTGCTCTGCTTAATAGTGTTGACCTTTTGATCTTTTGATCTACTCAAATTTGAATAGGGGTATCGAATGGTCCCTAAAAAATTTTTTAGTGCTCACAAAATTTGGCCTTTGCTTGATTTGCTTGCAATAATTAAACGAGTGCTCACTTGCTCATGCTTGCAAAATTTTTGCAACTGCTCGCATGCTTGAAATTTTGTAAATTGTGCTTTGTAGGTTTTTTGGTACAGAAATAAATTATTATCTCTGCACTGTAGTGAACTCCAATGAATCTGTCTGTTAAGTTCAGTTGAAAACACATGACAACAACATAACATAATGCAATCCATTAAACATGCCATAACCAGGATCGCAATCTAAGATGTAAAAGAGTTGCGTATTGTGGAGGTGTCACTCAGACTACTGGGCGCATTCTAATAAATTAAAATAATTTCTAAGCTTTGCTGCTGGCTGAAAATTTATGAAGTGCTTGCTTAGACTCGGGTCTTGACAATCTGTGAGCGAGCGAGCCATGCGAGGCAGACATGCGAGGCACTCAGGTTAGCCTAAAAAAACACTCCGGTTAGCCTAAAAAGCACTCCGGTTAGCCTAAATAGCTCTCAGGTTAGCTTAAATAGCTCCCCGGTTAGCTCAACGGTTAGCATTTATGTTGGGGGTTGTTCATGCCTTGCATGCCTCACATGATTTGTTCATGCCTCGCACCTCTGCCTCGCACATTGGCCACACGCTTGCTTCTCACCGGTTGTATTTTCTAAAGTTCTTGCTGCTCCCAAGACAAATTGGATCACTACTGGTGCTCACAAAAGAATACCGCAATGCTTGCATGCTCACGAATACTTGCAAAGGCCATTCGATACCCCTCTCAATGGGGGTTTTGATATCATTTGGAGCCGTTTGGATAAGTTTCTTTATGCCATTGTGTATGCTAGTTTTGTGGCATTTGTTTGTTTAGGTGTATCTGCTCAGATTAACTGCAAGATTTCTTGTTATCTTTAAAGACGTACGTGTATGTAGGATCCGTAGATGGATCTTCACTTGTGATTTTATGTTTATGCTATCTATCTGCAGTAAGATTGCAAGATGTTTGTTTACATGTACATGTAATATATACATATATATATACAGTACATGAAGATCCACGTCTTTACAAAGATGCTCATTGTTGTCTCTTAGTTTCAAGAGCTTTCATGGCTTCTTGCAGTTGTTTTGAGCTCCCTTTCTTTGTTTCCTCAAAGGTATTGCATTCTTAGAGTGCTGACATTTACCTGCACTGTTTTGTGGCTCAGCTTGCATCCAGCAGCTATTAAGAGCTACATGTAAGACAGTCAACAACTGTCTTATGAGGCTGAATTCTTTATATAACTGTTCTTCGTACACACAAACAAGCCCTTCACAATGACATGCTTTTATCCACTTTTACCTTCTCTCATTTTGGCTAACTACGGCAGGAAAATGGAAGAACTCTTACTACTGGATTGCTTGGGTTTCTTTCCCAGGATTTAGGGTATCGATGTGGAAGGATTTTTCCATGTAACATAAGCACACCTTTTAGTTGTGACCATTCTGTTCATACATGTTTGAATCGAATGTCTTGACTTTCAAACTTTGTTGACAAACTTTCAAACTTTCAAACTTTGTTGAAATCTGGTGTCGAAAAGGTGAATTAAAAGGTTGATCTGTAGTCACTGTGGTGTGGAGACAGTTTTGACCACTCTAAAGGAAAGCTTTTGAACAATGTATTTGGACTAAACAATGATTTTTTAAGCTGTGTTTGTTTACGTTATAAAATTACATGCATTAGAGCTTTGCTTAAAATTATTCAAATGATATGCTCAGTTAAGATACTGCAAGTGCTACTGCCTGAAAGTAAAACATTTTTATGGAATTAACTTTAAGTCACATTCCAGCATGCCAATGGATTTTTTTAAGGTAAAAAAAAAATTCACATTATTGGACAAGAGTAAGTAATCAGGTTGAAGTACAGTGTAACGAACCACCAGCAAGAACAGCAAATGTGAAGATATGAATACTCGAAGGATGCAGTTGTTATGTAGTTCCCAGTATTTCTTAGTTTTTTTTTTAAGGCTCTTCAAATTGATTGCAGATTTTGGATTTTTGTTGTAGGGGAAATCAATAGCAATATTTTATGGATCTCAGACTGGTACAGCAGAAGAGTTTGCTGGTCGCTTGGCAAAGGATGCTCAGCGTTATGGATTAAAATCTCTGGTGTTGGATCCAGAAGAGTGTGATATGGTAAGTACCTCAATACAGCAGTAGCATGGGGCAAAATCCGATGGACATTTGTGAAATGAAAACCGGTGGACATACACAATTTAAATTACCATTATTTGCAGCTCAGAAGCCTTCAATTATTAATAGCAATTTAATTGTCACATGAAAATAGTAAGTTTTTGATAAAATATAAAATTAAATATTTTTTATTCTAGGTGTCGCAACTTGGGATACGTTCAGCCATATGTTTGGTAACTAAAATAACCATGAGTCCCAGTATAATACTTTGGGCTAAGAATTACAGTCACTGTGTTCTTTTCTTTTTTTAAAATTTCCATGATAATGGCATTGAAAAATACCTTCAAAGCTTAAAATTGCATGTTAGAAAAACTAAATAAATATTACCGACTTGATTACTATATAAATGAATGGAGATATAGCTACTGTAGTTACTTAACTTGGGACAGTCTTAGGGCCCTAGGAATAAAAGATTGTCTTTGATGTTCAGATCTTAATATATCCGAATATTAAGCCTAATGCTACTCTCAGTGAAAGGGCCTTTGTGTTCGCCGCACCTGAGTTATAGAATGCTCTGTCAAGACTTATCAGGGAATCCACTTCTATTGATACTTTTGAGAGAAAGCTGAAGACTCACCTTTTTGAAAGGGCATTTTTAGCTTACTATAGACTTATTCTTAATTTTAGCCACAAGTTTCTTTTTTTTTAAATTTTTATTTTTTTTTTATTGTTGTTATTATTAGGATGGTGCATTTGAATATATTTATATAGATATTTGTGCCTTATTTGTCCCCCCCCCCCCCCCCGCAAAATTCGCACAGCACTAGAGCTTTTTCTGTCCTGCTCTTTAATTGGTTGAACGTTTGTCCCATCAGAAAGTCGTTTATATTGCAATGATGACAAAAGCGTATTTTCTTTGGTTGGCAGATTGGGTAAAGCAGGTATGCAAATGCAGCCATGACACAATATTTCTCAAATTTATGGAACGTTTGAGTTTTTTTTTTTTTTCACATTGTTTTATTATTTATTTGCACTGTTTATAACACTATATATTATACATACATTTGAGCATACACTGTATTGTATTTACTTCTTACACGATGCTTACTCTACATTAACGTACACTACTTACAATACATATATTACAATACAATATTATTACACTAGTCAAATTAAATTACAGTTGATTTGTTTACAATGACATTATTGTTTGTTTGTTAATTACTCTAGTCACTTATAAGAATTTTGTTTGTTACTATATGGGGTGTTAATTTTCTAGAATTTAATAGAATATTAAATAAATAGGTAGCGAAAGCAAACAAATCAAAATACAAAAGCTTAAAAGAAAGAAAAAAAAAACAATACAATTTTACAAAGACAGAAAAAATTTCCTTTTGTTTCTGAATTCTTTCTCCTTTGAGTTGAAATACTAGCCTATTATACAAATAAGGCGCCAAGTCGCAGTCGCTTTTTTTCCGGGAGATTTAGTCACCCGTACGGGAGACCGGGGGATTTGTTCCTTATCCGGGAGAGTTGGCATGAGTGCATTCTTGGTCACGAATAGAGTCCCTTCTTTGAGCTAGTGGTTCAAGCTAGGGTATCCGTTGGTAGACCAATAATTCTCAGGTAGCAGTGCTGCACTCTCTGCAGCTCAGCAGTGAGATAATTATGTATTGTGTTATTTACAATAATTATTTGACTGTATACTTACTTATAAAGTATTAATTTTTTTGTAGTTTGTTTTATTATTTCACATTACCTTTATTTATAAAGTGATTCACCCAGGCATGCATTTTAAAGTTTATTACACTGTGTAATGCTGACTACATCTGCAGAACTAGAATATCATCATCTCACAATTTGCTTGGATCAGAAATTAAATAATTTTTGTAAATAATTTATTGCTGTCACCTGGAGGATGAGCATATTGACATGAGATATCACTTTGTCGCTCAGTGATTTTGAATAGGCTGGAAGAAAACCGTTGTCGATATAAATTATGCCTTGTAATAATTGTCAAACCACTGCGTCATTCCACAAAGGATCTCGTAGCCTTTCATGTAATGTCTAAAAGAAGCAACCAAAAAGCAAAATCCTCAAATTCATCTTTGCAGTCTCAACCTTCACGCAAACGAAATCCTCTGCATAGCAACAAAATGGGAAACAGTGAGCAGCAGGAAACACCTGAGCCTACCTCTCTTGAACAAATACTTTTATTGACAAACTCACCTACAGTATATGGACTACTGGATGGAGGAACACTTTGGGTCTTTGCAATCCAAAATTTCTCGTTTAAGATGCAAATTCAGTAAGAAATTGGAGTTGGTTTTCACCTTGAAAGATTGAAAAGAAAGATTTTCATACTGGTGGCAAAGTACAGTATGCTACCTCAGATGAGTCACAGGAATCAGGGAAGTTGTTAAATGAACAATCATCGCATAATCAAGACATCACTACCCTTGTCCCAAAGAAATGCAAGACTTGAACGTTATAACATTCATTCTTCAGTCACTCATGCAGGGTTTGGAACTTACTACTATCTACCATCAGAGGCAGTTCCCTTCCACTGTAAACCTTCAGAAACAAACTCTTTGAAAGTTACTACACTGTATGTGATTATCCTTTACAACCTATACAAGCCTGATAATCCTCTCCCATGGAGGGTTCGAAATTTACTTTTATGTCCAGTTGCCCCTGGGGCAACCAAAAGACTTGGTTTGGTTGCCCATAGAATATTTTGGTTGTCCAAGCTCTTGCCAAAGTTCAAGCCATGAATTTAATAGTTATACAGGTATAGCTAAACAGTATTTTTTTATTTATTAATTTTAATAAAATAAAATAAATTTACAGTGAACTGTATTCAAGTAAAGAGTGTCAGTCCATCAGTCATGCAAGGCTTAGTATTATAAAATTCAACACGCACTACATTATAGTAACAGGAAAAAACTTAGAAGTTGGAACCTCACAAATGAACACTTTTTACAAAAGCTTGCCAGGAAACTTAATTCAAATGCCTTTAAAGTCTTGCAGTTTACTGTTTTTCCTCAGAGCTGTCACCAGTATCCAGATCATCTTCACATCTTGCCTGTCTTGGGGTCTTCTAGCTCTTCTTCCACCTTTCCACCACAGTGTTATAGCTTCCATTGGTTCAAATTCATTGCATGTAGGACCCAACAGAGAAATGTGCAGCAGTTCATTTAAGGTGGGGTTCGTTAGCCTTGCTCGCCAATCTTGTTTTACCCTGTTCATAAGAGAAAAGCCTCTCTCAACTTCACTAGTGTGGATTGGAATCAGCAACACAACCATAAGCACCTGTGTCACGTTAGGATGTTATGCGTGACGCGTGACATGCATGCTCATTAGAACTTTATACATTGAACTTTGGAATAGTTCGCTCGCTCGTGGCTTTTCGACTCGAGTCTTATGACATGGTGTCAGAAGTGGGAAACATGGATAGTTTTCACAAGCCTAGCGCTTTGAGTTTCGACGGAAACACATCAGAAAATTGGCGGAGATTTAAACAACAGTTTGATATCTACATAACTGCTTCGGCAAGCGAAAAGAAAGGCGATGAGGTCAAGATTGCTATATTGTTAAACTTTGCAGGAGAAGACGCCATTGAGGTCTTCAACACATTTCAGTTTGCCGAAGGCGACGCGAACAAGCTGGACTTGTGGTTCTTCTCACCTGTGGGGATGTTGCCCTGCTTTCGGCAAAATATGTGATTACTGCAAGAAGAAGGATCATTTTGCGAATGTTTGCCGAAAGAGACTGTGGGATTTTGGCGGGAAAACAGTGCACGCCGTCGCTGAATCGGAGGGCAGTGATAACGAAGCCGATTTACTGACCTTCACAGTGGAGTCCAATGATGAATGCCCTTCTCAAGATGAGTGGCACGTCTCACTCAAGATCGCTGATACAAATGTGAGTTTCAAAATAGATTCGGGGGCTGATTGTAATGTCATTTCCAAGTCGCTGCTCGATC
This sequence comes from Pavona decussata, assembly GCF_977016875.1. Taxonomy (NCBI): domain Eukaryota; kingdom Metazoa; phylum Cnidaria; class Anthozoa; order Scleractinia; family Agariciidae; genus Pavona; species Pavona decussata. The sequence goes on along the minus strand of NW_028145513.1, from coordinate 2,386,942 downwards.
GACTTCCAGTGGATCCCAAACAGTCCCACCATTGCAAAGCCAAGCTGAAAGTGTATGACGGACGTCGAATCACACCCAGCGGCAAGGTTAGCCTAACTTGCGAGTACAGAGGAAAATTCACAGTGATGGACTTCATACTTGTTGAGCAAGATCTACCATCCATTCTTGGACTGAAGTCCTGTCTTGATTTAGGCCTGATAAAGAGAATTTACTGCCTTGAAGAAGAGAACCTAGAATCCGAGTATGCAGACGTGTTTGAGGGCCTGGGTGAGATTACAGGCGTCAAGCACAAAATTCAAATTGATCCCAACGCCACCCCTGTTGTGCACCCTCCCCGTCGGGTTCCTGTGGCCCTTCGTGAGCCTCTTAAAGAGGAGCTTCTGAGAATGGAGAAGCTGGGAGTCATTAAGAAATGTACAGAGCCTACCGCCTGGGTACACAGTCTTGTGGTTGCCAAGAAGAAGAATAACAAGCTCAGAGTGTGCATGGATCCTAGCGACCTCAATCGTGCCGTCAGGCGGGAACACTTTCCCATGCAGACCGTGGAAGATGTGATTAGCAGGATGCCCAGTGCAAAAGTGTTCAGTGTCCTTGATGCTAACCATGGCTTTTGGCAGGTTAAACTAGCCAAGGACAGTAGCAAGCTAGCTACCTTTAACACCCCATTTGGCCGGTATAGTTAAACACGTTTGCCCTTTGGGATAGCATCGGCCCCAGAGGTGTTCCAGAATGTTTTGTCCCATTTGTTTCAGGACATTGACGGTGTTGAGGTAATTGTGGATGATTTTGTTGTGTGGGGGGAAGATGTGGAGCAGCATGATGAGAGGCTTAGACAGGTGTTGGACCGCTGTCGTGAGCGTAACCTCAAGCTTAACAGGGAGAAATGCCATTTTCGAGTATCCGAAGTTCATTATGTGGGCCATGTGTTGAGTGCAGATGGTGTCAAACCAGATCCTAAGAAAGTTGAAGCAATCCTTGCTATGCCAACCCCAGCCAATCGAGAAGGCTTACAGAGGTTCCCTGGTGTGGTCACCTATTTATCTAAGTTCATCCCAAACATGTCTCAGAAGAGCGCTCCACTCCGCCAGCTACTCCAGAAAGATGTTGAATGGTCCTGGGGACAAGTAGAAGATGACGCATTTACAAGCCTGAAAACTGCAATCTGGTCAGCCCCAGTCCTCAAGTTCTTTGACCCGAAAGAACCAGTGACCCTGTCTGTTGATGCAAGCTCAAAAGGTGTTGGTGCAGTCCTTCTGCAAAATGACCGCCCAGTTGCTTACGCATCCAAAGCCCTGACTCCAAGCCAGGAAAATTATGCGCGGATGGAAAAAGAAATGCTGGCCATTGTCTTTGGCTGTGAACGCTTTCATGATTATTTGTATGGGCAACGAGAGATTACAGTTGAAAGTGATCACAAACCGTTGGAAGCAATCCTGAAGAAGCCCATTCATCAAGCACCCCTCCGTCTTCAAAGGATGATTCTCAGGATCAAGCCTTATGCAGTTAATGTTAAGTACCTACCTGGCGGCCAACTGATTTTAGCTGACACGCCCTCCAGAGCATACTTACCCAGCAAAGCTACAGACCAACCTGATGAGTTTGAAATTCATGTCCTGGACTCTGGACAGATGTCTGAGATGATGTTTTACAAGTTGAGGGACGAGACTAAGAGTGACCCTGAACTTCAACAGTTGCAGAAAGTTGTCATGAGTGGCTGGCCACAGACCAAGGTAGAGACACCAGTTGAGACAAGACCTTACTGGAACTACAGAAATGAAATAAGCTGCTATGAGGGTTTAATGTTCAAGGGTGATCGCATAATTGTTCCCCACAGCCTGCGACCCGAAATCCTACAACGCATACATGCCACTCACTTGGGAATAGAGAAGTGCAAAGCATGAGCCAGAGGAGCAGTGTTTTGGCCAGGTATCAATAGTACAATTATTGACGAGTTGGTATCCAAGTGCAGTACCTGTCAGCAACACCAGCGAAGCAACCAGAGAGAGCCTATGATTCCTCAAGAGGTCCCTGAGAGACCCTGGGCGACAGTTGCAGCAGACATTTTCTACTATAACGGGAGAGACTACCTGCTTGTAGTTGACTATTTCTCAAAGTATCCTGAAGTAGCTCGCCTTTCCAGTAAGAATAGTGAAGCAGTTATCCTGGCAATGAAAGATATGTTTTTGCGCGTCATGGAATCCCTGAGAGGCTAATCGCAGACAACATGCCTTTCAACAGTGCGAATTTTAAGGACTTTGCCAGCAAGTGGGAGAATTGGTAACCTCAAGTCCACACTACCCAAAGTCTAATGGTCTCATGGAAAGAAACGTGCAGGCTGTTAAGCAGTTACTAAGGAAAGCTGATGAGTCCAAACAGGATGCATTCCTTGCGTTATTAGAGTTCCGTAATTCCCCTATCAGCGGAATGGATGAATCCCCAGCAGAACTACTTATGAGTAGAAAGCTTAGAACACGACTGCCAACTTCTAAGAGCCTCCTTGAACCGCAGCCTAGGTCTACTTCTCAGATTCATCACAATCTGCTGACACGTCAACAACGTCAGAAAGCGTTCTATGACCGTGGCACTCGGCCACTTTCCAAACTACACGAAGGCGAACCTGTGCGAATGAAGCGGGGACGGGATTGGACACCTGCGGTGGTCGTCCAACAACACCAGACTCCTCGTTCGTACATTGTGGTGACCCCAGATGGAACGCAGATGCATCGAAACTGCTTCCATCTTCAGCCGAGCAAGGAAGAGGCATCGCCAGCCCCAAGCCCAGCATGGGAAGCAGTAGCCAGTGATGAGTCAAATCCTTGTATGCAACCAAACACTGATGCTGGTATTGAAACGCCAGAGATGGAATCACAGCCTGATATCCCGCAAACGAATCAACCCGTCCGAAGACCACCACAGCGTCTTATTGAAACTGTATAGTGATACCGTCAAACTGACTACAAGTTTAAACTAAAAGAACCTTTGGGTGATTTTGTAGTTACACACCCAAAACCTTTGGACTGTTTGAACCTTGTTTAATTGTTAGAACCTTGTTTATTTTTGAACTGTCTTAGAAGAGGAGATGTCACGTTAGGATGTTATGGGTGACGCGTGACACGCATGCTCATTAGAACTTTATACGTTGAACTTTGGAATAGCTCGCTCGCTCGTGGCTTTTCGACTCGAGTCTTATGACAACCTGGATTATATTCTTGAATCTATCCTCATTTTGTCTGATAACCCTTTGCCATAGGTCTAGGTAAGAAGTTGCTGGTTCAACTGCAACCAAACCGCAAACATATATTTTCAATTCAACCCACTCCAAAGGAACAGAATCTATGTCACAATCATTCCTTATCAACAGTTCTTCAAAATGATCCACTACTGATGAGAGCTGTTCATTGCCATAGACCTGTACCGTGTAGTTCCTCTAATCCTGAAGGGCCAGTTTTTGAAATTAAAAATGGACACATTCTTGAATATGTCCTCATTTTCAAATGAAGAAAACCTGCGCTCAAGATGAGCAACAACTGCATCGAGTACGGCCTGCTTGTTATGGCTGACATTGTGTATTGCACCGTCTCTGTCACCTCAAAGTTCTTGTCCCTTATAAACATTTCCATCTCCAACTTTCCTCTGAAATGCAGCTTCATCACTACCTGGTGTTGTACCTAGTGCGCAAACACCATACAAAGTTGTTGCAACACACCAACACACGTGGTCACATTCTCCACTGAAGTGTCATTAGCCTGGAACTTGAGAGACATTCTTGCTAGATTCTGGCAAAGGTCCAGAGAGAAATGAAAAAAGTAAACAAATTCAAATGACCTGAGGAGCGTCCCAAAGCCTGTAGCTTTTGCTTTGGCATCAGCTGATTGTCCATTAACTGAGACAGAGCCTAGATGAGCAAGAAGACAAGGTCAATCCTGCTAGATTGCTTTTGCTGCTTGCTCATGACCACCGCGCTCCCTTAACATTGGCTGGTTTCAGGACTTTGATATTCAAAGTAGTTCCAATTTCCTTTAAGTTGTGCCAGTTGAGGGGTGAATTACTATTAATAAAACTTGTAAATAGATAACAGGAAGTCTTCCACCTTAGCCAGGTAGGCAACTTGCTTGATACTGTCCTTTATACCAAGTTCTAATCGATGTGCAACGCAATGTACAGAAATCAAGTATGGTACACACATCAGCGTTAATTCTTGTAACTACACCATTTCTTTTCCCAATCACGACAGAAGCACCATCTGTGCTCATCCCAACAGTCTTGTTACGCCATTCATTTGGTTGCATGTCTGTCTCATCTAAAAAAGCCTTATCAATAGCTGCAATAATGCCTACTGCATCTGCATCTGAATAGACAAGAACATTGTTACAGATCTACCATGTTCAAGATATCTTTCATAAACCAGTTCCTAGTCAGTAACAGAGACATCAGTTGATGAATCATTCAGAACAAAGAACATTTTGGCCTGCTGAAGCTTATTAGCAAATCTTTCTTCACAGTTTCAGGAATATAATGTGTAAATGTTGCTGCCTGTTTATCATTCCTGTAACATTTACTCTTACCAGTTGTGACACCATTTCTTTTCTGGAGGCTGCATAGTGCAACGAAATCCCTAAAAGGTTGTTCTTTTGCAGAAGAGAAAAGCCTTCTAACGGTAGCGTACATGATACTCAAGAATTTCTTCTGGATTTTTTAATTTCCGCTAACTTTTAAGTATCGTTAACTCTTTAAAGACAACAAGGTGTTATATTTATTCAACTTTATCAAGTGTTTATTAGGTTCTAGTGCCAGGGCAGATTGGGGTGCCCAAGGGGGCAACCACTCAGCACAATTTGGTTGCCCTATCATAATTTTGGTTGTCCAGGACAACTGGACAACCGTTAATTTCGAACCCTGAAGATACGGTAAGTGTAACATGGCTCATACCGTCGATTGTCAACTGAGTTGTTGTTTTTAACTGTTCTGCATGTTGTTTCTTTTTCTTTTTTTTTTAATGTAAATGTTTTAAGGACGGTGCCTACTATTGTTACTGCGCATACGTTCTGCGCATCGCAAGATACTCGGGTTTCCTATGGGTGGTGCCTACTAATACAGGAATATTTTTGCGCGGTTTAAATCCATACGGAGAAAGCAGAACTTACCAAATGCTTTTGGTATCTCAAAAGAAAATTGGGGGTAACCATGCATTTTTCAGAGATAATTAAGCTTCAATTTAGGAAAAAATCCCATACATTGCTTTATATTTTGGCGTTTTTTAGAGATATTATTGTTTAATTATCTCTGAAAAATGCGTGGTTACCCCCAATTTTCTTTTTGGATTCCAATAGACCTTGCTGAGATCTACTTTTCCCGCATAGTCATAAACCGCACAAAAATACTTCGGTATTAGTAGGCACCGTCCTTAAATAATTTAGTTTTTCTGTCTGATCATATGGGTCCACTATGTTATTGGCTCAGCTGTTGTAATTTATTTTTTCCTGTACCTGTAGGCAAAGCAAAATAAAATAAAATAAAACTGACGGGAACTTTAATATTTGTTTATTTTACTGAGACTTTGCTCCTTTTATGTTTCAAATCCTAATTGGATGCACTGATTTTATGACTGAAATAGATCGGATGCACTGATTTTATGACTGAAATAGACCGGATGCACTGATTTTATGACGACAAATAAAAATGTAGAAATAGGAGAATTAGTGCTTAAGGTAACAGGTTTTTTAACAGGCCATATTACACAATTTGCAAAGATCACTGTGCGGCTACTCATGGTACTTAAGCATAATTTGGGACAACAGGACATGGTTTAGCTTGTTTACATACACTGAATATATCTTATAACTTGTACTTAATACATGATCCCCGATCCTTGATCCCGATCCCCAATCCATGATTGTTTTCCAGGAAACCCCAAGTAAGCCATACAAGAGCAGGGCATTCAAGAGACAAATGCTAACAAAACCAGTCAGTTAATTGCCAAAGTTTAAAGAATCAACTTTAAGTCCAGTCTTTTTGTGAAAATGTTGGAATGGAAAGGTGAAAATGTTACAATTCCCTGGAAGCCAGTTAGTGGTTTTTGAAATGAAATCTTTTGTTTAAGACAAGACCACAAGTAACTGACGTACAACAGAAGGTGCTTCCTCCTCTTTTATATGAATCTTTATGTGCAAATATTACACGCACTAGTGTGTAATTTTTTTAACACACATAAATTGCATGCTATATGGTGAGTTTACACGGTGATGTATGTGTCAGTACTTAGTATCATTTAGATCTATCCAATCTGTGATTGACTTTAAGAGAAGAATGAAAACATTACTCTTTAGGCAGGCTTGTTATTAGTTTAATGCGACCTAATCTCAGATTGGGCAATTCCAGAAAATATCCATACCCAACAACGGACGGCTTCCATGTTTTAACCCCCCCCCCCCCCCTTGCCTTCGGAAATTCCAAAATGCGTTACCCCCCCATGCCCTCAGAATTCCATAATCGTGAACCCTCCCTCCCCTTCAGAATTTCCGGTTTTTCTGGGAAGTACATTTTCGACTTAGCAACGCCTATATGAAAAAACGAACATGAATTTATGCCTCCTCAGGGCTGTGATCTGGCGGCGCTAGGCGACAAGCTTTACTCTTCAGCGACAAGAAAAACCTACCGCTAGTGGCCAGGCTGTGAAAACTTCTCTTTAAGTCCGAATTTGGCTATAATAATAAACACCATTTACGGCAGTTTTACTCCTCTTTGTTTTCGTGTGCTGTTTTGACGTTTACAAAGCAGAATAGCTCAAATTCAGACAGTTAAAATCTTTCAACGGTCAAATATACCGTAGCCTGCGTCACAGACGGACTATAACCCCCAGTAATAACCGGTGGTCCGTCTGTGACGCAGGCTAATATACTGTCGAGTCTTGTTGCGTCCTTTTATATGTCATGTAGTGTGCACGAAAAGTGTTCTCAACGCATATGCCTCATGTAGTGTACATGAAGCGTATCATGATCTATCGATGCTTGTCTTCTGCTTCCGCAGTCATACGTTCGAGGATAATTTTATTTGCGAACTACAAAAGTCCACTACAATAGCGCTTTCAAGGAACTCACTCTACACTTTCTACTCCAGAAATCCCACCTGTGGAATTCACCAGTGCCTTCGGATATCCAATCGAAAATACCCCCCATGCCCTCAGAATTCCAAAATTGTGAACCCCCCCTCCCCTTTGGAAATCCTAAAAGCCGTCCGTGGTATGGTATGGATATTTTCTGGAATCGCCCAATTTTTTAAATTAAAAGTCAGAGTAATATAATTTTAGAATTTTAGATTTTTTACATTTTATATTAGTTGTTATTAACTAAATAAATTTGTTTTATAATTATTACTAACGCTTCACTTGGCTCAAGGGTTGAAAACACAGTAAGCCATTTATATTCTTTCAGTTTGTAAGCTAAGTTTGTAATAGAGCTATATGAGTATTTATTATTTAATTATTGAAATAATTTAGTCCAGGAAGCTATCTGTTAGCATTAGTGGCTTCTGTGTTGGGCAGTCTTTGGTTAAATTGTTTACAATTTTTGTATGTAATTTGGTGATATGCCACACATCAGTAACAATTAACATACATGATTGAGGTAACTTGACCCATTACTGTTGACATATATTAACAAAGGTGCTTGAGTTGAGGGTGATGCCTCCTAATTCAGAGGTATATTTGTGAAGCCTTTGACCATGCAGGAGATCAGCAGATCTTAGTTAGGGCTGTGGGAATCCAAAGAAAAAATAATCAATCAATAATTATAAAGAGCTATATAATATAGAACAATGCATGAGATTATCTGTCCAAATTGACGCTCACTTACCTCTGAAAAAAGTGTGGTTACCCCCAATTTTCTTTTTGGATTCCAACTTTCCTTTATACTAAGATCTGCTTTTTCCATGTAGTCGTGAACTGCACAAAAATACTTTTGTAGTAGCAGACACCATAAAACCTGAGTTTCTCGGACCATGTTATGTCAACTTAAAACTTTTTTTCTATAAGTAAGAAAGAACAGATTACAGTCTAGTTGGCTTTCATTGACATCCCAACATAGTGCACAAGATGTTGGGTCTTGAAGGGGCTAAATTGTGTAAACTCATCATTATTATAATTATTGCTGATTTATTTCAAAGGAAGAACTCACTCGTATGGGTGAAGTTGAAAACTCCATGGCAATCTTTGTAGTTGCTACATATGGTGAAGGAGACCCTACTGATAATGCACAAGAGTTCTATGAATGGCTACAGAATGACAGGGATGACTTGGACTGCCTCAGTTACTCAGTAAGCATTTCATTCACTTATCCCAAACATGATTTAAATAATTTAATGTTAACGTGCCAAATGTGCATCAAGCCCTGTCTTTTTTTTTCTGTATTTGCTTATTATATTTCCTGTAAGTTCAGGTTTTTCAAAAAGTGACTTCACGAAGCATTCTTAAAACAATGAATGTAAATCAACAATGAGAAAAATAATTTTTTTCTTAGAATGCTTGATTAAATAGTTTTGTATAGTGCAGCACTGGAAACCAACTACTTGAAAACTAAAGCTGTAAGTAAGAAGCATTCAAACTCTACAACAAAATGTCTAAACCTCAAAAACTATGTTTACAGTAAATAAGTTGGGTTGCCTCCAGCCACAGTCATACTGTTGACATTAATTAATAGCACTTTTAGGCTGTCATTATTGTCACAAATGACTGGCATGTTGACTTATTACTGTATATAAGTGTTTTTTAATCTGTTCCCATAGGTCTTCAGCCTTGGAAATAAAACATATGAACACTACAATGCAATGGGTAGATTTGTGGACAAGCGACTTGAAGAGATGGCAGCTAAAAGGGTGTTTGAGAAGGGAGAGGGAGATGACGATGGAAAGTAAGTCTAGCTAGTGCAGAGATGCACAATAATATATTATTGGGATGGGGAGTTTAAGAAAAAATACAGGATAAGGGAATGGTTTCATATACATATTAAACTCTCCATGCTAGATAGCGCCCATCATACGTGTATAAGTCAACACTTGAAAGGTTCAAACATCATGTTGGTTCAAAATAAAGTAAAAAGGAAAAAGGCAAATGTAAAGTACAAATTGCAACTAATTCCAAGAACATAGCACTTCTCAATCTTCTAATAATCATACACAACAGAAATAAAATGGAAAATTGTTTTCATGTGAAATCAGCATAGAAGCCATATAGTTTCACATAGTGGATGAGCTACCAATTCAGCCGTAAAAACTGATTGTTCTTGAGCTGTTTCTTTTGAAGGAGCAAAACTCTAATGTCCTTAATATTATAACCACAAAATTTTCATTGTGTTTGTGGCTAATATCTCCAGATAGGCAAGTAGCTCATTAATTGTTTCAAGTTGTAATGTACATGTAACAATAGAAACTGTGGATATTATTCGGAGTCAATCAGGTCATAATTATTGAAAATTCAGTAATGAGCTTTATGATCATACAAACACTCAACTGACTTAAGTGACTTAGATGGTCAACTAATGATGCATTCTTTAATAGATCAAGAACAGCTTAGTTTCACAGTGCACATTCACCATGCTCTCAAGAATGCACTGTAGGTAACGGTCCCAGTGAAGTTTCAGTGTGCCTGCTAGTGGTCAGTCCCAGCAGCTTAGGATACTACAATCCCCTCTTGCATTAGAAAAACAGGGTACACCAAGCTGGCTACTGACATGTAAAGTTATGACTTCAAGTTGGCTTATAACACAACTACAGTTCAGTCACAACTGTTTATTCATAAGATCTTCAGGTAACACATAATCAAAATACCAGTACACTGTACTTGTTTCTGAGATAATTTTGTATTCACCCATACTCCTCTAAGGCCAACTACTATATCCACTGTTTTTCTGTGAAGGAGGAGGCCACGATGGTTCAACTGAACCATCTGCCAAAGGACCCGTCCTGTCAGGAGGAATCAAGTTTGCAGCCTCTGGTGACTGTAAATTGGTAGCGATACTCCTCCATCTGTGTTGAGTCAGTTGCATCAACAATGGGCTCAATTGGTTAGAACTGGATGATATGTTTTCTGGCCCTGACTTATCTGCCAGGCGTCTCATGAGTTTGGTAGTGCACCTTCTTAAAATGTGCAGTTGCCCTTGTTATGGTGCTGCCATCCTCCCTTTTGGCTACTATTTGTGCTTTTTTCCAGTACTGCACCTCTTGCAGCTCACCCTCAAACAGAGGTGTGTCCTTACTGCCAGCTAAGTGTCTAAGCAGTACCGCATCTCCTTGCTGTCAGCATGTGTCTTCATTTCAACCAATTCTTCAGGTCATGGTGCTCAAAACCTCAAAATTGGAAACTGGCCAACTGGCAACCTTGTACAGAACTTACAGCCAGGAAACATCAATTCAGCTGGGACAAGTTTAGTGTGGTAGCACTTGATAGCAGCATAGGAATTCTGTATACTTCTTGGGTAAAGTTCTGCCTTGTCGGGCTGTGTATCTGATAGAGCTTCTCAAGCACCTTTGTTAACTGCTCTGCTTCTGCATTTTCCTGGGTTTCTAGGTATCTTATGTTCATGCTTTAAGCCCAGGTACTTACTGAACTCCCATCCACTGATTGAAGACATTTGTGTCAGTGACTGCCCACAACCATTCGCAACCACATAATCCACGGCTCACTTAAGTTTTTTTCTTTGTTCAATTAATGTTCATGTTTTTGGAGTTCAAAATTAAAAGAAATTGCCTAAAGAAGACTCATCCTCTGAAAAAAGAGGATATTGGGGATTTTGAGAATCTCAATTCTATATGTTAAACTGCACCAGCTCTCGAACAATATATTAAACTTTTGAAAGATTTTTTTAAATACTGGAGTGGAGAACGCCACTGTATGGTAAGTGTGGTAAACTATTACTGAAAAAGAGGATATTAGGGATTTTGAGAATCTCAATTCTATGTAAACTGCACCAGCTCTCCAACAATTAAACTTCAGATAAATTTTTTTAAAAATACTGTAATGGAGATTGCCACAGTATGGTAAGTGTGGTAAAATATTACTTCTCAGTCTGAAAAAAGAAAGGAAAAGAAAAGCAGAGAACATAGAGCAACATAGAATATGCCCCTCTAGGAGTCGATCCTGGGACAGACAGTTTATACCTGAGGACTTGCTTGCCATGATACCAACCCAGTCACACTGTCCAAAGATTGAACAAAATAATCCTACATTTATTGAACCACTGATTTGGATGGTCACAGAGGTGTTTCTTTGCTACTCATACTCTGGGTATGAAAATCAAAGAAGTATCGTATCATTTCATTCACCATTTCAATTCATGAGTTCACTCACGGAGCACTTTGATTGTTTTTTTTTTTCTTCTTTTTTTTCAGCTTGGAAGAGGATTTTGTAAGGTGGAGAGAGGCTTTCTGGCCAGCAGTTTTGAGCAAATATGGCATTGATGTACGCGAAATTAGGAGGTAAGTCTTTTAATCACTGGTTTTTATGCAATGGTCTCTTAAAAATGATTGTAAACTTGTGCAAAATTTTCCACACCGAAAATAGTATAAGTAGCCAATTTTAAATACCACAAGTAACTGTATTGCAAGTACTGTACATGTATACGTAAAAACAAAACAAATTGTAATGACTTTTACAATAATTTGTTGTTAAGTATCTAGTATAGTGCAAAAATAAATGAATAAAAAGTGCACATTGCATTGAGTTACATCTCCTGGCTATCTCACATTGATAACTCTCTCCGAGTCTTGGCTAAAGCCTGATAGAAGCGATAATGAATTCGAAATCTCGGGTTATCAACTTTCAGAAAGGACAGTAAGGGTAACAACGGTGGGGTTGCGGTCTGTGCACGGAATGACCTTGTAGTGACAAGAAGGGATGACCTTGAAGTTGATAATGTTGAAGGGCTGTAGTTGGAAATTGTGATGCCGAAATCACACAGTTTTCTTGTTGGTAACTTTTACAGACCCGACCGTTCATCTAAATACTATGATGAGGATTTTATGGTTAAGCTAAACAGTATCTTAGAAACCGCTACTGCCAATTGCAAAGAGATTTTCCCATTCGGTGACTTCAACTGTTGTTTAATATCCGCTCATCGTAATAACTCTGAGTGTAAACAACTCAAATCGCTCTTCAAAAGTCTGAATTTGAAGCAGCTTATCAACAGCCCGACTAGAATCGAGAAAGACTCAAAGTCACTCATTGACTTTATTGCCGTGAACTATCCTCAGAATATCTGTGATTCGGGAGTAGTCTCAACCAATCTTAGTGATCATGAGCTTGTTTATTGTGTCCGAAACCTCAATTGGAGGAAACCCCCTGCTCAATTTAAGGCTTTTAGGAACTATGCTAATTATAATCCGAGTGATTTCCGCAGGGACCTTGAAGGTGTTACCTGGAACTCTGTTTCTACTTTTATGTGCCGCCTGTTGGTGTAAATGATCTTTGGGCTGACTTCAAGCCAGCATTTGTCCAACCCCGTTCCCAGGGTCTCTCTTCTTCACGTCGCTCCCTGGGACTTGAAGAGGAAAGACCCTGGGAATAAGGTTCGCATTTGTTACATTGCCTACCGACACGTGCCTGAGGTCCTGTGATACAGAGGCTTGTGCGTGGCGTGGACAATTGTCCTTGGCCAAATCAAAGTTTCGAGTTTATTCAAAAATGTTAATATGTAATTAATATTCAGGACAACACTAACCCGCAAGTAGCTAGAGCTAATCTAGGCGGGTAGTGAGAAGACTCATTTATGAGAATTAATTACAGTTTACAGAAATCTATATACAATTTGTCAGTGAGCCATACAAACATGTGCTTGGGTAACTTTCGAAATTCGGAGGGAATACTGTTCCATATTTTAGCCCCAAGTCGAGAGAAAGATTTAGATTGTTGGTTTAGTCTCGAATATTTAATGTGGTGGTTACCAATTGAGGAGAATCTCGTATTATAATTATGTGTCTCTCTTGAAAAGTAAAAAAGATTAGAAATACTAGAGCGACAAATAGGGGCATTGAAGTAAATATGCACCGGCGCGATTATTATTTTCAAGAAAGCCAGAAAAACAACTCACTCAGAGGACTGGACGATATATCAATGTTTTAGAAATCGCGTTACGAGCGACATCAAGAAGGTGAAAGCGGCTTACAATAGACGTTTTATTGATGAGAGTGTTGGCGATCCTAGAACATCTTGGAAAACCATGAAAAAGATTCTGCCTGGAGAGAAAAAAGCGACTTCCCCTAATATTAGCGTCAATGGATCTGTGACGTCTGACAAGCTGTGTATAGCAAATGCTTTTAACAATTTGTTCACTAGTGCGGCAACTCGTTTGATGAGCCTCCTTAAGTTTCCGGTGTCCCCACCCTACGACAACCCTCGGGTATTACTCATCAGTACCCGCCGTTTAAGTTTGAAGTAGTTTCCGTGGCTTTCGTGCGAGCTCAACTGCGTGGTCTCAAAGCAGGGAAGGCCGTAGGTTTAGATAACATCCCTGCCTTTTTTTTTTTTTTTTTGAAAGACTAGGCATTTAACTATCATCAGAAACACCTCGCTAGAGTCTGGTTGAGTTCCTGATCTCTGGAAAGGATATGGATAACTACCGTCCGATTTCTATACTGTCTGTGCTTTCGAAAATCCTGGAAAGGGTCGTGCATTGGCAGCTATATCACTATCTGCAGCAACATATTATTTTGGGCCCGTATTAATTTGGTTTTCGTAAATGACATTCGACTTCGTTTGTAGCTCTCAGCTTGGCTGAGGCATTCGCAGAAGCCGGCATAGATCAAGGTCAGCTGACAGGAGCCTTGTTTATTGATTTGGGTAAAGCTTTTGATACTGTAGACCATGGCGTGTTGCTGGACAAGTTATCTACAGTGGGAGTTATTGGCCCTGAGCATGAGTGGTTTACCGACTACTTGAGGAACGGAATACAAGTCGTGGAGTTTCATGGTGTCAAACCCCTAGGGTGTGCCCATAGGGGTACCTCAAGGGTCAATTCTTGATCCGTAGTTGTTCATATTGCATGTGAACGATATACTGGAGGCGGTGTTTGAGTGTGGTATTCTTATGTACGCTGACGATACAGTTTTGTTCTGTTCGTAGTCTTTTTATTAATGTCGCAAAGATTGAAGTCATGCGTTTTGGGACCGCTGCTAGGCTTGCCAGTGCAGACTCTTTTAATATACACATTGATGGCAAAAAATTGAGAGGGTTTATGAGTTTACCTACCTAGGCGTGGTTTTGATGAACGCCTTATCTGGGGCAGTCATAGGTGCAATTTCAGAATCCCCGTCCACTCGCAAGGTGCATTACTCTGAAACCCGTGGTCCGTGCTACCGCGCTCAACAGATGAATAAGTAATTGATCTAAGTTTTAAACTGGATTGCTACCGTGGTCAGCAGTCCCGTAGTGGATGCAAATTAGATGACTGCGGGACTGCGGTAGCAGGTTTTTAAGTTCTAGATTTTAGTGGCCGGGTATTCCAGAATCTATCCCAGTCATATAAAAAAAATGATTTCTAAGGCAGGCAAGCATGTAGGTATGTTAGGCCGTCTTTGCAATAATCTGATGACTCATAGTGCCGATGTTGCAAACTTCTCGTTAATTAGACCAATTCTCAAGTACTGTGATATTCTGTGGGGATGTTGCGGCGAGGGAAATAGTCAGGCCTTAGAGGCATTACAGAAGAGAGCACGTAGAATTGTTGCCAGAACTTATCGCAGTAGCCCTGCAATGGACATTCTCAAGTGGCCGGCGCTTGCAGAAAGATGTCGTGAACATGCTTTTCAGCTTGTAAAGAAGTGCATTGAAAGGCGTCGCCCTCAATATTTTGACCGCTGTTTTACTTTTAACAACAAGATTCACACACGCGCAACTAGACAACGTGATCTGCTTCATCTACCTGCCGTAAGAACGGAAGTCACCAAGAGATCCTTTCACTGTCATGGATGCATAGTTTTTAATAATTTTTCTAGATAGCTTTTTTGAATTGACTTCTATTGTTCATTACTTTTATTAACAGATTTTGTATAGTTTTTATAGTTTATCTATATTGTAAATAGTTTTTCGTGGTATATTCACATTGTTTTTCCCTTTTGTAGTATATCTGCATTGTAATTAGTGTATTTACTGCTCAGGGCCGAGCTGTTCGAAAGCCGATTAACGCTAATCCATGATTAAAAATTAACCAAAGTTTTCATCTCGCTCATCAAAAATTATTTTTAAAGGCTCATTTTAAGCTAATGGCAAAGAAAAGTCTAAGGCAAAACTGAGGGACAAAATCTTTTGGAAGAATCCTTATAGATTACTAAATATAATCGAATCAAAGTTCTTGTTAACCCAGGATTAGCTTTATCGGGCTTTGAACATCTGAGCCCAGGGCTCCTATTGATAGCAGGGTGCTTTTAAGCTCCTGAAGGGACTACCCTGAGCTCTATAACTAAATAAAGGTGTCTGTGTCTGTCACAAGACTCTGAATCTTGAATTAGGCAGTTAATGCAGAGTTGGGTGATAAATATTTCTTGTTCTTTGCAGGAGACTGTCATCTTGTACAGAGCGCCAATTCAAACTTGTGATCCATAATGACTTACCTCAAGACAAGATCTATCGTGGGGAGATGAATAAACTGAAGTCATATGTTACTCAGCGACCGTAAGTTTACTTTTGAATTTTGTCACTAACACACCTTATTACAAAAGGGTTGCTTATTATTCTTTGTGCAAATCGCGTAAAGTTATTGTCCAGTGGAAGGGGGTGGATTGATTCAAATGGAGAGATACAAAGGCAAACTATGCAAGATCCATGTAAGGTGACAACAGTTCTTTGGCAAAAGGTCACCTCATATAATTATTTGGCCTTGTGTCTTCTGATGCCAAAATGTAGATTGAAAAAAGGTACACCAAGGAAAACATGGAAACACACCATCCGTAGGAGCTGGGTAGGATGAAAGAAACTGTGCCAATACATGTATGCATATGCAGGCAGGCCCATATTAAACCTCCATTTTGAGTTTATTAAATTTTGCACAACTGCCCACATGGTTAAGCTAGCCATTACAGATGCATGTCTCAAGAGTTTAACAAAAAAGTCCCATGTTTGACTTGGCTCTTTTATGAGGAAAAACAGGGGATAACAAATCAACATCTCAACCTACAGGCACAAAAAGTATGTGATCTGCATCCTGAGTGCTTCAACATAACCTTTGTTGGAACCTTGAAAGCAAAAATTCAGTATCAAGTATAAAAATCTATGTTTGACAGCAAATTTAATCTAAAAGTTGTTTCTAACCACTATACGATGTTTGCAAATCACATTACGAATCACAAATCTGTGCAATCAACATAGTCATTGTTCGAACAAACAAAACTCGTAAAGCTTGTAAGTTCAAGTCCGTGGCGTAGCAGCCGCCACAATGTCCCGCTGGGTTTCCACAGAAAAAGTGTATGCGTATTTATTTTGTACAAAATATTTGTTTAAAATCTTAATGGAAATCTACCTGCAAGAAGACAAAGAACAAGTATAGACTTCAAGTCTAATGACTTTGAAAGTGTAGAGGATGCACTGGACAGTTTTCCTACAGTGTCTTAAATGAGACTGTCTTTTCTTTACTTTGCAGGCCTTTTGATGCTAAGAATCCGTTCCTAGCTCCTGTTCTAGTGAATCGTGAACTACACAGAGCTGGAAATCGATCTTGTATGCATGTAGAACTTGACATCACTGGCTCTAAAATTAAGTATGTTACTGAATGAAATTATGTAGCTGTGTCAATATCTATGGGCTGACTTTAATCTTTTATGGGGATAGTTTTTACTTCGTTTATAAGAGAAAAAAAACTTGGCAAACGAAGACCTAAAGTTTGCGGTAAGCTATACACAGCTTGAATTCAGCAGTGAAACCTCCTTCTTTTAGTGAGGGGTGGGGGGGGGGGGGGGGGGGTATTTTGTTTGTATGAGTTCAAAACGTTCTCTGGTGCCAATATGTATTGCTAAGAAAACGTGTATTGGCTTTTAAGATATTTCCTTGTTAATAGAAGCCAAACAGATACCCCAAAAATTGTGGTTCCAGAGAATATCCATTCCTCCCAAGACCATCGATTGCTTCATTCCCTTGTTCCCTCCCCCCCCCCCCCCCCCCACCCCCAATAGCAGGATTTTTTTCAATCGAAACCCGGGGAAAATTGTTGAAGGCCTGATAATCTGATAATGTTATCTCATCACGATAACAAGATTTACTGAACTGAGAAAATAATAGTGACATAGTTCAAGTTGTTCAAAAAAAACCAACATATCTTACAAGTATAATGTTACATTTTGAGGTACGAAGCGGGAGACCATGTTGCTGTGTACCCTACTAATGACCCTGAACTTGTGGAGAAGCTTGGAAGCATGTTAAATGTTGACCTCGATGCTGTCATCTCACTTAAGAATACTGATGGTGAGCAGAACTTTTACAAATTGAGATTTTAAGTTTTTTTAATCGGCACCTCTGTCACGTCTATTTAAAAGTAATTGTCTTAGTTTATAGTTGTCCGGCACTGTTTTGTTGTTTAATTGAACTTTTTCCGTTGACGATTCCAACTATAGTTTTAACAGGCTTATTTAAGGCTTATTTAGGCTCCTTGTATTTATCATATCCCGAACGTTGGACAACGACACAATCAGAGACTGAGTGCCTTTGGGGAGGGAACCCATGACCCTCCATACACTGGTCGGATGCTCTAATCACTGAGCCTCTGGGAGACTTGGGGCTAGCCTGTGTAGCAAACTTTTCACGCGAGCGAAAAGCTATTTTCCGGTTTCTGGCCGGGCGAGAAATAGGGCGTTTTTTTTTTTCTTTGCGCTCGCCCTATTTCTCGCGGCCAGAAACCGGAAAATATCTTTTCGCTCGCTGGAAACGCTTGCTACGCAGGCTAACTTAGGGCGAGCCTGTTCATTTACTTGGTTCAGCGATTTCGAAAGCATCTGCTGTACTCAGCTAACTACTCAGCTAAAAATTAACCATATATCTTTGAATACCTTGAATATGTTTTAAACACGCTTACCTCACCTCTAAATAAATGCGAAATGTTAGGCCCACGTGGGTAGTCAGAAGCACGTACTGTAGTAAAAGTTTTTGAGTTCTGTTGCGGTATAAATTAACCGACAGAAAAGATACACGGCAAAACACTCCTATAAACCCAAGTAATTAATTTAACGATACTTAGTAAAGTTATAGTTACAAAGAAGCGTCTTCTTAACAATTCAATCTACTATCAAACTATCTTTAGGCCACAACTGAGTAAAACGTAAGTTACCACCGTCGATGTCTGCAATGAAATTTCTCAAACCACTTGACTTTAAATGAACTTTCACGATTAGCTAGAGCTCTCCATTTTTCTTAGTACAGCTTCTCCAAACAGTCGCTCTCTGCTGAAAACAACAATCACACTGCTAGCTAGCTAAGTCCTTATAGACAATTATTTTAATAGTTGTATATAGCTTGGTAGCTAGCACTTAAAAGTATTCTGGAACATTCTGGGAGTTTAAAACACAACTCTTAGTGTAGCGTTACATCATCTAGTAGAATGTTCTTAACAGTTCCATAGCATGGTACTTACATTGCGTGACTAAGTATTCTACAAGTTTCCAGAAACTTACTTTTTAAAATTACTTTCCATAAGGGTTCTTTTAAATTGTAATTTGTAAACTTTCTGGGTGACGCTTGGAAGAAGCCAACTTAGAGATCTTTGAAGATTTTGAATACTCGTTGGGTAAAAGTGGACGTTTCAGTGTGTACTTGTAATGCGGCATAATGTCGCCAAAGACAGCGATTTCCTACTCGTGTCGAGTCTTACGCTTGTTCTACACCGTATGCATTTTTTCCGCCCCAACCAAACTCCTGTATCAATAATTGATCCTTTTCATCCACGAACTGGCTCATAGGAGCCTTTGGTTACAGATTCTGAAAATTCATTGAAATGTTATCGTACAAATTAAATATGTTTGTGAGCAACAAATTTAGTTCATCCAATCCACAAAAGTGGGTTGTACTGGAAGCCGAGTAAAACTGAGCAGTAGATAGAGTGATTTACTCGCCCTACTGGTGTCTCGAAACAGAAAGCTACCTTAAATTCTGATTGGTTATTTATGTAGGAAAGTTAATTAGTTGCGGTCATACCACGCTGTTAATGCTGTTAAACTTGCTACCTGGAATATTTGGTTGCTCTTTCAGAGGATTCAGCTAAGAAAAACCCTTTCCCTTGTCCTACAACATATCGCACTGCCCTCCTGCACTATGTGGACATTGCCAGCACAGTGAAGACTCATGTTTTGAGAGAATTAGCAGAATATGCAAAGGATTTTGAGCACAAAGAATTCCTCATGAACATTACGGATACCACTGAGGAGGCAAAAGTAAGTTTCTGTGAGTGTCAGTAAGTGAAAGGAGTGGCTGAGATTGGCTTATTTGTTACTTCAGGAAGCCCAAGCCGTAGTAGGTTCATATTAGGGACCTTCAGATTTGACTACGAGTACGAGATTGAGTACGAGTACGACTTGATTGTGAGAATGACAATGGTTTTTTTTAGTAGCGAATTAATTGTTGCAACACAAAGAACACTTATTACAATTACTTACCTCACTTACGTTACGGTAATTACACAACTAACAATACTATACTTGGACTACTTACAATTCAGTTCTGTCACTGCTTACCATACGATACTTACATACGCAGCTTACAGTACAACACTGTAATTTATCTACTGTTATTAGTTATTACGATACAAAAGTATAAGCAGAATGGGTATCTACAGATTAGAAATACAATAACAAATACCATTCAAAACTAATACTATACAAGCAAGTGTTTTAATTAACAACTGAGTGTACTAAACCAACTTATTGACTAAAGTAATCATTCTTTTGGTCTGTCTGGCTTAAAAGCTGTGACAGTCAGTACATACACGTGCATGTATAGTGTATTATAAGGAGAAATTCAATGTTAAACAATAAAATAAACTGATACAGCTATCATTCAGCTATCTTTAACAGCAACAAAATGGGAACATCAAAATTTGCGTCAGTTCGTTTCTTGTATGGCATGCATTATTGGTACTAAGTTTGAGCAGCGTCACTCCAATATTTCTCGAGATATTCTTGATTTTGTGATTTCTCTTTGTACTGAGACGACTTGTGACCTCATTAGTTTTTAAACAAAAACTTGATAATCTCTGGAAGGAGAGAAGATATTGAAAAGAAAAAGAAGACGCCATTCTTATTCTCTTTGAAAGGCCTTTCAAATAGGCATAGATTATTTTTTAGTCTAATAGGGTATTTAATTTAACTTAGTTTACGACTTGGAGCAAGTTTGCTCCCTGGTGGCGTGGCGTAGCGTGGCGTTAGCGTTTATTGGCGCATAGTTTGGACACTGGTGGCACGTTAGCGTTTCGGCGTTTGTTCAGGTTTCGGGCCTGGTTCAGGTCCGCGGGCAGTTGCGTGGCCAGCGGTATTCTCTTGCGGTGTAGACGTGCTCCTTTGCACGTGCGCGGATATTTACTCTACTCAGCGTTTTTCGTGGCGTGGTTGGTTTATCGCGTTTTGTAGGGCTTTTCTCTCCCCCTCTTCCCTCCCGGTAGTGTTAGTTTGTTATTGTTTGGGATTGGTGTTAGGGTTGGGGGTTGGTTAAGGGTTAGGGTTAGTTCTGTCTTACCTATTATTTTTCCACTGAGCTTCTAGTCTCAGTGTGACGGGTGCTAGGGTTAGCGCTGGGTTGCGGACGGGGCTCGTGGCTGGGTTGTGGGTAGGCGCAGGCTTGTGGGGTGTTCTACCTGTTGGCGGTACGGCTTCTGGTCACCCAACTTCCATTTGCGACATATGCATTTAAAGGTTTTTTCGTGATATAATAAAACACCTCTCCTTCAGCCGGAAAGTGGAAAAATTACGCGATCAAGGTTTGACCGTTCTATCAATCTTGCACCATTTTATCGGCTTTCCGCGACTCCCTAAGGGCTTTCATTGATCCCTTTTCCAGGGAAGACGGTTAAGGCAGTACCCGCGCATACAAACGCAGCTTATAACAGAGCGTGTAACTATCGAATCAAGGAAACTGCGTGAATGATGGAATTCCTTTACTTGATCACCAACTCTTGCTGTATTTATGGTGATACGATTAAAAAGTTAGTATTCCACGTGAATAAACTTGTGGATGCCTGTCGAGTAGTGTGATTTCCCCTTACTTTGAACTCAACTGAACTTAAGATGCACTGAAATTCATTGTATTGTCAACTTTCAGAAACAATACCAGGACTGGGTTTTGTTGCCTCATCGCCATATTGTTGCAGTGTTGGAAGATCTTTCATCATTGCGACCGCCTTTGGATCATCTTTTAGAGCTTCTTCCCCGCCTGCAGTGTCGTTACTACTCCATCTCATCGTCACCAAAGGTAGAACTGCTTTGCAGTTGCGCTGGTTGATGCGAATACTGCGTTACGGTGACCATTATTCACTTCTTTTATTCTGCATTCACGAGTTGGCTCACCGGAGCCTTTGATGTTGACAGTAGTAGCATCTTCGTTGCGGAATATATAACTCGGAAACCAGTTGATGCATTATTTTTTCTTGATCTTTGTACCCAAGTTCAACTTATTCCTTAACCGTGTCCCTAAATTTCAAGGGCATGCAAACACTTGGCTGGACGAATAATAAAAAACAAAGGCGAATTTCAACCTCTTTTAAGAAAAATATTGCAGCCTAATCTTGTTCAAAACGCGCTCATGTAGTCTTGTACCATTTAGATGTGGCCTACCGCGTGCATGACATCCTTTTGAAAAGTAAGGTCTGGTTGTCGAGAAAATTAGAAATTAGCGCACTGTGGAATATATGACGTCATTACACACCATTACAGACCGATGTCTATCAAATCTGCTATTTCGAAAATTCTGAAACTAAATTGAGACAATGTCTTGCATACCTACCTCCGATACTGGATTGTGCGTCTTTGAGAATTCATGGTGAGCGACCTCATTGAAACGATTAGTTTCTGAAGTAGCCTTGAAGTTCCGGATATCGTAGTGACAACAAAGCCCGAACACGAATGTCTTGGCAGTAAGCAAACGTAAAATCACCACACACCACACACTATTCAAGTTGGAAGCTGGTATGTGCAATGGGATGCCCATTAGATGATTCCTATCGTGAGCTTATTTATAAAGGCTATATCTATAAAGGCTTATTTATAAAGTTTAATTTTCCTGTATTGTAGATGTATCCGACCTCCATTCACATTACCGCTGTTCTTGTAAGGTGGACTACATCCACTGGCAGGGTGCAAAAGGGTGTGGCTACTAACTGGCTGGAAACCAAGAAACCCAAAGGTATGAGCATCAACATCATTGATAAACCCAAAGAGCATGTGGTATCTCTCAATCCCATTTTTTACTCTATCGTCTGTTACTGACATCATTTTACTCTAATAAAATTGGCGCGAAAACAGTATGCGCTCTTCAGTTAATTTAATTGTTTAAATTCTGCACGTCATTACATGCCACATGCCATTCCACAAACTCATTCATCATTTTACTCTCACCGACAAAATTTAGGTTCTTTGCCAGAAAATGTAATCTAACACAATATACGGTGAGGGTAAAGTGCGGAATTAGATGTGGCGTGTTTATATGTATTTTATCTACACAATGCTGTCTTGTAATTTGAGAGATTGTCAGAACATGTTTTTGTTTAGAAGCGATAATTTAATCAGGAAAATGTGATCTTTGCTCCTCGTACATTTGTTGGCATTGATTTTGGCGCTCAGCCTAGCCTGCGTAGCAGTCGTTTCCGTTTCCTTCAAGCCAAGCGGGTCAAGCGCGCGAGGGCATTTGGCAAAAAGGAGCAAAAAAGTTTTTGCTCCTTTTTGCCCAATGCCCTCACGCGCTTACCCCGTTTGGCTTGAAGGAAACGGAAACGACTGCTACGCAGGCTACGCTCAGCCACGTCGGCGTGATGGTGTACGTACCAAAGTCTGGGCTTTGAGAAAAATTACTTCGAAATATTGTGCCGCGACATTCTTTAATTTGGTCACGAAAACAAATGTCCTCCTGAAACATTGTTGATCGTTGTATCTGGAGACATTCTTAGGTGATAAACGTGTCGCTTTTTTTCAGCGCGATTTAGTGGGTTTTAGGTTTGCTGATTTCCTCTCTAAGGGGAGATTATATCAGATTATATATAGAGAGGAAATCAGCAAACCTAAAACCCACTAAATCGCGCTGAAATGGCCAAAATACGGCACAAAAACACTGGCAAGATACCGAGGAGACAAGGTAAGCCATTTTTTTCCAATTCATGCCATTTATTTTCGATTCCAAAACACGTTCGTAAATTCCCATACAAACCCTTATAATTTACGCCATTGCGTAACACTCATCGTGACACTCAAATTACAAAGGTCAAAACAAAGGTATTTATTTTAACGCTCATACAGCTTGGGATACCTGTGAAACAACCCTTTTGTTTCTTAGTCAAATACTGTTTCATGAGCTCTTTCATAAGCGACCACCACACAAAGTTCTTAAGGGACCGCGACCACTCTTTAGGCCAGAAATTACACATATTCATTTGTTTTCTGTTTCTAGTAAGCGACCACCCAA
Organism: Pavona decussata; assembly: GCF_977016875.1. NCBI lineage: Eukaryota > Metazoa > Cnidaria > Anthozoa > Scleractinia > Agariciidae > Pavona > Pavona decussata. The sequence goes on along the minus strand of NW_028145513.1, from coordinate 2,363,316 downwards.
CATAATCACGTATGATCGTTAGTAAATCATTACTCAGAAGTAACAATAGTTCAATTTTTAATGACGTTACCCCGGACTGCTGACAGATAATTACAGTTTACAGACAGAGAGGATGGCTATAATTAGATCTGCAGGTAAACGAGAATTGTTACAGTGATCTGTTCCAAAAGTGTTATACAAAGTTTCATCAGAAGAATGAATAGATGTGAAAAAAAATCAAGTAAATTAGTTTCAATTTGCCTTATTTTAACTGCTAAGGTAATATTTTTATGTAATTATCTAATCAATCCAGTATTAGGCTTATTTTTGTTGATCTTTCCCGTAAGCGACCACCTTCCGTCGTGCCCCAGGGGTGGTCGCTTACGAGAGAGTTGACTGTAGTCTAAACATCAACTGTTTGTCTGTTAGCCTTACCTTTGCTTCCTCTTTCCTCGACTAGTGAACAAGTCTAAGTATATTTCACGGCGATTGCTCATAACCAACCTAGGATAAAAATTGTGCTTCCAATTGTGAACCCTGTAACCTCAAAAACTTCCAACATAGATCATGCACACTTTGCGTGCCTAATTTGCATCATGAGTTGTCAAGTTGTTCATAAGTTGTTCCATTTTGTGTCGGCGGTGACTGTCCACTTGAACATATCAGTTGAAGGATAAATGATATTAAATGTCAAAACGTACTCTAGCTTACTCTTTTAAGTGAGGCTTGCGGTGTGCTCGGAGGTGTTTCGGGAGGGGCTATTTGCAAAGTGAGTGGACAAGTCTCGTTAATTCCATTAGTACCGTTAGTAGTAGTTTCGTTAGTAGCAGTCCGCGGTGCATTTTGCTAAATGAAAAGTCGAGGGAATCAACACCTTCGTCCTGTCAAACCCCAGCTGTTTACCCTCCCCGCCATTTCTAAATGAAATCTGCCAGTCGTTACTGTAGATTTTTATTATTGTTGTCTTCATTTGTAAACACATTGTATTAAATTTATTTTTTATGCGATAATGTGTGAATTTAGATAAACACCTAAACTTAACTTACTGAGTTTTCCTGTTTCCCTTCCAGTGTCATGTAAATAACAACCGGGTAACTTACGAGGCTGCCACTCTCTGTACCATACTTGAGTGAGAAACAATGCGTTACTGTGCGAATTTTTCTAGTCAGTTTTTAAACGAATTTTATTTCACATTTTTGTTGTGTTGCAGAAGGAGACATTCCCCGCATTCCAATCTTTGTTCGCAAAACCCAGTTCCGCCTGCCTTTCAAGTCAGTGACCCCTGTTGTTATGGTTGGACCAGGGACTGGTTTTGCACCCTTCAGAGGGTTCATTCAGGACAGACACGTTCAGAAACAGAATGGTCAGTAATTTGATGATAATTTGTGTATCGGATATGATCTGGCGAATGAATAAAAAAAAAAAGCCGGAAAAGTAATAGGGCCTATCAATTTTTCACGGGTTTGGTCCCTTTGTACTCGTAGGTAAACAAATCGGTGACACAGTGTTGTTTTTTGGCTGTCGTAAAAAGAGTGAAGACTACATTTACGAGGATGAGCTCACATCGTACTCGAACGACGGTACTCTTTCCAAGCTACACGTGGCATTTTCAAGAGATCAGGTAAGAGCTGTGCGCTCTTGTATCTTGTGACCATAAATGGGCTTATAGATTGCTGGTAGTTTGGTTGATTGTATAAGCACGTCTCCTTTTAATTGGTGTACGCGAACATATTGATGGAAAGCACATGTGTCCTTTTAATTGGTATAAGCAAACATATTGATGGAAAGCAGATGTCTCCTTTTAATTGGTGTAAGCAAACATATTGATGGAAAGCACGTGTCCTTTTAATTGGTATAAGCAAACATATAGTTTAGTCTTGTGAATTCAATTCAGGAATGATACCAGTAACTTGTTCGTCACTTTATTACCCGATATTTGGCTATCTTTCTTGCCCTTCCTTTAAAACAGTTCAATTTCTCAAAAAAGATTCTTCCAAGAATATTGTAACTAATGTAGTCGAAGTCGATTGATTTAGCCTGTCTCAAACATTCGCATTGTGAGAAAACAAGCGCTTTCTTTTCTTTGTTTGCTTTCTTTTTTAAGGAAAATAAGATTTATGTCACAACCCTTATGGCGGAGAATAAGGAATCCATCTGGAAGATTCTGGACAGTGGAGGCCACATTTATGTTTGTGGGTAGGTAGCTTTTCTTGTGGTATTGATGAGTTATAAAGTTAAAAAGTCTAAAGAAACTTCACATCTAAGTACTTTTCATAATTATTTTATTTGTATAGTGTAATAATTCAGCTGTTACAAAATAGACACGTGTCCAGGAAAAGAAAGGAAAATTGCACGGCTCTGGTAACACGTGACCGAATCGATGTTTTCTTTCAGTGATGCTCGCAATATGGCACGTGATGTGCACAACTTGCTAGTGACGATCGTCAAGGAGAATTCTGGTATCTCTGAGAATGAAGCCACTGACTATGTGAAGCGGTTGAGCGCAAAGGGGAGATATTCTGTGGATGTCTGGAGCTGAAGATCTGGGAATTACCAAATAAATGTACTTTTTAGCTTAAGTCCGTTTGTAAAGTACACTACTACTACGTTGTATTTTAAATCAGCATGGAGCTTTGGAGTAGCGTGAGCATTGAGCAGTACTGAGTTGTTTTATTTTCGATTTTTGAGCTTTTCCTTTCAGTGGACGTGCGCTGTTTGCTAACGGATTTCACATGTCACTTAGGTGACAAAATGATGCATATAGTATTCTCTAGTTAGAGTTAAAAGTATTTTGAATCTGATCTAAAACAATAAAATTGATCGTACAAAAACGTTTTAAAACTAAATTTTTAGCAACCTTCTGTTGCCTTCGTCAAATTTACCGTTCTTTAGTATTTGGCGCCTGTCCCACACCTGTGGTAAATAAACCAGTGGGATTGTATGTCAGGTAACGGAGTTGTGTTCTTGGGGTAAATGTAAATCTTCCAAAAAAGCCCTTCTTGCCTATGGTTGACGTTTCTTTCTAGAATTTCAACGTAGTCCGGATCAATTTTGTGAGCGTTGTTTCGGCGTGGTGCCTAATTGCGCTTTCATTGTTCGATGTGATCTGCGCCTCGCGAATTCCAGGATCTCATACTTTCTCCGACGTAGGTGAAATCACATGTCTTGCAGTTAACTTTGTAAACGATTACCTTGAGCTGATTTACTGCGGGGTGGTATTTCGGTTTCTTGAAAATGCTGCCTAGTGTTTGAACGGTTTGTATTTTGGTTGCTGAGGACACGTCAGCGAACTCTCAGGCTTCTTTCTCAGGGTTCGACGTGTCCTCAGTAAAGAGAGGTGTAGAACACAAGTCTGGTGTAAGGTCAAGCAATGAAAGCTCAAATGGGCACCACGCCGAAACAACGGATCACGACATTCATCCAGACTACGTTGAAATTCTAGAGAGAAACGTGAACAACTCTGACGAAGGCAACAGAAGGTTGTCGAAAATTTAGGTTTTAAAAAAGTTCTTAAAATCAATTTCGTTGTTTGAGACCAGATTCCAAAAAAGTTTAAATTGAAACATGTTCAACACTGTTCGCCCAAATAACATCAGTATTCTCTTTAGTTAGATAAAGTTTTGAACAACTGCGACAGAGAGTACTTGGTAATGCTCAAGAGCATGAGGATTTGCTAAAGGTTTTTTTTTTTTTATTAGGATAATTAGCCCATGGGAATCAACTAAGAGAATGAGCAATTCAATTTGTGATGTGGTAGTGTTTATGTAGTGGTGACATCAGAAGGTGGTACCTATTGTAAGCTCTATGTATTGTTCAGTGCAACTTATCACCAGAAAACCACTACAACAAAAAGCTTTTGGCATGACTATAAATAATGCAAATAGGTTTTCCTATAGCTATTTCTTCAGAGAAAAGGAGTAAACAATTTGTCTTCCATGCGTCTTGTTTCCAAGGTGTTTTTAATCCTCCACCGTGTCATTTACATGCTCCAGCAATGGCCAGTTGAAATGGCCCAACCACACACACCAAACCACCAGCTTCTTAACAGTGTTGTTGCACGTACGTAGATTAGCCATTCCCAGTTTTCCAAGGGGGCTTTACCTCCAAGTTAAAAATACAAAAACAAAAAAAACAAAAACAAAAAAAAAAAAACGTGAAACTGTTCTGCTCGGACAGAAATTCTTCACAGCCGGCTGTGGATAATTTCTTTCCTTAGGCAAATGTTGAGAGTTTTCCGAACATTTTAGGGATCGTTTTCCCCCCAGAACAACTTGGAAAATTTGAAGAAAAGATTCCACTGTTCGTGGTTTCGAGCGAACGGACAACGGGTAAGATAGCTCCATCCGCCCGCTCTCGGAGCCAGTCGATAAATGTAGCTATTTCGCACTCCAACAAGTTTAGGGCTTTCTTGTAAAATAAGATGGAAATAGAAAAAGACAATAATACTTGAATAATTTATTGTGAGTGGGACTTGGTATGACACTCCATGGTATGAATTATTGGATTTGCTACGATATAAACGAAAACTCAGAAAAAGTGTTGATATCAGTGCTGTACTGATATGCACATTTGGTAAAAGATAAGTTCCCCACTGTTCGTTTAAAAATTAAGTAATTTAATTTATAGGCAGTGATCATCTATCACTTTTCCGGTATTTTAGACCGCATGAATACTCGTAATCACTTAGCCAGAAATTATGTAAGTGTTATAGCTTGTAAAAAGTAACGAGATTAAAACATGACGTTATAATTTACATTTGATGATGGTAATATGTCGCCGAAACGTCATATTTTAATCTCGCTACTTTTTTTTTTTTTTTTACACATATAAGGGTCTAATAAAGTAGTACATACATCACTAAGTAAGATAAGGTGGTCCGAGCCTATTTATTGGCGAGTAAGTAACATTTTTGAGTCGCAGTTTTTCACACTTTTGCACTTTCAAAGAAACAAATAGCATTATCGTAAGATTCATACAGTTTCCGTTTAGGATGCTAAAAAAATTTAAAGAAATCGGTTAAATCTTTCTTACGTAAAATGTTGCCAACGGGCCAATAAATACTGTATCGGCGTATTAGGGGTCCTCTCTTACAAGGTGATATATAAGTATGCTTTGGACGTCTAACAAATAAACTCAGTATTTTTTATGCCGTCATTTCCGTCTTGTTTGTTTACGTTCTTTTTTTTTAATCGATGACAGTACTTTGTATGACCTCAGTCTCACTTCCTCTCAGGTGGTCTTTCACAATAATGGGACAAGCCAGGGCCGGTATCAGGCCTTCCAGGGGAGGGGAGAGGGAGGGGGGGGGTGGGGGCGTTATCGAACGCTTGACTTACTTCGTGAAACGGAATTTATTATTTAACACATTGTAACACTGCTCAAATATGTTCGTTGAATATTTTTCCGTAGTCAACAGATATCCTGCGATATAGGTAATTTCGTGTATCGGGGAGAAAAATGGCAAAATAAAGATCGTCACCAGCTTTTCTGAATAAAGCTCTGGTTACGGAACGGGTTAGAGAACTAATATAGACGAATTTACAGCAATATATGGCGCTTTAATTGCGCCGGTCTTTGACTACTGTGATGTGTGGGATACTGACCTTGAACAGTGATATCCGGAAAATCACAAAACAGGGTAATCTGTACAATCAAGGCTACGATGTAAGATCAAAAAGACCCCCTTAATTATTTTGTTTCTGGGATAATACATCCCGGTAAAGGGAAAGTAGGGCGTTCTTGTCGGAGAACCTGGGCGGATTTGTTGTAAGGCCTGGGCCTTGTTTTTTTTTTTTTGCGGAAAATTAAATAAAATGTTATTTCTTAGCCTAGGGTGGCGCGTAATGGGAAAAACTGTCTTATGTACGGCCTAACATTCGTGGAGCTGACGGTCTAGCCTTCCGCTAAAATCCGCGTTGTTCGACTTAAAAACGCTTAAAATGTAATTAATTTCACTTGCTGAATTTTTTTAAAATTATTGTTGAAAATGCCGGTATTTTCGAGCATAGTAGCTGTTTCTAATTTATTTATTTCTATGGCCCAGGCCCCTTTATTTGCGCGCACCTTTAAAACTCGATTGCTGGCCCTCTGTGCGTAGACTACAAAATGGTTTAATGTTACTCTGTTACCTTGCTACTCTGTTACCTTGTTACTCTGTTACCTTGTTACTTTGTTACTCTGTTACCTTGTTACTTTGTTACTCTGTTACCTTGCTACTCTGTTACTCTGTTACCTTGCTACTCTGTTACTCTGTTACCTTGTTACTTTGTTACTCTGTTACCTTGCTACTCTGTTACTCTGTTCCTTTCTTTGTTTTATTGTCACTCTATTCCTCTGTTTCCTTATAGAAAACACTAGACTACTTTAACAAAGGTTAGGTTTGCTTGCTACCTTTGAATCCCGAAAACTTCGACCTAGGACCAATATCTAACCTCATATCTAAGACCCTGTTATTTCATCGACATGGTCAATCAGGGTCTTACTTTCTGTTTTTGCCTCCGGGGACCATAGTTAGCACATGCTAAAAAAACATGTTAAAGATGCTTTAATACCCTTGTAAAAAATGAAATAAGGGGGTCTTAGATGACTGGTCTTCGTTCTTAGTTTACGGGTGCCTAAGATTTTGCCAAAGCCACAATGATCACGCTGCTGATTTTATATACCAGAGTTTTAACTAATAATAATGAAAACGATGATAGCCGGGTTTAGAAGTTAAAGTTGTGCTCACATTCATACGGCTAAAAAAAAATGGCTACAGGATTTAGTCGTTATTGGAACTGCCAACATCTAAAATTTATATTGAGGTTTTGAAGTTTAACAGGACTAGAAGCCCTCTTCCGGAAAAGGACGTACAAGATGTTAAATAATAATAATAACAATAATAATAATAATAATAATAATAATAATAATAATAATAATAATAATAATAATAACAATAATAATAATAATAATAATAATAATAATAAATAATAATCTCTTTATTAAAATATTCCAAGTAAAATGTTATTTACAGGTTAAAAGTAGCTATTAAAACTTATTTACAATTCTTTTCGATAATAATAATAATAATAATAATAATAATAATAATAATAATAACAATCTTTATTTATATGGCGTTATTTCTATTAAGAAATAACTAGCTATAATATACTAGCTCTTAATACTCTTTTTATAGAAAAAGTACTGAGAAGCTGGGAATTTTTTTAATTTAACTGAGGGCACAAAAATACTAAAAAGTCAGATTGTTAAAAGTTTTTCATATATTAAGAATGCGTGTGAAGTCTCGTTGCACGTGGACGTTTCGATGACTCGCTCAAAAGTCAGATTGTTAAAAGTTCTTCCAAGAGACTATGAGGTAAGAGAGCGAATCCCCCATACATACATCTTCCTATGAAAATTTTTTTCAATCTATTTTTGTTTGCGTTGCTATTTTAATGTCGACATCTTATTGGTCAATTAGAGTGAGGTCATTTTATTTTAAACTCAATGACGGATTATAATTTCCCAAAATAGCATGGCGCGAACTAAAAAAAGATTGAAAATAATTATCATGGGGCACAGGGATTCGCTCTCTTACCAATAACAATAATAATAATAATAATAATAATAATAATAATAATAATAATGAACTGAGCTGTCCATCGATCACGAACCGGACGAAGAAGACGGCGGAGAAAGCAGCAGTATCAAGGGAGTATAATATGATCATGGATGTCCTCGGAGGGTGCTCAAGGGATCTAGATGTTACGATGCACGATGCGGGAGCTAGTGGGAAGCAGAAGCAAGAAAGTCTTAAAAAACATGCATGTTTTCGGGATCCCTGAATATTTCTTGGACTTTTAAAGCAGCAAAATAAGTGAGAACTGTAGCAATCAATGGGCAATATGAAGGCAGAAATAGTCGACACAGCCAGAGTATTTTATTTATGTTGAAGGAACCTTTTACGGGGAATTAGCCGGGTTCACTTCAACAAAGATCCAACAGCTTTTTCAGTTGCTCTTCTTTATTACTCTGACAAGAGTTCAGCTTACTCTGCTCAACAATCACTTCTCTGCTAAAACTAGATGGCACCCATTTTTATACTGACTCGACAACCATCTGCTTAACGCAAACTAAATCTTACGCAAGCCTTCTGTGATTGGCTGCAAGAAACTTATTTGCATCCGTGCCTTCGATCTATTAGTCAAGTCAAAGACATCTTTCTAGAGAAATATCACCACGAAGGTTGGGTTGTCCAGTCAATACAAAACAAGGAGACCAATATAAAAATTACAAGGTTCAGACTTATACAATCAGGTTTCACAAAGACAATCTGAAAAACACTAAAGGTTGTTGTTTAAAAATTGAACAAGAAGTCGATTCGTAGAAGGTGTTAGCCTTCTTCATCGAAGATGATTGGATAAAAGTTTCCATAAATTAAATGAGTACGTGTTCAACAAAATCTAAAGCTCGAATTATACATTCAGTACGTGGCTAATAGCAGAATTACAACAATAGATATTTATCTTCACAATCACCCTAAGACCATACTATTTACTTTCAAAAACACCCTAAAATAACAGCTATTATTATTTAGATATATTTATCTTTAAAATGAACATCAACTACCATGAATTCGGTAAAAGAACCCAAGAAAATCTACCAAAATTGACTAAAAATAAGAACAGTAACAATTTCCTGGAATTAACCGTCGAAAGGTCAAGTTGAGGAAAAACTTATAAAAAGTAAGGTAAACAAGGTGTTATCTTTTGTAGGAAACTTAATTGAAAATATTTTTACGAACACAAGTGCTTCCGTGGAAACATACAGCTGCTCATACCGAATTCATGACAGGAGAATTTATACATTAATCACACATTAAGAACATCTAAGTCGAACTACAATGTATTATTTCTAGAGAGCTGCATAACGAGTCAACTGGTCTTTTTCTGATATTCCCCAAACCAAAATATAATCTGTAATAAGTCCAAACACCAAATAAAATTCCGTTAACTATTTTAACCCCAAATAATTGCGTTGTAAATATTTTTCATAATTGTCAATTTTTATCATCTAACATTTATTAACTGTATTATAGATTTTATTATTTATTTATTTTTCCACTAAATAGTCAACGGGCTACGAAAAGGCGCCTCCTCTTACTTTTTTACATTACTCCCCAAATTACTCCCCAGAAGTGTCTTATACACAAATTATCGGGATCTTCAATTCAAGACATTCCAGCCCAGCCATGAGTACACTAGGATATTATAGGCATCTTACAATATCTCCTCAATAGCGGAGAACTAACCCTTTAAAATGCTATTCTTCACAAATACCTCGGTTTGATAGATAACAAACTTACAAAGAGTGCAAAACTGACAGAGTGGAAAGTTAACAAGACAGCAAAGAAATAACGTAAAAAAAAAAAAGAAACAATGGATTAAAAAAGCAGATAAACTAATAAGGTAACAAAGTAACAAGGTAACAGAGAGCAACAAGGTAACAGTGTAACAGGGTAACAGAGTTACAAGGTAGCAAGGTAACTGCGTAACAACGTAACAGTGTAACAGGGTAACAGAGTAACAAGGTATCAGAGTTAAAAGGTAGCAAGGTAACTGCGTAACAACGTACCAAAGTTGTAAGTTGTAAACGGTAAGAAAGAACCAAAGGATAAATAGTCCTTCCAAGCAACACAACGGCTTGCAACAAAAACTAATAGCCGGTCCCAGAATTCAATTCTGCAGTGAACCAAGCTATTCCATTCCAAAAATTACTTGAGATCAGTTTGGGGTCAGCGCAGCGTGCGAAAAATTGGGAATCATTTTGGGGTCAATTTCAGGATCAGTTCGGGGGCTGTGGAGACCGCACGAGAACCAACCTCACCGAATGTCTTTCACATTTTTTTTAAATTATTTTTATTAATAATCATTCTTCAGTACAACACATTACATGACAGTCATGAAAAAAAAAAATTGCACGTATTTCTTATTCGATTAGCCTATTTACGCCAAAGGAGAGGTTACCGTGATGAAACAGTTGTTAAATTCGGTGAGCTTTGGAACGTACACGCGCGCCGCGAGCTGGAGCGAAAGAGATTTCTTCAAGCTTGGTTTTAATTCTTGCGTATTCGTTAATGCAATCGAACTTGGTTGGTGGTCAACTAGTTATTGGAGTCTTTTAGCTTGCTCTGTGAGAGTTTTCTCAGTCTTTCCGCTTTTTGGCTTTTCATGTTACCATGGAAACGGCACCGCGCTCTACAAAAATTATGTCTTCAGTTTTAGCTTATATTTTGACAATTTTGAGCCCTCGGAACTGTACGGGATGAAAGTAATAACAAATGAGTTATTGGTACTTATAAATCGGTCTTTCTTCATCGAAAGCCTAATTAGACTGGAATTAGACTGTATATACACTATACTGTTACGTTCTATTTTTTATTATTCATTTACAGCTCATTGTAAAACTAAAACTCAACTTATCTCAGCCTGAATGTTCTTATAAGAAGAAAGACGGTTTGCGTAAAGGAGACTTAAAGATTGTATTACAAGTGAAAAGAGGTTCCTTGGCTGGAGGGAGGGTGAAGTTTGAGGGAAAAATGGAGAAAACAAGAAAGATGGCGGCTATACTGATCGATGTGTCAAGTGTGTTTCCCAATTGCACCAAAACACCCAGAAATTTTGGTTGAAAATGAAATGCAGCACAAATTTCGAAACTTCCATCCGGAATTTTCGGGGTACCTCCAGAGGCACTCCTCATTTCCCGTTCGGGACGCAACGTCGTAAAATTTGGTACGAATTCTCCCGTTTCCGACTTCAAGAAGAGTCGCGCGGCATTGAAAAACCTTACCATTATTCAACAGTGCGATTGTCCCAATCGGGTTTTTCGTGCAAAAAGGTAGACATGCAAATTGACTCTCGCTCAATTAGGATTCACTTCCGCTGATCGATTTACGCTAAAGAATGTTCCAATCGCCCTCCCAACTTGAACTTGCTTCGTTTCGATTTTAAAGGCATCATCAGTGTTCTGGAAATTGTTTTTGTAAGCCACTGCTATGAAGCGATTTGAGTCATTCACCAAAGAACTTGCAATGTATTCATCCAACTAAAAAAGGAAAACAAAAATAACGCGAGATTAAGCACCAGAAAAAAGACCATATTACATATTCTACTGTAAAAAACAAAAACAAAAACAAAAACAAAAAAACAAAAACAAAAAAAACAATCAACCATAATGGAAAAATGGCAATTTTTTAAAAATTTTCTTTTTTAATATCCAAGCGCCTCAGTACCTTCGCTTCTTTCTTTTTCAATATTACCATGTTGTTTTCTCCAGAATTTCAGTTTCTTGAGATTTTGCCTTGCTTCTTGTTAGACATTGCTGTCTGTTTTTGTCTGTTTTGCAACATATACAATGTGACTTTATGGGAATATGTAACTTGTTTGTGTGTGAACTGTAAGAATGGCTATTCATTAGAAAAGCTTCTTCAAAACAGGTCAGTGATATGTTCTTACATCCATCCACTGGGCATCAGCTAATTCCCTTGGGTCCATCTTGATTTGCTGGGTTAATGGCTTCAGCTGGCATATAAAGTACATATCAGAACAGCCAAAACGGAAGTTTAACAAATGACGGAAACAAACAAGGGACACAAATTCCGTTTCAATTCCAGTTTCTTCTAAAACCTCTCTTTTTACAGCATCGACAATGTTCTCATCTGTAAAACAGGAAAACACATCTTCAGCGAAAGTTCACACCAATGCTGGTCTTTCAAATTCCAAAGATGATGTCATACTACAAGACTTGCAGAGACTTGAACGGAATTTAAATAAGAACAAACCCACATTCACACACACTAAGAAAATTGAGAACAATTCAAGGGGAGGGGGGATAAAAGACCTATGTCTATTTTCCTCTTTGGATTTGCCTAATTTTCGGCATGTGGCCTAAAACACTTATGCACCCAAGCATTCAGTTCATTACCGATTTCCTCTGACTGGTTGCTACAGCTGTAATTTAAGTAGCAAGTAAAGCTAGAATGATTCTGGGAATTTCTATATTCTAGTAAAAAATGAAGTAAATTTCGAAGTACAGTATATGTGGACGAATATTATGGGAACTCATAGCTATTTCTATTTCACACATATATAATTACTCAACGAGTCTGGGATGCAACAACTTTTACTTGCTTTCACATTTTAAACCTGTTGCCGGCTTCTCGTTGAGGAGCAACACATGGTAAAATTTTGCCACATTTAATGGCTTAGTTCTGAACAACAGTAATTCCTGTATGTTTGCAAACCTAACTATGGCATCCCCTTCAACTTCAAGTAAGCACAAATCCTATGTCCCGTAATTGTATTATGTATTTTGGCTCATTCCAGGCCTCACTTGCAGCACTCCTACCTAACATTAATAACGGAGCATTCTGAGGGACAGGACAGCACAAAGCACTTATGATCAGGCTACACAGCTCGATTACGAACCTCTATCCACCATGCCCCCGGGAAGTTTCCAATGTTTTTTCCTCCTGAATTTCTCACAAACTGCTAGAACTTGGTTCTTTTCATTGACAACCAGCCCACCAGCACCTAAACAAAAAAACAGTAATATATCAATTACAGTGCTGTTGAGAAATACAGTATAAATGATCACTGATCCAAGCCACTTTCAACATCTGTTAATTCTCACCAAACAGTTCCAGCAACGAAAGAAAGATGCCTTACAGTTCATTTTATATTTTTGCACAAGTTTGCTCCATTAGATAGCTTGGATTACAAAGTGATTTACAAGCAAATACAACTCTTTCTATATAACTTTTGTTTGAGACATTAAAAGTAACTTTTAATTATCCATAACTTGAATAAACTTTACAGCCAGGAGAGAAACCTACCAAGGTAACTGGTAGCAAAAGGTGGAAGTGTGTTTGGTTCAGCTTCCGGTAACCAGCAAGTTAAAACAATATGACGAGGATAAGTATGGTGGAACAGAAAACCATGCTGAAATGAATAACGACAGAAACATCAAATACAGGATAACACTTACTTGATATATGAGCTTTAATTTCTACCAAGCAAAATGGGACCTAAGACAGTCATGATGTAACTTCACAATGTTGAGCTCGGGACAGTTGAATACTGGTTGATTTATATTAAAGTAACAACAGTTTTGAGAAATTGCTAACACTGGTATCGAGTACTACAAATTGCCTATAGGTACTTAATATAAATTGGTGGGATTTGTTTGTGCTGTTTTTTTTTATAACACCTACATTATTTGTCATAAGATCCTTTTTGGCTTCGTCTGGCAATTATTTAACTGTCAGGTTCTGTAATTCATGTCTTATGTTGATATTTATACACAAATCATGTTGGGATCTGTTTGCTATGGCCAGTAACCAGCTAAAGTGGCGGCACTATGAACTGAAGCCAAAAGCCAGCCAAGTGCAAACCTAGCTATAAGAGGACCTACAGGTATAAGGGCTCACTTATATCCAACCCTATCAAGACTGAATAAATAAGGAAATGATCATCACAGTTATATACGTAACTTAAGCTGTTACAAAAACAAAGCCTGAAAAAAAATTCAGGCTTGAAAGGGATTCGAACCCTTGACCTCTGCAATAATAGTGGGAGCTGGTCATTTTGTGAATTCGTAATATACCCGTGGAGGTGATGAGATTAAAGTGAATAATTCACTTTCATCTGTAAAGAATGTTGGCCAACAAATTATGATAATCAAAAACACAGAGAAAATTGATCTAGTAAGACTTGCTTGGGGATCACTGAACAGTCTTAACCCAACACTATACTGTTGAGAAGTAGCCCCAAGTTTATTGAGAAATACTTTTAAGTATCTCCAACAGGAGGGGGGAGGGAAGAAGAGAAAGGCATAGGTCACACTTAGCAAAGTTTTGCGAGAATTTGCTTACTTTGAGGTCAAAATCTGTCAATGAGAAACTTTTCCTAGTGTGACCCTAACTCTTATGGTTTGGAAAATTTTTGGAAATCGGCAAAAACATCAAAGCCGCCGTAGTGCTTGGGTGAGGCAGGCAGAATTTGGAAAACTCGGGCTTACAATAGGAATCACAGCGAAAACTGACATCACTTGTCACTGAACAGCAAACAGAAAATATGCAATAAAATTAAACAGCGCGCGAGATCTGCTTCAGTTCGCCCTCTTTCTTTGCCATGGACAGACGTGGATTTCATAATTATCACAATAAATATTCATCACAGTTCCCCATTTTTTTCAGTGGCAGTGCGCAGAGTATTAGCAATATATGTATTTTCAAGGCCAAAGTTATAGTCCTGGAGAGGCAACTATTGAGAGCCCTACGCAGAATTTCTCTGCATGGTCATCTCTGCAGCTCATCAAACCCAGCGGACCAAGTTCGTTTTCTTCTTTTGCCGAGGAAAGATGGGTGTACACTCCCTGAAATGTTGCTAAACTCGTTTTTCTCTGTCTTCACTCATTACTTCCTAGCTATTTTTCATTGTTTTTTACTAGATTTTCGAACATTCACAATTATTCCACAAGGCAAAATATGAGGCTAAACAAAATTTAGGGAAACAGAAAGCTGAAATGATCAAGAAAGAAGCAGAGGAACTTCAAATCCCTGAAGACAATGTAACGGAAACGGTGACAGAAGCAAACGATAAGCTGACAGGGTACAAGGAGGACGCCGAAGAAGAAAGGGAAAACATCGCAAAGGCGCTTAACAAGACCAAGACAGTTGGTGCCGCGGCAAAGAGAGCTTGGCATCGAGCTTGATTCTGTCAACCAGCTAACCCGTTTGCCAAATGATAAACTGACTTCCCTTCTCAACCTTCTGCACCGTTGGTCTACGTATCGCTGGTGTACCAAACGACAACTTCAGTCACTTATTGGCCATTTACACCATGCTGCCAAGGTGGTTTGGCCTGGCCGTGCATTCATCCGTCGCATGATAAACTTGCTTTCCAATTTCCGAAGAGATGATCACCCTACTCGGCTCAGTGCAGAATTTAAGAAAGATCTCCGTCGGTGGCTTCAGTACTTGGGTTCTTGGAAGGGCGTTTACTTTTGGGTTTACCCTGGCCTGTCTCCTATTGATTTGGAGATGTCCAGCAATGCCTCTGGGTCCTTAGGGTTTGGCGCTGTATTTCGCACACATTGGTTAAATGTAAAGTGGCCATCAGCACTTCAGTCTGCTTCATTTCGAGTACAAAGAGCTCTTCCCCATAGTTGTTTCTGCCCACACTGGGGCTCGTCCTGGTTCAGACAAGTGGTTCTTTTCATTGTGATAATGAATCAATGGTGTTCATTCTAAATTCGCATACCTCTAGGGCCCCTGATGACATGCATCTCCTACGCTTACTTTTGATGACAGCTGCGAACTATAATTTCACATTTTCAGCCCAGCACATTGCCGGTTCTACTAACAAAATCCCTGATGCTTTATCTCGTTTTCATTGGCAGGCCTTTCATCAACTGGCGCCACAAGCCGACCGTCATCCTACAGTAATCCCTCCTCATCTTTGGGAAACATTAACCTTTCAACCTTAGAGAAGGATTTTGTTGCACTCATGTCACAAGGATTAGCTCCATCCACTCACCGAACATACAAATCTGCTCAATTTCGTTTTCTCAACTTTTGCACTCAGGACGGCTTCATCCCAATGGCTCTCCATGCCCAGCGAGTGAGTAGACCCTTTGCTTGTTTGCAACTCACTTCTCTTGTTCACTTAGTTCAGCCTCTATCAAGATTTACTTATCAGCAGTCCGTTCCATGCACATAGACCTTGGGTTCCCAGACCCACTGGTTGACTGCCTACAGTTGCAACGTCTTTTACGTGGTATAAAGAGGACTCAAGGATCCCCTGGTCCCTCTCGCTTACCCATCACCGACCACCATATGATGATAATCCACAACTCGCTTTCCTTTGCAAATCAAGATCATGAGATGTTCTGGGCTGCTTCCACCCTTTGCTTATTTTGGGTTTCTGCGTTCCGCTCTGTTCCATCCTTGTCAGCTTTCAGCCGTGACTTTCATTTGACTGTCAATGATATTGCAGTTGATTCTCACAGCTCTCCATCGTGTTTGCAACTCACAATTAAGGCTTCCAAGACTGACCCTTTTCGGAAGGGCTGCTGCCTCTACATTGGCTTGGGTCGTCCTCCGCTTTGTGCCTTATCTGCTGTTATGAACTACCTACCTATGCGTGGCCAGTCCCCTGGCTCCTTGTTTTTGCTTTCCAATGGTCAGCCGCTTTCTCGTACTCTTTTAACACATTGGCTAAAGGATCTTTTTGCAGCTGCTAGCATCCAAGGATCATTCTCTAGTCACAGCTTTAGGATTGGTGTGGCAACTGTTGCGGCTCGGATGGGTGTTCCGGATCACCTTATTCAAGCTGTAGGTCGTTGGTATAGTGATGCCTACAAGCCCTATATTAGGACTCCTGCAGAGGCCCTTACGCAAGTAAGGTCTCTCTTGTCGCACTGACTCTGGTAGTCGGTTGATAAGTGTTCTGTAATCATTGTTTGCCTGAGACCCCATGCCCCTTTGTTTTTGGATTGCTTGGGTTGCCGGGTACTGGTGCTTGGGGTATTTCTTGGAAGGGTAGGTCCAATGGCCCCCTTGGCCACAGTCCCTCCTTTCTCCAAGCATCTACTACCTTGGAGGATACCTTGGGAGGTGGGCTGTGGCTCGGTTGCCATGGTGAGCTCCCTACTGCTGAGGAGATTGCTGCCCTCCTCTGTTGCTACCTTTATGGCACCTACGCGGCTAAATGAAATTTAGGCAAAGTTAAAATCAAGCCAATGCTGCCATTCCTCCAGGATCAGGTTGGGGAGCTCCAGGGAGGTCTGCAGGGGCATTGCTATTTGCTTTTGCTGGAGTTGCTTTGCTAGCTTGCTTGCTTGCTTTTCCCTTCCTCCCTCCCACACTTTTGGGGTAAGTATCATTTCAACACACTGGTAGTTCCCTTTCAGTGTTGTGTTGACAGGTGCCTGGAGGTGGGCTGTGGCTCAGTTGCCATGGTGACCTCCTCACTGCTGAGGAGATTGCTGCCCTCCTCTGTTGCTACCTTTATGGCACCTACGCGGCTAAATGAAATTTAGGCAAAGTTAAAATCAAGCCAATGCTGCCATTCCTCCAGGATCAGGTTGGGGGGCTCCAGGGAGGTCTGCAGGGGCATTGCCATTTGCTTTTGCTGGAGTTGCTTTGCTAGTTTGCTTGCTTGCTTTTCCCTTCCTCCCTCCCACACTTTTGGGGTAAGTATCATTTCAACACACTGGTAGTTCCCTTTCAGTGTTGTGTTGACAGGTGCCTGGAGGTGGGCTGTGGTTCAGTTGCCATGGTGACCTCCTCACTGCTGAGGAGATTGCTGCCCTCCTCTGTTGCTACCTTTACGGCACCCACCCTCCAATAATTCAATTGGCTTAAAGTTTAATTAGGCATTTTAAATTTAATAGTTCATGAACATTCTTGATGTAAATTATTTTTAATGATACAGGGGCGCTATGAAGACCATCCTTAGAGCTGAATGCTTAGAGCTGAAACCTTGTTAAGGTCATTCCCCTAAAATAGAACCTACCCTCAGATTTTTTCCAAACTTTGCCCATGTGTGGTTCACTATATGTAAACTGCAAAAATGAAATAATAAGAGGGGGTCACCATGCTTGTTCTTCAGCAATGAAGCACTGAAGTATGGTAATTTCTGCATGTTTGGACAAAAAGGACTATAATAGAGCATTTGCCAAAAACAGGAATTTTTTTCTGAAGAGAACAGTTAACGGCTCATTTCATAGAATTTTTTCCATGTTGATAAATCATTTTCAATGTGAAATCTGTTTGAAAACTATTCCTAACCAGTACTACTGAAATATTCAACAAAATAATTTAATTCGTTACCTCTGAAGGTAGGTCAAAATGTCCATTGGCTAGATATTAGGCGCAAAATTTGATATTTCTAACACTAGGATTTTCCTTAAATTTTCACGGTATTTGGCAAACGATATTGTGGTTAGAAATCTGAAAAGAGAAAATAGGTTCAGCGGGTTGGTTTTGCAGATATTTCAGAAAGCAGTGGTAAATCGAGCTTCAAAACTGGTTTCTCCGCGAAGGGACTGGGGCAAGTCTTATGAAAACACCCTAATTTTCGCGCAAAATGCAAATTAAGAATTTTTTTGTTAGATGCAAGTCAGATTGAGTGATACTCAGTAGTTAGCTAGAAATGAGCGTAAATTTTTTGTTTTTCCATTGTGTGCAGTAGAGTTGCGCACTGCAAAACAGGGGAATGACCTTAATAAAGTGTTACTACTTTTTTTTTTACTACTAAGATTAAGGGCCGAAAATTTTGCCTGAAGTTTTTTTAAGTTACGTAAAGTGTCATCACTGACATATTTTTTTCACCTAGTGTGACCCTGATAGTTGAAAGGAAAAGTTTGCCTAAGCCAGTAGACAAGGTTCTACTCACAAACCTACCGCAAAAGATATGTGCCAAGACATGAATGGAGGCACTTAAGCCACTGAGAAAAAAATGAAAGTATTGTTGTGGCTACATAGACAGTCGCAGAAGGCTACTAATGGAACCATGCATGTCCAATAAAGGAATAAGATACATGTACAGTCGAACCTCGATTATCTGGACCTCAATTATCCGGACTATTCGATTATCCGGACTTTTTTCTCTAGTCCCAATTCTTTCATGAATATTAATTAGTTGTGATCTTGAAAAATCAAAGTCGCAAAAAGCCCAATAATCCTTTCAAAAGACTGTTGAAACAGCGTATTATCCTTTGCGCTTTTCAAAATTCGCAAGTGCGACAGAACAAAGAAATATCCTGATGCGTTCAGCTGATATCCGATTGGCTCATTTGTTACAGGCTGTGTAGATTTCACAATTAAAATGATGTTTTCTTTGCTGTAACCTTTTGTTTACATTTCTTTCTCATTAATATTCATATTTTTGATTATCCGGACTCTCAATTATCCGCACTATTTACCGAGGTCCCGACGAGTCCAATTTCTATGTGACTGTTCATATGAGAAGACAGTCTGGCCCAGTTACCGAGATCTCAGTTTTTGCAACCAAGATCTCGGAAACCGAGCTGAAACTTTTTTCCATATGAACAATCCAGCCGGATACTGGGACTGTCCCTGATGAAACATTTTCAACTGCGCATGGCTTATAAAGTTCCCGACAAGTTGGAACACGGTTCCATGGGTATTTTTTAAGGCCTTTTGGAGATTTTTCATCTTGGTAACCAGGATTAAATTTCCCATATGAACAAAAGACAAAATTCACCCCGCCTACTGGGTAAGCCCGGTTACCAGGTTCATATAAGAGGCCCTTAGTGTAGTAGTAGTAAAATTGGTAAGTTATTGTAAGGTACATGTTTATTTGGTTAAGGACATTTAATTAACATTATAAGGATATTAGGGATACCTTGACAGCAATAGGAATGAATGAAGAATCATTAATTGATATTCTCAGCCAGACTCCTCGAATAGCACATTGTTTGAATTTTGCCAATGATGCTGAAATTACAACAAAGAAAAGAAAAATGAGTCTTCTATGAGAATGTTACCTTGATGTAATGTCAACTGTATACTTTTCTTACCACAAAATTTTATTATCATCATCATCAACACAATAAACATAATATTATAACAATTCAATAACAATAGTTATCATACGCCCAACAGCAATAACAATAATAATTGTCAGGGGTTAAATAATTTTGGCAAAGATTAACTTGAGACTATTTCCAGACAGTGGTATTCCCCAAACAGCAGGGCTAACTTGGCCCTTCAATTGTTTCACTCAGAGTATGCTTGCTAATTCTAATTCCAATTGTTGTGGTTAATAATTATTATTGTTTGACTGGCTGCTCTGTCAATTATTGCAGTTTGTTAGTCCCTACCCCTCCTTCCTGGCTCATGGGACTTTTTTGGATTTACTTTCTAGGACACTGGACTTTATTTGGTCAGGGTGTAACCTAATTAGTTTACATGTAGTTTCATGCATTTGCCACAACAATACAACTTTTTAAATAGAAGAAAGATCCTCGCAGTTAGTATGTAACTTAAGTAGTTGTGAAAAGAATGCCTGAAGAAAATTCAGGCTTGAAGGGGATTCGAACCCATGACCTCTTGCATGGCTGTGGAGTGCTCTACCAACTGAGCTATCAAGCCAACTGGGAGCTGGTCAAATTGTGAGTTTGTAATATACATGTATCTGTGAATGATGAATTAATAAATGTAAATATACATGTACGAAACATATATTTTGAACTGCGGATGAAAGATCAAATAGAAGAATGATCCTCGCAGTTAGTAAGCAACATAAGCAGTTGTAAAAAGAAAGCCTGAAAAAATTCAAGCTTGAATGGGATTCGAACCCATGACCTCTGCAATGCCTGTGCAGTGCTCTACCAACTGAGCTATCAAGCCAACTGGGAGCTGGTCATATTGTGAGTTAATGTTTTACCTTTTGCCTTGCAAATCAATATAAAATGGCACTAGTAAAATACACTGATTGGCAATATAGTGCAAAAAAACAAAATGCTCTTGTGAACTGTAAACTGTATTTAACTACAACTATAACTATTGTAAACTGTATTTAACTAAAAAGATTGAAATGCTTTACTATTCTGTTTTGCACATCCATAACAGACATTAACTTTCAGCCCAACTGTGCTAAGAAATATTTTTTAACTGATCTCTATTTCAACTGAGCTCATTATACATGTAATGGCCTCAGCTCAATGAAGCATGCCCATTTCAGACTTTAACTGACAGGTTGAACACATCAGCTTTGCTGTAACAAAGATCACTTAATGATAGCTGTATTAAATTATTTTTATTATATGGCTGGATGCAGCTATCTTGCCCGTTCGGGATTACCCGTTGCCCGTCTGCTTGGCATTGTAAAACTTATTGTCTCAAGTCGAGTGCTAAATTGATAAGTTCTCTTGGTTTGCAATGACTGTATTTAAATCATAGCGTGGAGGAAGTTGCGTTTAGTGTTTAGAGCAGTTCGGAAAAGTATTTTTCTCAAGTTCGCCGATGAAGCTCATGTTTTTAATTTAGCTGCATCTTGCTTGTTGTAAACAACAAAATCTTACCAAAGTTTTTGCCCATTTTTTTTATTTACCCGCTCTTTTTTTCGGGTTATGTTTGCATATAATCTCCAAATCTATTGTACAATGACTTCGTCTCGGTCCATAAAAATGCAAAAAAAGAACTTGCCAATATCCAGCCATCTTGACCTCACGCTTGGTCAATAACGCATTTATAATTTTTAACATTGAACTCCTCCTTACAATACATTCTGTACCTTCAAAAGAATCATGAAAAAGGCCCTTTGCAGGACACAGTCCAATGGTGCAAAGGGCCTGTTTATCATGTAGGAAAAGTTGTTACGTACAGTAAAATTCATCAGGTTTACATTATAAATTCTAACTAAATGTAAAAACGTTTGGTTTAAGCTATAATCTCTCTGACAACCTCTAGATTGATTCTTCACATAATTTAATATAATTTGCTTTTATAAACATAAACAAAAGTTACATGAACAGGAACGACTTACAAACCAGTTTTCTTTCAAATTCTTCTTCATCTTTACATGTTTCCTTATCCGTATTTACTGTAATACCACCAAATCTGAAAAAGATGAAAAAAATGAGACTAGAATTACAATAATGTAATAAGGCATATTTGCAAATTTGTGATGCAGATTTAAGTAGATGTCTGCAAATTTAAGGCTGGTTTACGTCGCATTTCAATTTGTTGCCCAATTTAATGGCCCACTTAATAGTATTGGAGAGCAAATTGTACAAATTTATTTATTTTC
This sequence comes from Pavona decussata, assembly GCF_977016875.1. Taxonomy (NCBI): domain Eukaryota; kingdom Metazoa; phylum Cnidaria; class Anthozoa; order Scleractinia; family Agariciidae; genus Pavona; species Pavona decussata. The sequence goes on along the minus strand of NW_028145513.1, from coordinate 2,341,519 downwards.
ACGTGGGGGGGGGAGGAACTTGTATGAAAGGGGCGGGGATGCTTAGGGGTGTAAATTTCGAGTTTTGGTCTCATTTAGGGTGTTCTGGGCAAAACACCATTATATTTAGCTGTGAAGGTCTCATTTAGGGTTGCATGCGAGGAAATATAAAAATATCTATTTGTCTGTGTTTTAAAATGGTCTCTTTTAAGGGTCAACAAAAGCTTGAGTCATGCCCAGGTTGGTCTCCTTTGGGGGTTTAATTCAAAATTTCCGACCAGCATCCTTGCCCCTTTCGTGTGAGAGTTCCCCCCCTGTGATTTTGACACTAGCTTTTGATTTTGGATTGTCATGGCAGTTTTTAAATTGAGAGTGATATCCCGAATTACTGAAACTCTGTTGCAACCCTGTTGGCCAACTTTGTTTTCACAATTTTGGCAGTAATATGGGTGTCAAAATACTTGTATGATTTGCAATTTTGTTGGGCCGAAAAATAATTGTAGCAGTAGATACCATTATTTTAAGTACCATACAATTTCATTGAAAGTACAGAATTACAGCAGGGTGGATGATTAATCATCACATTTTTCTGTGCTGTGCATTTAATTAAATTGATGTGTGACATTATCAATATTACAGCAGTTTTGAGGTGATTTTTCTATTTTCTATCATGCTGTGATTGGTTTAAAAAAAATTCACACTACATTCTAAAACCTGGAGGATTATAATATGATATTAAAACACATGCACTAAATCTATCTTCAAAATATTCAAAAGAAAGAAAATGGCAATATGAGGGATGTGTGAAGAAAAGTGGAAATGGTTATTTTATTGAAAAATTATTAGTTTGCTTTGTCTCAGGTCAGAAAGTGATGCTTCTCCCCAGGACAACTTTTCCTAATGTGAACAGGCTCCCAGACAAGTGGATTTCTGAATGCTTTTTATCTCATAGGACAAGTAACATTTACACGTACCATTAACAAACAATCTTGCTTTGAAAGTTACTTAGTTTTCAGCACTCTTTACTGGAAATTAATGGTTGCATGCCAATGATCATGAAAAGGAAGCCATCACAAAACTGAGCCATAAAATTAGAGCCACAGATCTCACTCTTTCTGAATAATTGTACGTGCTCAATATTTGTAGCAAACATACTTTGCTCACAAAGTTTTTCAAGATCACTCTGTCTATATAAATGGTGATATTATATTTCACCTGCCATATACAAAAAAGAAAGTCAATAATTTCAAGTTTCCGAGAAAAGTAGCCACCACTAAGTTTTGTTGGCAATAGTGTCTAAAGTGCATGCACTGCATTACGCATACAAGTTAGTTGAAATAATAGATCAAAATTAAATCATTTGTCTCAGGATTGTGTAGCATATGTATTGCCTTCAGCCAATGGTGTTAACTGGCTGTGTACTAGTATATATGCAAGACATGCAGCACTTTGGATGGTGTTTACTGGTTGCATGTCCAACCACTCTTTCATTGTTAGTGATTTGAGGATTTCATTCCTTGTTGTTTAGACTACATGTTGTTCTGTCAGGGGTCTGCTGAGACACAGACACTGTGACTGTTGTGCTGTTTGATTGTGGGCATCCACGCTTCAGGAGTTTCATTTCCATTATCCCTCTTGATGTTGTTACTGTGATGTCTTGTGTCAATAGCCTCTTAAACACTACAGGTATATTATAGTGTGGGTCACAGTCAATAAACTTAATCTTGTCCCAGAGTGGATTATGATTTATCCCTATTGATGTTGTTACTGTGATGTCTTGCGTCAATAGCCTCTTGAATACTACAGGTATATAATAGTGTGGGTCACAGTCAATAAACTTAATCTTGTCCCAGAGTGGATTATCCCTATTGATGTTGTTACTGTGATGTCTTGTGTCAATAGCCTCTTGAATACTACAGGTATATAATAGTGTGGGTCACAGTCAATAAACTTAATCTTGTCCCAGAGTGGATTATCCCTATTGATGTTGTTACTGTGATGTCTTGTGTCAATAGCCTCTTGAATACTACAGGTATATAATAGTGTGGGTCACAGTCAATAAACTTAATCTTGTCCCAGAGTGGATTATCCCTATTGATGTTGTTATGGTGATGTCTTGTGTGAATAGCCTCTTAAACACTACAGGTATTCTAGTGTGGGTTGCAGTCAATAAACTTAATCTTGTCCTAAAGTGGATTATCCCTAACGATGTTGTTACGGTGATGTCTTGTGTCAATAACCTCTTAAACACTACAGGTATATTCTGGTGTGGGTCGCAGTCAATAAACTTAATCTTGTCCCGGAGTGGATTGTGTGCAGTCTTAAAAACATGTTCTGAAACTTCTGAGGTCCCAGTACAAGCAAGTTTTATGTCTCTATCATGTTCCTTTATTAACTCGTGAATGCACGCATGCGCAATGAACAAGTTATAGCGATAGTGGACTTTTCCGGTTGGTTGGTTCTGTCATTAACTTTCGGGCATGCGCAGTGAATGAGTTTTAAATTCAATTAGTGGAAGAAAATACGCGAAAATTTTCTGTTCATGGCGCGTCAGGATATTCACATTCAATCTGTAGAGAATAATTTGACAATCATTTTAGTGTAAGAATGGAGATTTTTCGTTGAATCTGAGCAAAGTTATAGGTTTTTTCGTTTTTTTTTCCACAAAGTGCGGTGTCTTTTAAGAATTTAAAAAAATTGAACTGAAAAATTCAATTAGTGGAAAAAACACGCAAAAATTTTCTGTTCAAGACACGTCAGGATATTCTTATTCAATCTGTAGAGAATAATTTGACAATCATTTTCGTGAAAGAATGGAGATTTTTCATTGAATCTGAGCAAAGTTATAGGTCTTTTCGTTTTTTTTTCCACAAATTGCGGTGTCTTTTCAGAATGTAAAAATAATTGAATTTAACAATAATTGAATTAAAAATAATTCAATTTAAAAATTCAATTAGTGGACCGTCGGCAAGCTCTTTGAATAAACCAGAGCATTTACGTGACATGAAAGTTTGCTGCCAAAAAATATTTCCCACCAGAAAAGTCTGGCTGAAAGAAGCACTCTTAACTGATAAGTTCACTGCTAATCATAACTTTTTGCATACATGAAAACTCGACACCTTTCATCATATTTTTGCTTCACATACAAAAGTATTATATCAAGTAGATTAGTTTGTTGAAAAACATTAGTTTGGCTGTCAGTTTTCACGCGAAAGCGGAAAGTGCCATGTCACGCATCAGAGACGTCGTAAACAAAATTATGCAAATTTCTGGTGAAATGAACAATTTTTGATCTCTTCAGCTTTCATAGAGGTTTGAAAGGGAAAAAATGTTTCATTTTCGCAATTTCCATTGGGAAAGCAAAAGGACGCGGTCGATGAATTTTGATCAACTGTTTAATACATACCGTGGAGAATTTATTGAAATGCATGTGTACAGGATCAAAACCTTTTCAGTACGTTCATTGAATATAAATGAAGCAAAATACAGACGACAACTAGCTCTCATTGAAATAATTCTTATTTAGCAAAAGTTAGTCATATTTCAAATTATTTTTACTTCAAGATTGCGTGGACTGAACTCCAAAGGAAAAATTTCATGCATTTAGGCTGGGCATGAAATGTAGTGCGACACTTTGTTCAACAGATTTCCCTTCGTGAGATCAGCTCGAGCAAAGTAGCCTGCATAGCTGGTGGTTTTTATGGGTGGGCTCACCACAAAGCCGGGCACGAGGGCCAAAACGATTTGTATAGTACAAGAACGGTTTTTTCTCGTTACATAATCGGGCAAAGATATAATTTCTTTTAGCTTTCAAGGAAGTGTCCGCAGCCGTCTTAATTTCAATTACTGATGTGTCATCTGCATTCACAAGTTGGCCCACAGGAGCCTTTGATTAGTTCATGCACTGTTCTCCCAGTTTTGCCAATATAGACTTTGCCACATTTGCAATGGAAGTCTACATTGGAGACACTTTAATAGGAAAAGGTTTTTCCTCCACACAAATATTTACACACAATCCCATAACCTGTTTATTAATGAAATGGAAGAATAATTAGCATGATTAGGAGGTATCTTTGTGGATGAGTACTATCCACCCGGCATAATTTTGTTGAATTGACACTATTCTCTGATAGTGCTTTTCTGCAGATGACTACCATTACTTCATTATCATATGATAAATATAAAACTATCATATTTGAGAAAATGTAGTGGTAAACTATGATTAATGATACTTTGAAGGAAAATTGAACATAATATGATTGGCCAGGTAAAAGAAGAAAACAGCTTCCCAATAAACCTGTCAGCCGACAGTTGGTTGACAGACAGCCAAGAGTTAAACAACAGTTAAACCTTATCCTAAAATAAAGTGTCAGCCAACAGTTGCCCGACAGTTGGTAATTATTGTGGGTAACTTGTTGGTTACCTGTCAGTGACTTGTCAGCAATCTGTTGGCATGGTGGGCCTTCATCTATTGACCAGGTTTGAACAGGGCTTTGTAAACAAAACCGTTGTTTCCAAAAAAAAAAACTAAAATTTAACATTTTGTCCACAATATAATGATAATAACAATTTATCAACTTACTATGGCGCCTTTTAACATAAAAATGATCAAAGAATGCTGCAAGGTAGTTATGTATGTTGACGATATATGTACAGCTCTTTTCTTTGTAGACAGGGATGCAAAAATCGAATGGGTACTACAAGATGAACTCAATGTTCTCAGGAACAACTTTTTGGATCCAAACAGCGCCTTGTGGGATCTGAGATAAACCTGCGCTATAACTATCTGGAGCCTTTCTTGAACTTACTCAGTCTGTAAAGTACTTAGGGTAATTGTTTGACAGTGTTACGACATGTCATGACCATATTGATGCTATTGCATCAAAACATCTAAAAGGTTAGGCCTCCTTGGCAGAATTAGGAAATATCTTAGCGTAGATACTTGTAAACATGTCTACATGACACTCTTGTGCAACCACTCTTTGAATATTGTGATATTGTATGGTCAAACTCAGTTAAGACATGCCTTGATAGACTACTGAGATTGCAGAAGAGGAGAGCTAGGAAAGTACTCAGAAAAGAATGCTCAGAACAATTGTTTAGAGAACTAGGCTGGATCTCTCTCTAATTCACCAATGGAATTTTTGAACATGCCCCCCTTATTTAACGAATTTATCTTCTTTCAATACAGATGTACACAATTATAGCACCCGTAGTAGATATAATATCCATAAGCCTAAAATATCACCTAAATCTGGTTTTAGGTCATTCTCCTATTCAGCTGCCAAACCTTTTAATAATCTTCATCCAGCAATCAAGACCTCAAATAACATTCCTGCCTTCACCACTAATTATTGGTTGAAGTCAAGATATAATTAATGTAATTGAATTTGAAACCTTTTTTTTTTCACTATGAATTTATGTTTTAGTTGATTCATTGTAACTGAATGTATAACATAGTAGTTTCTAATATTATAAGGTAGTAGTTTCTGATGTTATCCAGTTTATTGTAGAATATCTACACAGCTTCAATGTAAATAAGTGTTAGCTTTGAATATCATTATAATTATTAATTATAATTGTTATTATTATTACTATTATTATTAGTAGTAGTAGTAGTAGTAGTAGTAGTAGTAGTAGTAGCAGTAGCAGTAGCAGTAGCAGTAGCAGCAGCAGCAGCAGCAGCAACAGCAGTAGCAGTAGCAGTAGCAGTAGCAGTAGTAGTAGTAGTAGTAGTAGTAGTAGTAGTAGTAGTAGTAGTAGTAGTAGTAGTAGCAGTCGTAGTAAAGAAAAAAAGGTGAGTACAATATTATGACTGTTTAAGAGTACCCTTCGCTACTATAAAGCAAAAAATCTATCTGTTAAAGGACCCTAGTCAGCCTCCGCCATTTTCGATGCCATCAAAATTATTGATATTGCATGGTGAAGCGAAATCCAATTGCTTTACTGTAAGTTACGTTCCTGAAAGTATGTTTCATTATCTTTAGTAGTTTTACAGTGATTTCGTTCATTTCGACATGCTCCGAATTAAATATAATAGCCAAACACACGCATATAAACAAATTAAAAACAAAGGCGTGGCTGACTAGGGCCCTTTAAGGACGGTGCCTACCTTGCTACTGCACATACGTTCTGCACATCTCGAGATACCTGGGTTTCCTATGTGTGGTGCCTACTAATACAGGGATATATTTTTGCGTGGTTTAAAACTATGCGGGGAAAGCAGAACTTAGGAAGTGCTCCTGGTATCCATAAAGAAAATTGGGGGCAACCATGCATTTTTCACTACTCGATGGAATATTATATATAGGGAAAGGAAAAAACCGCTTCTCTCACATGTCTTTGATTCCACTGAAAGAATTTCTGTCTTCATCCAAAGTGACAGAGGACTCTATGGACTCTATGTAACCCTCCGCGTTCAAGTTAACGCTGGCAGCCATCTTGAATTGCAATGCATTGTGGGGTCCAAGGCTGTTGGTGTTTGATGTAAAACCACTGATAATGTCCTGAACTAAGTTTATTTAGTTGGTTTATTTTACACTCTTGGACAGCTTTTCTTGCTTCAGTTCACCTACTTTATTTACTTGGCCAACTTTGCTTGGCGTACTTTACTTCCTTGGTTTACTTTACTTGGTCAGTGACATGGCCTACTAAAATTACTTGCTTGGCGTAAAACTTGTTTGGTTTTATACCTTCTTTTAGTACTTTACTTGCCTCGTTTACCTTACTCGGTGTACTATTTATCAAATACATGTGCCCGAATCAACTATCACGCATAGAAATCAAGAACGAGTAATTTAATTGTTTTAGTAAGAAACCTCCAGCTCGCCGTCTAATTGTTAAATAGATAGCGGGTAGCGTAGCCAATGAGAGAACGGCATACGTAATAGGACGCTACTAGATTTATACTAGTGTGGAAACCTCGATTTAACGAACCTCCGGAAGTCCTCCGGATATAACGAACGATATTATATGTCCCGGCCAAAGTTACAGTAAAATTTATGGAATAAAACCTCGATATAACGAATTCTTCGATATAACGAACATAATCCGGAATCCCAAACGTAAAATAAAATCTATATAACGAATTACAATGTCAACAAGCGGCAGAAGATAAACGCGCGCTGAACAGATCAAAAGTCAACAAATCCTTTAATCGTGGCACAGGCGTCCCAAGCTCACGTTTAGAGAAAGCGAAAAATTAATTATCTATTTATTCATATATGCGTCACGGCTGTGTGAGTTGGAACGTGACCTTTCATCTTACGCGGTGTTAGGTTACATGAGAACCGTTGAGAATTTGAGCGCTTTATAAGACGTTGTAAGGGGAATAAAATATCGTTCATTTAGAACGCTAAATGCATTAAAATATCCTCATTTTTTACGTAAGATGATTAAAACAAACTCACCTCTTGTGTGTCCGTTGCGCGTTTTCGTTATTTTCGCTGTTTTGGGCTTTTTATGCCACCACTGTTCTCTCCTTCATTTAATGAAGGATAGGGTAAACGCGCGCGCTCGTGCATCTTTTAAAATTCTGTAAGCATTCGTTTTAACGGTCAAATGTCACGCGTTCATATTGCTGATGTAGCCTTTAACGATACTTCAGTGTGTATGGAGATTAACTGAGGAGTGGATCAACCTTGCGTTGATCTACGAAACAAATTTGTATTATGATCCATATGTGCTCAAATTGAGTAGTCCAGCTACTTCTTTAACCGCTCCTTTCTTGTAGAGCACTCTATTGGCTTCACCGGTGATCAACGCCTAAATTATATATATATATATATATTTTTTTTTTTTTTTTTTTTTTTTTTTTTTTTTATCATGAAACATTTTCTTTGCCAGCTATAGTGCTTCACATGGAGCTATGAAAATAAAAAGTTCTTCAGGGAGTGAAACTGCCTAACAAGAAGGACAAAGTAGACATGCAGCTTTATCGTTCTTATGTCTAGAGTAACTTTTCCAGTGAACCTACTAGTACATAATTTGAAGTTACAAAACCCAAACCTTATAATATTTTGTCAGAAGGATTTTCAAGGCAGTAAAAGACGTTTTATCAACAAACAAGCAAACAAAGCAAAACAAACAAACTGATTTGACACGGGCAAGTTTCTTTAATCTTGGGAGGATGAAGTTGGTTACACCTCAAGCAGTATAAAACCTAATATGTCAAGAATGTTATACAATCAGATAATGTAATTCACAAAAGGATAATACAAAGAAAACAAATTTCACTTTATGTACATACAAGGGTTTCCAAAAAAATAATATCACTCTAAAGCTCTTCATGTTTTGGCCCACTAAATTCCTCAAAAGAAATAACTCCATCCTTATCCTTATCTTCATGTTCAAATATTTCAGTTAGAATAGTTTCATGATTAGATTCGTCATCATTGGGGAATCCTTGCTGCTCTTTCAGGTACTCTTTTACTTCCCCAATACTAAGTTCATTGTTGTTGTCCTTGTCAATCATCTTAAACACATTTGGTGCTGACTGTCCTTGCGTACTTTCCTCACTTCCATCACCACCATCTTTTATTTCCATGAGTTCAACATCAAACAAAAGATTGGCTCCCGGAGGGATAACATTACCAGCTCCTTGATCACCATAGCCTGACAAAAGAAAAACATAAACATTAGCAAAATCGGTGGAGCTTGAAACAGATAATGGAAGGGAATTCTAAATTTTGGGACCCAAGTATAAAATAGTGAACTGTCTAATATTTTAAAATATAAAAATTCTGTACTTAGAGTGCAATTAAAACTTAGTGGGACATTTCGTTTGGATCCAGTTCCACTGAACTTTGTCAGCCACAATGCAAATATGTATGTTAAAGAGGGTTATATAATGGTCCCGAGGGAGCTAGATGGTGTCTACTTTGAAGCCATTGTCTCTGTTCAAGGAGGGCTTACGTAATTTTATCTCAATTGCCTCCATTATATATGTTGCATTTGAATGTGTTACTTTCCGTGGCAAGAATTTTTCTGAATGACCCGTGAGCTGGCAATGTTCATGAACAGCTGATGAATTCCTAGAAAGATGTTCCTTTACTCGAGTTTCTAATAACCGAGAAGTTTCGCCCACATAATCTTTATCACATTGTTCACAATGGATGTGATGGCCTGTTCCACAGGAATTGAAAGGCTTGTGGACAAGTGTTACCTCGTGTAATTTGAATGCTCTTTGGAGGTGTTCTGAAGTGCCCTTGATGTATGGCACTGAAGCAACTATTCTCTTCACGTTAACAGATTCTTTGGAATCTCTCAAAAGGGGGTCCAGTGTTCAGTATTGTTAGCATCCAATCAGGATAGTTATTGGCCATGATAGTTATTGATCATGAAGGAAACTACTCAAATTTAACAAATGGAGGTTTTCTTGTCATTCTGAGCCATTTGAATTAGTTCCTTTATGCTGCTGTGTATGCTAGCTCTGTGACATTTGTTTAGGCTTATCGGCTCAAGTAAACTGCAAGGTCTCAGAGAGCACTGAAGAAATTTTATCTGTAAAGACATAGGACCCGTAAATTTCTTTTCTCATTCAGGATGGTGACAACTAGATTTTCATTGTACATTTTGGACACCGGACTTCCCGAATCTCATTTCTTTACAGTAACATTTCCTGCATCCCGCTTTGTAAAATCATCAAATCCTACGTCCTGTCCCTAATTCTAATACCAACCTCTAAAAAAAATACAAATCCCACATCTCTAAAAACCTATTGGGGACCCTCACTGTCACATGTGTGTGTACCTGGCCACCAGTTATAAATGGGTCTGCGAAATCTGCGAGCCAGTGAGCCATGCGAGCCAGCGAGCCATGCGAGCCACAGTGCAAATGTTAAGAATTTTTATTTGTTTTATTTACATTCGCGTGAGAAAATTTTGGACGAATTTTTTCTTTGGTTTTTTTTTTTTCGTTTTTGTTATAATTTTGGAGAGAATTTTGCCTATTCAAAATTGCCCAAGATGGGCGAAAAAATAAAAACAATACGCAAAAATTTATTAAGGTTCGAGACTTCAGAAAAAAAAAATCCGAGAAAAACATACGGCTGCACCGCTACTTAAATAGGTATCTATTGACACATGTCATTCATTGATATCCATGTGGAACTTCATTCAAGAAAAACAAAAAGAAAAGAACAGCACTTCGATCTCGGTCTGTTGGCGTCAAGAATGGTGAGTAAATCGCGCCATTTTAACAGGTTTGGTCTTTAGTGAATCAGAGTTATCAGAACTCTGTCAGTTGGCTGACTGCTGCATGTGGTTGCCCTTTCCCTTAGACAAGTCTTTCTTCAAAACTCGCCACTAGAGTGGCAGAGGCTGGTTTCGAGATAGCATTCGACCCACCAGCTGACGGCAAATGCTTCTGTTACGCTGCTTCTCTTCAAATTGGATTTAGTGCGACAATATTGACTTCGCTCATCTTTGAGTACTGTACAGGCCAGCAAATGATCCCCGGACCGGAAATGATCCCCAAATTGAACCGCAAATGATCCCCGGACGGGAAATGATCCCCAGATTGGACCACAAATGATCCCCGATCGCCTCATAATAAATATAGAATGGAATGGACTCAAATTTGGACAGTAGATTTCAACTTTATACACAACAATTTTTTTTTCTTAATAACACCAGTCGTTATATTTAAAAATTTTGAACTATCTTATATTATATTAAATTAAATATTATATTAAACTATCTGCATGCAAATTTCACAACTTTAAAAATTATAATCTAACAGCTCAGTGCAACAAAACAATTTAGTTTTAAACTGGAACATACATGCCTGTGTACATAATTTACGTACACCATTACAAGGCCTAAAATGTACGAAATTTTTCATCAGTTTTCAAATAGGGTGAACAATATGAAACAAATTTTGACAGTGCAACTCAAAAATACTTATCTGGAACAGGCCAACTTATAATTACTCGAATGGGAAAGCCTCTTCAGAGAGTACCACAATTCCGCACACACTGATGTAGTGAGCTTTCCCCGAAGAAACCCAGCCACTCCCATCCGGAACGCATTCACTTTAGAGAATTTGTGAATCATAGTGGGTGGAAGACGCACCCTCGACAGATGTCCCTGGATTACTCGCGAGTGAGGTGATTATGTTGCCTTATCAGGTCTGGTGAACATTTTCGATATTCCGGTTGCTGCGGTGTCTGGCTAAGGAGTAGGCTTATCTATAATCTACCCAAGTAACCATAGACAAGAAGAAGCCGATTTCGACAGCATTCCTTTGGTGAGCCATGAAGCCCATCAAAGCAACTTCCATAGCCTTCAGCAAATGGACAAAAAAATAACAGATCTACTCGAAGAATTAAAATTGAAGTATGGAGAAGGGCAAATTACTGAAGATCAAATTTGCCTGAAATGCGGAAAAAATTGACAGCTATTCCCTAGGCGTCTATGAGGGGGACAATGGTCTTCTTCAGATCTAAGAGACTGGGAGTCCAATCAGTGGCAAAATGAAAACGAAAGACAAAATCAACATATTACACGATAACGTATTGGACGACCGAGGCTAAAAAATTATGCTTAAGACTAAGATCCGATTAAGAACAAAGGCGACGATAGTGGGCGAGATTTGACCGACATCTGAGGCGCATTGACTGATTCTCCTTCCTTTTTCGAAAAACAAAAAACAAAACAAAAAAAATCTAGTGAAAGTCTTAACTGACCCGCTCTTTTTTGTAAGTGACAAATTCCATTCCGGTGAGTATTGTATGTAGATGACCAGACTATATTACAATAGCTTAGGTAAAGATATATAAGGGTATAACAAATGGATAATCTGGTGCTGATAGATAAACGATAGCGTGAATTGTAAATTAATCTGACAGATTTTGCCATTTTACCACAGATAAGATTTATGTGTGATTTCCAGCAAAGATTTTCATGAATATATACACCAAGAAATGTAGTTTCCTGTTTGTGGTCAAGTTGCTCATTATCGAAAAAAAGAGATACGTTACTCTTATACAGTTTCTTTTATCAAGGTTTAAATATGATGTAATTGGTCTTATTAATATTGAGTGATAATTAATTTGCCTTAATCCATGTAGCAATGCTTTGGAGCACTTTATTCCTAACTATCCATACCTGGTTTATATCTGAATGCAAACCACCTTTGGGTGCCCCTGATACTGTTGTTCTTTAATAGCTGTACTCGATTTAATATGTGTCGCCATTGGATTTGTTGTTGTTCTCTGTAGCGAAAAGCTCACCGCCTTTTTTAGGCTGTTGATGTGGCTTTTTGAAAACTTCAAACGTTCAGATTAGATGCTCAAACTTCACTTTAATCGTAGGAGGATTTCGCCACGAACTTAAACGGTTAATTTTAGCAGTTTCGAAAGCACTTTTTTAACGGATGTTTTGGTTTCAAAAAGAAGAGAAAAAAAAAAAAAAAAAACGACTGTCCTCGTGTCGAACCGGTGCACGAAAAATGTAATCGACTCCGGACCTGGGTTCAGTCAGTCAATCGCTTGCGCCAATGAAACAGCAACAATAAAAGCGCTTCAATTGTACCAACACATTACGTGTATCGGCTCGAACAGCGAGCGGCTTATCCGACGCTTCGCTGACTTCATTGTTCAGCGAAACAAAAGGTTTCTTTTGTTTCTCATTCAACAAAAGATCTCCAAAAGATGCCGCTACGAAAACTGAGTTTTTTTGCATACGTTTTTTCTCGAAAACGAAGAGCAAACCAACGAAAAAAAATACAGGGCAGTGTTTGTTGACTAAAACGAAGCCCACATGCAAAAATTGAGACTTATCCGAGAAAAAAAAAAAAACAGCCCAACATTCGCCATAAGGCGGTTATGCCCCCAGCCCTTCAATTGATGGGTAGTCATCAATTAGTCATTTATGAAATTGATTACTCATCAATATAATCTTGAGGCTACACAAACCATACCAAATCAAAAACAAAGAAATAGAAACAATTTCATATTAACAAGTGTCATCTTTTGACCGTGGCTACAGATGCAAGAAAGAAGAAGACTATGGGTCTGTTAGTTTTGTAAGAAAGAAACCAAGAAATGTGTTTAGTAGTGCTTGTTCCCTGAGAGTACAATGTTCATGAAAAGACTATTGGTAATAAAAAAATGTCTTTAGTTGGGACTAGGTTTACGATACATAAATAAAAGTTACAAAGATTCATTCAGGGCATAAACTGTTAGAACTTCAGTGCTCTAATAATAGCTTCTGTAATGAACTTCTCCATTGAAGTTCAGTATTGAAATCTGTGTTATTAAATGACTTGCTTCAGGAAACCAATAACAGTTTTCCATGACATCTATGCATAGATCTGAAAAGAGTTTTCCATGCAATTTGAAATTCTATGACTTGAAAACTGTTAGTCAGGAAAACAATGAAACCAGTTAGATCAAAGTCTATTACTGTAGTCCAAATATTCACCATAGATTGATGTCCAACCAAATTGGTCTTAGTTTGAAGGGCAAATTGGATGGACCTGGCACTTAGGATATACTTCATACATGTATATTGCTGGATGACAGCACCATGCAATGACACTTTTAGGTAAAACACATTCTGACAAACCCATAGACGTTTGATGCAAGATGTGCATAGTGCCTTGTTACATACTTGACCCAAATGCAAACATCCATGTAAGCATAAGCAATGTTCACAACACCTACACATGTAACTGAAATTCAAGGTCAAGCTCAAATAATGTGTAATGTGCAAACTAAATGAATGTGTATCTGGAATTGTCCAAGACAGCAGGTCACTTCCTTGCACCTGGATTGGTGATATTCATATTTGAGACAAATTTACACAAAGTGCACGCCAAGCAAAGGGGAATAGAATTTAATTTGCTGTTTTAGCGTCTGCACTTGGACTATGTTATGGTTGTTCACATGTTTCTGTTTACGCATGCCTCTCCTTGAATTCTATTTGCATCACACTCTTAAGAACCAGCCTTTGCTAAAGGGGCCATTGTAACTAAGATTTTGTTGTTCTGGACAAAACTGTAAACATTTTTGACAAAACAGCATTATTGCTTCTCTGGCATTAGGAGAAAATATCAAGTGATTTCTCGAAGGAAAAGCCAACAATTGTCTGCAGGTTCAGAAGTTTATTGCCCCACACCTTTGGGGAGGGTCCCCAATAGGTTTTTCGGGATCTGGGATTTGGCTTTTTTAAAGGTCTGGATTCAGGATTTTAGCAGAAAAGAACAACGATATTCGGGATTAGTATTAACCTACTAGTGTTCTATCACAAATGCCGTTCTCTGATTGGCTACGCTACTCGCTATCTATTCTGTGATAGATAGTGAGTAGCGGTTTTCAACAAAATTGCGGCCACCTCGTTGCGTTTTCGCAGTGTCTGCGATCAGGAAATAGATCATTAACTTGTTTAATTTTGAACGACTAGTAGATATTTATACTAAATCAATTAGATTATCGCTCTCGACTTCTATGCATGATAGTTGATTTGGGCTTCACCCTCATCAACTATCATGCGATAGAAATCTCCAGCTCATAATTTAATTGTTAATTAGAATAAGGGAGGAGATGCGGGAATTGACAATTTTACGAAGCGGGATGTGGGAAATGTTACTCTAAACAAATGAGATCCGGGAAGTCCGGCATCGAAAATGTACAATGAAAATCTATTTGTCGCCGTCCCGGACAAGAAAAAAAATTTACGGGTCCTATGTCTTTACAGATAGAATTTCTTCAGTGCTCCCTGAGTCCTTGAGCCGATCATGAAAACCAAACAAATTCCACAGAACAGCATAAAGGAACTAATTCAAAAGCTCCAAATGATAAGAAAACCTCCATTCGGTAAATTTGAGTAGTTTCCTTCATGATCAAAATCAAAAGGTCAACAGAGAGATCTCACCACATTTTGATTGAAAAGGAAAATCTCCCAGAAATGCACTCAGGAAGTCTAAGGTACATTAAGCAACCAACGGGAGTCATGTTTGGCCTGCCACCTTTTCAAATATCTGTTGCAGCCCCACGTTGTGGTACGTGAGTAGCAATGCTCTTCAGACTTTGATGGCCATTATTCCTGATTAAAAAGTTTTCCGAGGATCAACGTGATAAGAAAAGCAGCCCTCGCCATTTAATTGAGAGAAATAAGAAAGGAAAAAAGATAAAAAAAAGGAAAAGGAACAAGCTCTAAAAAGAAATTGGTAACTGACTTATTGACTGACATGATTCGTGGGTATCTTTAAAAACATCTTAAAGGTGGGGGTAAACATGAATTTGAATGGAATTTTAAGATGATTAAAGAAGGGATAAAAGAAAGAAAATGATTTTTGGAACACAAACAGACAGTTGATACAAACACAAGAGCACCTTAGGTTGCTAGTGGACTAACTTGGTTTCCATCCATTAATAATTAACTACAAATTCTAATTTTAAAACTTCACTAAATCTTCAATATTTCTTATTTCTCTTAATTTTACCAATCCTTCTAGAAAAACTATCTCCTCCCAAATATACCCAAAAACTACCCAGAAATTCACAAAATACCCCACAACATAGATTCACGGAATGAGCAGAGAGTTTTTGGATTGCTTGAAACGTAAACGAGATATTTTCATAGAACCGATTTTAACCGGCGTGAAACTGAACGGCATTTAGGTTTACCCCTGCCTTAACTGAACAATGTCGTCATTATGGTTGAAACAAATAGAAGAAATAATCTTACAGTTAATTTCTCTGTGACCAAAGACCAGTGCAAAGATCGGTGGGAATTTACATCCAACTGAAAATGCCTTTTTTCGTCGAGGTAAGTGGCTTGAAAAAAATTATGACCTGACCGGGATCGGGATTGGGCTACAACAGCGGTCGGGATTACGGGATTGAGGGAAAATTCTGTCCGGGATAGCGGGATTGGGAGTAAGTTAAACAAAACTGGACCTTTGTTTTATCGTTTTCATTGACACAGATTGAATAGTTTTTCACCATTCAAACTGACACTAAAGACTAAAAATGCGTGACACTACCCGCTTAGTTTTTTCAGGCTTTTTGATCATTGATCATGGAGAGTTAAGCTAGTTAATTGCTGATCATGAGCATATCCAAAAGTCAACTCACCTAAATGTGCTGGAACCCTGAGTTTTCGTTTCTCTCCAACACACATGTCCTTAAGTCCTTGTTCCCACCCTTGGATCACCATACCTCTACCAAGAGTAAAGTCAAATGTTTGGCCACGATTATGACTAGAGTCGAAAATTGAGCCATCTTTTTCCAGACGACCAGTATAATGCATAGACAGGAGGTCTCCTTCCTTGGATTTTCGCTGGCACTTTTCCTCTGATGGCTTTTCTACAACTTCTATCGTTACTTGCTCCTCTTCACCTTTGCTAATGCTAAAAATGATAACCAGAAGAACTATAACATTGACGAACTCCATAGCGCACGAGGTCTTTGATTGCCGCGTCGACGTGTCTAGTCTATCAATAATTTACTCTTTTTATGACCCAAGAGCTGGTGGGAAATGAAACCAACCTCCTCCCCGGGTTCCCTGGCAATCAGTTCGGATACCCTCGACCGAGGCCCTCGACAATCTAACCTCTGATCTGAATGGTTGAGCTCGTTCGTCACGAAATCTTTAAGACGAACATTTCAAGAAAATCCTCGATGTAATCGACATCAACCTAAAAGATACCAAGAAATCTTCTACCAGAGTTGTGAATAAAAACAGAAATTTTATGACGTTATAGAGTGAATACAAGCTTCTCACCAAAACGAGGCTGCCCCTCGTGCACATCTAAAAAATTAAAGGATCATGTGTCTTATAGGGGGCCTCGGTCGATGGTAACGGTCGATATGTCGGTCGACTCACGGTCGACTGACGGTCGATATCTCGGTCGAGCCTCGGTCGCTACTCGGTCGACACTCGGTCGATAATTGGGGATGACTCGGTCGATGTTGTACCGCTATGGCAGTCGTCGTATCGACCGAGGTGGCTGTCGGCCGATATAGATAGAAATACACCGACACTTCACCGACACATCACCGATACTTCATCGATATTTCACCGCTTACCGGCCGATAGTATCGGCCGATATATCGGTCGATATTCCATCGATATGTTTTTTCGACACTTCTTCCTTATCTCGATCGACATTCATGTACATCGCGCACCGCAATATCGGTCGTCATATCAATAACGACCGATAGTCGGTCGATAGTCTGTCGTTATCTCATTTGATTCTTCCACCATTGCATCATTTTACCACATTAGGTCAAGAGAAAGCGCAAAAATATGCCAGCGTATTACACTGTAGTGTCCCGGTTTAACCGGTTTAAAACAAAGCAAAATCCTCGTTCCTTTTTCGTGTCGACCGAGTATCGGCCGATGCATCGACCGATACTTTACCGATACTTGACCGACGGTTCACCGATAAATTGCCGACACTCTGGCGATGCTATCGCGACCGACTTTCTCGACCGAAGGTGATCCAATGATCGGTCGATACGTCGCCTGTATAGCGGCCGATGCTCGACCGACACTCGCCCGATACTCGACCGACAATCGACCGATACTCGGTGGATACATCGACCGAGATATCGACCGTGAGTCGACCGTGTGTCGACCGACATATCGACCCTTACCATCGATCGAGGCCCCCTATAAGACACAAGATCCAAATTAAAATGGAAGGAAAAGACGCTGTCGCGTCTTATATATATATGTTTTCAGCATCATCAGGTTTTTAAGAGCTCCGTCATGCTGGTGGAACGGTGAGGGTGGGACTCTCCAGAGACTCTGCGCCCAGTAACTCTACCCCAATAAGGGGGGTAGGGGTATAGTTTGATAGCCAGCTCTATAAGCTTTAATTTGGTATAGGGGTTTAGGTATCTACAGTTTAAACTGGAGGCGCTACATCGCTTGGAGGCGAGACACCTCTGAAGGTATAGGGTAGAGGAAAGAAAATGATTTTTGGAACACTAACAGACAGTTGATACCCAGGCAAGAGCACCCCAGGTTGCTAGTGGACTAATTAGTGGATTAATTATTAACTACAAGTTCTAATTTTAAAACTTCACTAAATCTTCAATATTTTTTATTTCTCTTAATTTTACCAATCCTTCTAGAAAAGCTATCTCCTCCCAAATATACCCAAAAATCACCCAAGAACATAATATATGAAAATTATACAACCTTTCCTCTACTCTAAGGTATTACGGTTTATCCAAACACACTCTGTTTTTTTTTTTTATATAAGAACCTTTTTTATAAGAACGTCGAGGCTGACATTTAAGAACATTCCTCGGGCTGAGAGTCGATTAAGAACGTTTTTATTTTGCTAATCTGTATATAAAATCAAGATAACAAATGTAAATTAAGCAAAATACTTAAGGGCATGTTTTGTATAACAATGGTGACACACATCTCGGTTTGTCATAATCAGCCGTTCTTGATACCATATCTCAGCGGGCAGTGCACAATGATAAGTTTCCTGGTCACGTCTGCATTGATCTGAAATACATGTAGTGTATACCATGTAATTTAAGAACATCTTAAGAACGTTTTCAGCCTCAAATCGAAAAAATATATAAGAACGTTCAGCCTCAGCTCCAAAATTAGACGTTCTTATAAAAAAACAGAGTGTATCACTGTATCTATAGCTCGGTTCTGAAAGACAAATATTTATTAGCATACCTCAGTGACCGACTGTTACGTAAACGCGCAATCTGTATTTGGCCCATCCGGCGTCATGATTACCACGTGTATTTGGTAGACAACTGACCTCGCGTTGGTTGCTCTACTTTTTCAACGTGTTACCATTGTAACCTGATGAGTTTTAAAAATATCAGCAAGGTGAATTTCTTTATAAATTAGCACGAGCTACATTGGTAACCCGTGAAATATAGAATTTCAAGTTTGGGGCGTGAAGCAAACTTGAAATTCTATATTCCACGGGTTACCAATGTAACTCGTGCTATTTAAAAATGGTGAATATATCAAGATGACGAAACAGTGTCCTGGATAACAACAGAAGCAGTGTAATTTTAAAATGTCATGGTAATTTTGACAAGTAAATTTGGCGTTGATTACAATTGTTGAACCCTTGAACAGACAACCCTATCTGTCAAGCAAGACATTTCAAAGCCTCTCAAACGCTCCTCCATTGAACTATGAAGAAAGAAATTATCCTACGTCATTGCAGTCTTTAGCATCTATCCTGGCAACAAAGGGTCGGGCTGGTTACCCGATGATACCCCTATTTAACAGGCTTACACCTTTGACTAAATGAAAGTCAAATGGGGGACCAGGAAACCAATCCCATCTCCTCCTAAGTCCACCAAACAACTCTCCTTTTGGCGGCAATCTTGGAATATTTTGAAGGGGTTAGCCAAAGAATAAATGTAGTCACTTCACTTCTTTACTAATTTTTCCCACTCTCTTGCACTTTTTGTTTGTTCTAGACAATAACAATATACAATAGGTATTTCCTTTCTATAAATACCTTCTTTTTATCTCTCCCTCGCATATCTTTGAAGTTCTTAAAAAAGGACGAAAAAAGTCAAGCCATCAACAAAAATGAGTTTTATATAATAACAGCCAGTGCTGCCACTTATCACCATACTTAACCCTGCTGTCACCCTCATAATATACAAATAGGTCCTTGTAATGTCATCTTCAAATAAGACCTTAAAATCTTTTTGATTGATATGTATTTGACCAAACCCAACGTACTTTTTTTTTAAAAAGTACAGTTGTAGTTAGAAGCCAAAAACTCAGGAAAAATACAAGAAATTTTAATTCTGTGACAATGCAGTATGAAGGCCAGGGATAAAACATCGCACACACAAATTCCATGGAAATCCTTATGAAAAGTAAAGAAATACAAGAAAAAATTGATGAATAAAAAAATGCAATATGGCCACCAAAAAGAAACAATTCTAAAATGTGAAATAACTTTTTCTGAGCTTGCACACCGATATAAATATGATTTCTATAAAGAAATAAATGTAACAGAACACAAAAGAACCCTCTTAAAATTACGAAAGTATTCAACTTTCCAGAAAAAAAGAGTCGGGGCATCAACAAATAGGCCCCAAGCAAAAAGTCGGGCCATCAACAAAAATCGGGCCGTCGACACAAAAGGTCGGGCCATCAACATTCTTGTAACCCTAACCCTAACCCACAGTAAAAACCTCGCAATGCAAGCTTCCCATCCATCAGACCTTGGAGTCTGAACAACGCCCTTTTCAGTGCCCATAACCAAACTTGTCCACCAAAAAATCTGGTACGAATCAAGCTCATCCCAGGCTTTTACATCACAGCCCTAATAATAATAGGCTTCATAGGCTTGTGAAACAATGTTCTTGACTAGTGGCGCTGTGGTCTTCATTGACGCTTGGTACTGTAGATCTTAATAATAATAATAATAATAATAATAATAATAATAATAATAATAATAATAATAATAATAATAATAATAATAATAATAATAATAATAATAATAATGTTTCTGAAACTGAAATATCCTGAGAAACTTATTGACTCTATTTAAAAGAGTTTCCACGCTTCCCAAGACCAGAACCAAAACCAAATTGAGCCAGTCGACAACCCCGTACGAATCATCTTGCCTTTTAAAGATCAGAAATCCGCCGACTCCGTACGCAGACAACTAAGCGATCTTGGAAAGAAAATCGATCGTGTTCTACAACCAGTGTTTACAAGTAGGAAAATCTCGGAAGACCTGAAAGTCACGGAAACAAAGCCCTCATTAGTAAATCAACAAGGCGTTGTGTACGAGTTTAAATGCAATTCGTGTGATGCGAATTATATAGGCTACACAAGCCGTCACCTCCACCTCCGCATTGAGGAGCACAAGTATTCCGTCATCGGCAAACATCTTAAGGACCAACACGATCAAAGACCGAACAATCTTCACGAGCAGTTTACGATCCTAAAGAAATGCCGCGGGAAATTCGAGTGCCTTATTTACGAGATGCTTTTAATAAGGAAAAAGAGACCGACTCTTAACACTCAAAAAGACTCCATACCAGCAAAACTGTTCATTTAATTTTGCACATTCTTTCGTTTTACTCCATCTCGTTTTATTCTAATGTAATTTCACACCTTTCTTTCTTTATATAACGTTACCAATCTTATTATAATTTACATTTGATAATGGTGACATGTCGTCGCCGAAACGTCATGTTTTAATATCGCTACTTTTTATTCTGAAATGTTTTTCCAAATCCTTAGTTATCAGAATAATAATAATAATAATAATAATAATAATAATAATAATAATAATAATAATAATAATTTTGATTTAAATTAATAATAATAATAATCTCTTTATTAAAATATTCCAAGTAAATTGTTATTTACAGGTTAAAAGTAGAGAAAAGAGCTACAAAACCTATTTACAATTCTTTTCGATTAAAAAAAAAAAGACTATTTTCAAGCACAATTTTTTTGAAGAAAAAGGAAAATCCAAAAAGTTACAATAATATTCTTATTTGTTTATTGATTTTCACCTAATAAAAAATCCCATCAAACTATATTACATAAAAAGAACCAAGAAAAAATATGTATAAAAGTTATAGGACCTAGATTTTTGCGAGGCATCTATCTAATTCAAAGTCCGCTTCTCGAACATTGCTTCTAATTGCTTTTCTAACTGTTCTTGACCCTCTAAGACAGAGTAAAGTCGACCCAAGGATGGCAAAGGAGACTTTAGAACGTATCCAAGAGACAGTGGGGGCATAGTTCTCTCCTTTCTTCGCTGCGACTAGCTCTGCCAGCCTGTCATGGTATCTCTTGCACTCTTCTCCCCTGCCGCCTGTTGTTGTAAAGACTAATGGTGTAAATGTTCCCTGTTCCACGTCCATCACTCTTTGCGTATACAATCTCTTCTTGTCGTTCTCGTGCTGCTTGTAAATCTGCTTGAGGTCCAGGTCTCTAAAAGAATCAGCGTTGGGGTAACATATCCGTACATCGAAGAACGCTGACCTTTGTCTTTCCCAAAAACCTCTGGCATGGATGTCTAGGCGAGCGTCGGGAGCTCAGTTAGCTCCGCTTGGAAGCGACTCTTCCGTGAGCTCCTGGAGGACGGGCTCAATCTCAACATCATTGCAGGCCATGCTGAGCATGTCTGCCTCAAGATCTATTAGCTCATTATGGCGCTGTTTTATGAAGTCGCCACGCCTGCAGACCATGGCATGATCAACATTAAAGACATCGCCACACACGCAAATAGATGGCTTGTCAGTCATATCTGAGCTTTAGAACGTCTCGAAACTCGCCCTTGTTCAGAGTGAAGCCCATTTCATCGATCGGTATGACTGTCAGCCAAAAGCAAGTTCAACAGCGCGTTGTGTCTTCAGACTAAGAGAGTTCTCGATGTCATTCAGTCTTGTTCGAAACATTTCGTTTTTCTCTCCTCGCACACTCTACTGTAGTGAACTAACAATGGCATCATCTGGTGTTTCATAGGCTTGTGAAACAATGTTCTTGACTAGTGGCGCTGTGGTCTTCATTGACGCTTGGTACTGTAGATCTTAATAATAATAATAATAATAATAATAATAACAATAATAATAATAATAATAATAATAATAATAATAACAATAACAATAACAATAATAACTTTACATCACCCTAAATGCCCCTTTTATGCAAAATTGTCCATATATCTTGGATTAGGGGCGAATTCACGACCTTCGTGGGGCGTGTTTGACTTATTACTCACCCCAGTTTATATCACCGTAAATGACCGTTTATCAAAATTGTCCATATTATCTTGGATGAGGGGTGAATTCACGACCCTCGCGGGGTGTGTTTGACTTATTACTTTCCACACTTTACATCACCCTATATGCCCGTCGTCTACAAAATCGTCCATATATCTTGGATGAGGGGTAAATTCACGACCTTCGCGGGGTGTTTGTCTTATTACTTACCCCACTTTACATCACCCTAAATGCCCGTTTTATGCAAAAATGTCCATATATCTCGAATGAGGGGTTAATTCACGGCCTTCGCGGGGTGTGTTTGACTTATTACGTATCCCACTTTGCATCACTCTAAAATGTCCTATGCCAAAATGTCCATATATCTTAGACGAGCGATGAATTCACAACCTTCGCGGCCCCAGGAGCGTTGCTCCGCGCTTACACATTTTTGTTGGTTTATTATGCGAATTAGTTCTTTTTGGGGTGATTTTGTTACGAAAACGTAGAAGGCCTCCCAGTTTACAAGGGGAAAACCCTGGGAACGAGCTTGACAAGATGGGCGTGTAGGGCTGATGTTTTATGCAGCGTTTCAAGTCGCAGTTCAGACGCTCGAGATCTGTCCAAGCATGGCGTTGGAAAAGCAAGGGGTTACTTATACTCTATCAAGCAGTTTGATTTTATCATTCTTCTATGTGCAGCAGAACATGTCCTTTCCAACACAGTTGCCTTGTCAACTATGTTACAAGGAAAGAGCGTAGATCTCATCGAGGTAGCCGTCAAGAAGCCGGCGGGAGTCGTGATAAATATCACGAAAGCTTAGAGGGGCGATCACGGTCGGTTTTGGAGACAGATTGCAGCTGAGTTTGTTGAGCCATGCATGCCAAGAACAACCGGAAGGCAGCAACACAGGGTGAATGTCCCCGCTACAAACCCGGAGTCCTACCGTGGCAAATAGCGGCTTGGTATTTCCCTCTTATTGATCATCTCATTCAAGAAACGAATGACAGGCTCTTATCACAGGAGGATCGCTTCCTTGGCCAGTGCCTTCTTCCCACAAAACTGCAAGGATTAAGCAACGACGTCCAAGATAAGATGTATGCGGCGTACACGAACAATATGACCCACATGAGAGAGTACGCCCGGACAACGAGATGTTGCGATGGAAAACAAAGTGGCTGTATTCAGCTGGAGAACGACCAGCAACTCTGGCTGACACTCACGACTACATGAATGCAACTCTTTATCGAAACGTTGACACCATCCTCACGATCCTTCACGCAATGCCTGTGTCAACAATGAAGCACGATGCGTAGAGTCAAGACTTGCACTAATGCACGCGTACGAGGACATAACCATTGACGGGGAGGCCGCAGCATGACGAGAACAGCCCTTTTTAATCATCAAGACACATATGATTGACTGTAAAACACCAGAAAAAACAACAAGAAATAAACAAACAATGAGATGTGGCCCAAAGTTGTTGGACTGGTATGTTGTGAGGTATCCATCCACTGGAGACGTTTTGCGTACCAGGTCCTAATAAAAAGTTCCACATAAAAAAGTTAGTGATGCAAGAGTCATGACTAGAATATACGTGTAGTGTGTGCGAGAGGATTCAAGAAAAAACTCCTTGCAGCTACGAAACACATTTTAGGTAGCTACAAATAGTGCAGAAATGTACAATAGTATCTTCATCATCATCAAATCTACGCGCGCCAATAGGCGCATAAGGTCGACACATTCTCTGACCAACACTCTCTGTTCCGTACTGCCGCCTTGGCTACATTCCAACTCTTCCATTGTTTCTCTCCCTCTCAACAGTCCTTCTCCAAGTGGTCTTTGGTATCCCTCTCACACGTTTTCCTTCTGGAGTCCACCCCAATGTTGTAAAACAGTCGTTTACACCCTCTCTCCAGAGAACATGTCCTAACCAGTTCCATCTTCTTCGTCGTACCCCACAGTTTATTTCATTGATATCTGCCATGTCAACCACTCTCTTGTTCGTCATTCTTTGCTGTCATTTGATCTTCATTATCTGTCTAGGGCATTGGCATTGGAAACTATTAAGTTTTCGTTCGTCAGCCTCTGTGATCTTCCACGTTTCACAGCCATATAGGAAGACCAGTCGGGCTTAAGTCTTGAATAGGCGTATCTTGGTTCTCCTTCCTATTCCTCTCGCTGCCCACACCTTCCCTAGTCTCTGGAATGCACTGTGAGTCTTCCGCATAATATCGTTACTGCCTCCACCCTCCTTATGTACAGTAACTCCTAGGTATAGAAACTCCTCGACGTCTTCAAACTCCCTGCCATTCACCACGATGCTCTTTCTGTTGCTAGCATGCTCAGTCCTCAGTGTCTTGCACTTTTTCGCGTTGAGTTTAAGGCCTACTCTGGCTGCTGCTTCTTCTGTCACTCTCCCAGTCTTGTCGTGCAAGTAATTAAACTTGGATGACAACAGGGCATTGTCGTCTGCGAAATCCAGGTCCTCCAATACTGTTGCGAAATTCCACCGTATCCCTCTTCTCTTGTCTGCTGTTGCTTTCCTCATGGTCCAATCCAGGGCACGTAAGAACAAGAATCCTGACATCACACATCTCTGCATTACTCCAGACTTGATCTTGAACTAGTCTGATGTCTCACTTCCGTCAATAACTGCCTGAGCACTCGAAGTCCTCGTATATGTTTGCTATAATTCTCACCATCTTGCAAGGTATCCCATAGCTTCTCATGATGCTCCATAAGCTTCATGATACGATGGCTTGCGGGAACATATTTAGTCTAGTCCAATGTGATGGGTTACGCAGCAAAATAAGGGCTAAAATGATTTATTTTTGATCGTAAGCAGCACTTCGTTTATTCCGACTTTAAATTGATCAAATTTGGCAACTTCGGGAAACGGCTTCTCAGTCAAGCCTAGCGAATACAAATTTACCCGGTCATCGTATACGATGGGTTACGAGGCGTTGTGCAGTGCGTTATGGGTAATTTACTATAGTTGTACGTACGATGGTGCATTTTCAGCGGGTCGAGCGAATGGGGTGTTTCGGAGGAGGAGGAAGGAAGGAGTTTCGGAGAACGGACTGGTGTTTTTCTATCAAATGTATTTTCAAGGGCAAAGTAAAGGCTGAAAGTCACGGTGAGTAAAACAACTGCTATTTCAGGAATGCTAAAAACTGTGTGTATGAACTGAAACAGTTTGGATTTCAAAACTTTGCTCTGTTGTGTACATAAACTGAAACAATTATTATTTTGGATTTCAAAACTTAACTTTGCTGTATGTATGAACTGAAACAGTGTTATTTTGGATTTCAAAACTTAGCTTTGATGTATGCATGGACTAAAACTATTTTTGTAGTTCAAAACTGAGCTTTGTTGTATGCATGGAGTGAAACAATTTAGTAGGGCTAATTTCAATGCCAACAAGAATATTAAGACGTGAGCCATTTTTGCATAGCTTCTATGATTTAACTTTTTTACTATTTCTATTCTATTGCCAAGAAGGACAATATTAAACAAATAGTGAAAACTGAAAGGGGTCAAACGGAGGTGTGGAGGAGCACTTGAACGAGATGTTTTAATTTTTTTTTTTCACTTAGTTCACTGAAAATAATTTCATACATGAATGCGGCTATGCCTCGTCCACTCGCTGATAGGGAGTCAAGGGGAGTTCGGTGAATAAACTTAGCTATATACAACGCCCATCATCAAGACACAACTGTAAGAACAGTCAATTTAGAGATTGCACCCCAAGAAGTGTAAAGAAATATTTCGAAATATTACATGCACTTCTTCTCACCAAGAACAATTATTATAGGTAATAAAAGGCAGTCTATGACTGCATGTGGCTACTGCTATATTCTTGTAGAATATTAAAGTAAAAAAGCAATGTTGTATAAAATTCAGAGGGGTAAATGAACAGCCCTTGTCAGTGCCAAAATTGTGCAGCGTAATTTGATCGTGTTGTCGTATGGGCGAATTTGGTATGCGCTGGAGGATTTTGTTTACACTTTAACACACAGGCCAAGTAATAGATATGGTTTGGCCCTCCCATGGTTTATCGCATGGTGAAGAAATTTCGTGAATCAAGACACACAGATAAACAGACAATAAGCTTTCTTAATTGAAAAATTTATTCAGACAGACCTGTGTTCATGCCTGAAAAGCAAATTCGTTCAATTTTCGCCTTGAGTGAAGCTACGTGAAGGCGACCGATCCAAGCGATCTGCGAGTCACTAAAGTACAATTTCTCGTTTTTCAAAAATTTCGCCAAACCTATTTGAAATATGACAAAGCGACCAATTTAACATAAAGCACGGTAATATTGACATTCAAAACATGTTGTATTTTGTAGAGTGAATTCCCAGGAGTAAACAAAAATTTCCGAAAACGTCTACAGCTCGTGTGATGATTAGCAGATCTTGTTTCCGATCGCACATTAGCCTGGAACAGGCCAATCGCACATGTTTCGCCTTGACGTAATCTCGAACAGGCATTTCTCCTCTATGAACTCACTGATTTCCTTTTTTTAACGCAGCCGAGTGTTCCTTAGAAGTTGTTCTTTTGATTTCGGGTTTATCATTGAAAACCTGTGTTTTCGTTCCAAGATCCACAAACTGCCACCATGAGAGACGCGACAGCCATTTTGAATTGAAATACAAGGATCTACGAATAAAACCGACTGAGATCTCGTCAACCTGTTGTGGTGAACTCGACCCAACTTCGTGTAAATTCTACAATTCCGAAAGCTTCCGATTTACGGACTTAAGTACAACACGGTAGCATAGTGGCTACGCCTTCCCAGAAGGCAGTTGCCACAACAAAACAGTAGAACGTGTTTCTGTCTATAAGATTCTAAGAAGGCCTCCAAACGACTCTACTCATCACGAATTCTTAGGAAAGTAGGTGTAGCTGGTGACTAAATTTTCAAAGTGTGAGACTCATTTTAGAATATTGCGTACAGGTCTGGCAGGACATACCCAACCGCCTTCTAAAAGGCTAGAATTTATTCAAAAAAGATGCCCTTAATCGGCATTTACACGAAATGCTTAATGTAGCCCCATTTATTCCCCATTGTATGCTTCGCAGATTTTTAAAAACCATCCTCCCGTCGCAATTGAAATAATTGAATGGTTTAATTCAGAGAGAATGCGTGATATTTTTGTCGTTGTGTTACTGGGAATCATACCGGAAATAACTTTACGATAACGTCATAACCCCCACTTGAACTGGTCTAGTTTCCTCCTCGTTGAATTATTTCACCTGTTTGCGAAAGCGTTGTTTCTTCGCTGTGAACTCTTCCAATTTCCGCCGTTTAAACTGTCGAATACTACTTAGAAGTTATTATTTCAATTTACCGCTTGAAAAACGTTTGTTTTCTTTCTGAAAACGGCAGATCAGAGTCTAAAAATTCATACATGTGGCCGCCATTTAATGAAAACAACCTTCTAAATGGTGATTTGCTTTGACGTCACATAGGTAGAGATGAGTGGGTCCCCTCCCTCGTGATATACGCGCCGATAATGGATTTTGATTGGGCCGCTTTTGTTGAAGACAATCAGAACAATAGATCCCTTCTGGGAGAGGGCAGAATTTAATGTAGGTTTAATGAATAAATCAAATGATGATTTGACGTCACACAGGAAGGGATGAGTGGGTCGCCTCTCTCGTGATATGTGCCTAAATAATAGATTTTGATTGGGCCGCTTCTGTTAAAGACAATCGGAGCAATACATCCCCACTAGGGGAGGACACATTTTAATGCATAAATTATGCATTATGCACATTTGTGGCTACGACGAAGAAAAAAAAAAAAGATACCCGACCCAAACCTAGACACGGCCTGCCCTGCAGGGCATTCCGTGTAAAAAGAGCTCTATGCATCATTTATCCTTCAATCAATTAGGATGATGCCCCAAGCCTTTAACACCTTAGTAACCTGGCAGACAGGAGAAATCAGCTATGCAACAAAATTATCTCTAAAATATCTCAAGGTGAATACCTAATTAATTTCCTTGAACCTAAACCCGCAAGTAATCAAGTACATAGTACACAACCTTCGGCCCGTGCGGTGCCCAGGCCTACACTCTATGGAGACAAGAGTTTTTGTCGCACAAAGCGACCAAGTTCCTTTGTTACCCTTCGCCACTAGCTAGGATAATTTGTAAATGTGATTAAGTATTCAATTATTGTGAATTTTAATGTAATATTGGGTCGTTGTCTAGGGACATTCATTTTTTTATCACATAGTTTTAGCTTTTATACTGTAATCTTAGAAACATGTATGTAACCCTTCAATTAAGGAGTAGCTGACTGTAATGTGGTTAATAAAGGGTTTTTTATTTTATTTTAAGAAGAAGAACAAAAGAACATGCGTCTATACAGAGATGACCAGTCTGTAACTCTATTTCGTAATCGATTTTTTTTTAATTTATCGGCAGTTGCCAATATACTAACATTCTCTCCACTCTCAAAATGAATGAGTAACGGTCGGCGATGTTAATTTTCAGTGACGTTTTGCTTAAATTATTCTTCGTCTGACGCAGATGAGTCACCGCCTTCCTCATTAGAGATATCGGGCATTGGAAAACGTAGGATGCCTGCTACACCAGACAACTGACCAAGTTCTGCATGTAAAGATAATAAGAACTGAAATGAATTTATTTATAGAAATAAGTAAAAAAAATATTGTTATTCAAGAAAAAGGGCTACCTAACGCAGCCTTGCTATTTTCATAAAAACAAAGCGTAGTTTCAAAACTGAACATGAATGTACATACGTTCTCCTGAAACATGTAAACTCGAAAACACCCTACGAGAGCAAAACGAGAAAAATAATTAGTACCGAACACATAAAAGTACCACAAGCTACAAACGAAAGGTTCTTACACAATTATCTACCAGATATGACAAAAAAAACAAACAAATAAACCGAAAGCAAAAAAATAATTGATGATAATAATGAAACTCGTTTCAAGTGTATCACTTGACCTGATATCCCCGCCATTTTCTTTCACGCTTTCAACAAGTTTGACGTATCTTTTCCGCGTGGGTAAATCCGTTGACCTGAACAAATGAAGTAACATATTAAAAGTGTCCGACAGATCGCTTTTACACTGACTCATTTCATCAAAGACAAATATCCGTTAATGCCTTTAAGTTGTTCTTTAGCAGTAGTAGGTCGTCGGTAGTGGTGGTTCTGTTGATGGCCCTGGTAGCGGTGGTGGAATACGTTTAAATGCGAATAAAAATGTTATTCATATTTTATGAATGTAGCAAGCTGGCCTGGTGGGATTCCAGTATGGGAAAGTTAGTACTGGTGATGGTAGATTGTATTTGTTTGAATACGGCTGAAAAAATTATTATTATTATTATTATTATTATTATTATTATTATTATTATTATTATTATTATTATTATTATTATTATTATTATTATTATTATTATTATTATTATTATTATTATTATACGGAAAAGAAGCGCCAATATGCTAGCCGAATTTTAGAAGTGGAGCAAGCCACATTCACGCCATTAGTTTTTAGCACGACAGGTGGAATGGCGGTGGAATGCAAGCGATACCATAGTAGCCTGGCTGAGTTAGTTGCTACAAGGAAGGGCCAAAGCTATGCAACTACTATGTCATGGATCAGGGCAAGGGTGTCCTTTGCGTTGCTGAGATCAGCATCACTATGCTTAAGAAGTTCGCGAGCTACAAGGAGGGTCCATCTAGAATTGACGGACATTGACTTTGACATCGAGAAAGGACATGCAAACATTCGTTAAAAACAATGAGAACATAATTTTATTTCTTAGTTTTTCTTATTTTTCTTGGTAGCCTTCCATTTGATGTTGGTTTTTATTCCCTTTTTTTTAACTTTGTTTATATTATTGTTTTTTTATTCAATAAGAATAGCAAAGTAACTTTATGAGAAAAAAAATCGGCTTGAAAGTTGTCTCTTTTTTCATCGAAATGAATTGTAAATAGTTTTTAATAGTTCTTTTTTCTACTTTTAACTTGTGAATAGCAATTTGCCTGAAATATGTTAATAAAGAGTTCTCATTTAAATTTTTTTTAATTATTATTATTATTATTATTATCATTATCATTATCATTATTATTATAATTGTGTCAATAACAAAAAGGTTGAATATGATTGATTCTTAACAGCCCATATTTATAGCTTAATTTTGCTATGTAACTCCAAAACTGTCCGATTTGACCTGTCCGATTACTAGAAGCTTGTAATCGGACAGGTCAAATTGGACAGTTAAAGAACCAATGAAAATCAAGTAGCAAATGCCACTAGCCAATGAAATTTCACTACGTGGCACACGATAACCAATCAAAATCAATTAAAAAATTGTGACCAGGTAAGCTGTCCAGCTTCAACTGGAAAAGAAAAATGGAGGAAACTAACTGGTCCAGTGACTTTTATTACTAAATATTCCAAGACTGAGATTCTCGCATTTTGTTATTGGCTCAATTAATTGGTAATAGGACTTCGTGTCATACAATTCAGGGGTAATCAGGCTCATAATTTCAAATCAAATTACTCACCCGATTACTCCCTGAATTGTACTCCACTCAGTCTTATTACCATTACTTATTATTATTATTATTATTATTATTATTATTATTATTATTATTATTATTATCCGCAACAACGTCAACTTAATGCAATTATTGTAGTTCTTACCTAAAAAGTTCGTCTGTCACTAGAAGAGTTTCCACTGCCATTGCTTCATTGGCCTTTTCCACGTGATTTATCCTAAAAAAAAAAGTATTTAAAAAATATTACTTGAAAAGCTGCGCGTGTAAAAGTTACACGATTCCCATTGGGACCGTTTTGCCACGGTCACTAAAGAGGAATTTATTTAGATAAACGAGGCAGCTCGGCTGTTACAAAAAATACAAAAATGGCAACAAAGTTTAGATTGACGGCATTAAATGGTAACTTATTTAATCTTTCCAACCTTGTATTCTCAGGCGAAAAATGAAACTAAAATGCCTTGTTTATGAAAACTGTCGAGCACTATAATTACAATATAAACAATGAAACATCTAATGTTTTGCAATATGGTTTCAAAATCAAGACAAATTCCACACAACAATCGAAGAAATGACACCTTAGGCCCGGTTCATACGTCGAACTTTACATGAGCCGAACCTAATCATTTGGTTCGGCGCATGTAAAGATCGACATATGAATCAGTTAGGATCGATGGATTTGTATTTGGGTCGAACCGCCGTTCTATTCGACTGCGCCAGTCAAATAGAACAGCAAAAGTTCGACTTCGATTCATACGTCGAACTTTTACATGTGCCGAACCAAATGCATACGTTACGTTTAAATTATATAAATTATATCTATCCCAGAGGTCTGCGCGCTCCTCCGACTTGGCATTCGCAAAGGACTTCATTCTGAACAAGATGGCAGGAAAAGAGGAATGTGCTTGTTCTTCTTGTTTAGAGACAACTAAATATACTTGTCTGAGATGCGAAAGAAAAAAAAAAAGAATCTATTCTTGATGTGCACACACACTTCAAACCGACAGAAACTTTCCAATACAGGCTATATCAAAGGCGAAGCGTCAAGACTTCTCAGAACAAAATCTTCAAAAACAACATTTGAGTAAAACATTATTCTATTCAAACAGAGATTACACTACAGAGGTTACCTCGATAACCTTATAGATAAAAGTCTCTCAGAAGTCAATTTCAGCAAAAGAATGTCGGCACTACAAAACATGGTAACACATTTTGCCATTTGTTACGGAATACCGTCCTTCTGTGCCTAACCTAAAACCATTCAGATGAGTAAATGGCACTCGATAGAAAATCAGCCTCTGCTAAGAGAGATCTACAAAGACCCCTCCCTACTTTCGTACAGAAAAGGGAGATCTTTGAAAGACGTACTCGTAAGAGCAAATTAGCATTGAAGGTCATATTTTTCCTATCTCGACCAATAGGAGCCGTGTTTGGCCTGTCTACATTATTTTAAGGACGGTGCCTACTAATAAAGAAGTATTTTTGGTGTGGTTTATGACTTTGCGGAGAAAGCAGATCTAAGCCAGAGCTATCGGCATCCGAAAAGAAAATTGGGGGTAACCACGCATTTTT
The DNA here is from genome assembly GCF_977016875.1 of Pavona decussata. NCBI lineage: Eukaryota > Metazoa > Cnidaria > Anthozoa > Scleractinia > Agariciidae > Pavona > Pavona decussata. The sequence goes on along the minus strand of NW_028145513.1, from coordinate 2,308,734 downwards.
TTAGAGATAATGAAGCAACAACTATTCTCAAAAACAGTAAAATACAAAGCAACGTATGGCTTTTTTCCCAAATTGAAGCTTTGTTATCCCTGAAAAATGCATGGTTACCCCAAATTTTCTTTTTGAGCTTTTTTGGATACCAAGAGCACTTGCTAAGTTCTGCTTTCTCTGTATAGTTTTAAACCGCGCAGAAATATCCCTGTATTAGTAGGCACTACCCATAGGAAAACGGAGTATCACGAGATGCGCAGAACGTATGCGCAGTAACAAAAGTAGGCACCGTCCCTAATAATAATAATAATAATAACAATGATAATAATAATAATTTATTCACTTAATATAGCGCCTTTTAACATTAAAATTATCAAAAGCGCTTTACATGAATTTAAAAATTTTATATAAAAATATAATAACTATAAAAAATTATAAAAAATATCAATAAAAACTAATACTAAAATAAACAATTGACCACCCCCAATGCCATTTTACCAAACAAGCTCTTCCATGTCAGAATTCATCTTTCCAGCCATTTTGAATCTTGTTGAGAAAAAACAACGGCCACTGACCACGAAAATCTACTTTCTCACTTTGGCTTTAAGTTCGACTTCAGTTAGGTTCGACGTCTGAATCAACTGCAGAACTTAATTATTTGGGTCGACCTTAATAGGTATTAGGTTCGGCTCGTGTAAAGTTTGACGTATGAACCGGGCCTTAGTAACTAAATAAGTGCCTCGAAAAGTTTTAATTGTTCGCAAGAAAGCGAGACGGAAGTTTCTTCAATAAGAAATCACTTAAAATTACCGCGCGGGGCGCGAGATTTTAAAATTTCCCATCATTTGTCGGTATACTGTCAAAAATAAAGGAATTTTTTGGCCCGCTAGTTATTCAGCTTGTGTGGTATATACTAAATCAATTATTCACCTCAGTGTGTGGATATTATGTAATTGGATGGGAGAAATATTGAAATAAAGTGAATAAAAATTGAGGGGAACTCTGCTGACAAGGTAAGTTCCCCACTAATAACCTAAGGGCCTGTTTACATCGAAGCGTATCACGTGCACTAATGTGAAGGTGGACAACTGAAAGACCACATCCTTTGCAAAGATACCGACTTCCACAGGCGAATATTACAGGGTAGCAGAGGTAAACTAAAGATAAAGTGGCCACCGAAAAGACTTTCGAGTGCTGACGTTGCGAGCCTTCCTCAATGCAAATCAACGAATCAAGTGAGCAGCTCCTGTATATTAATGATTTTAGTAAGTGCAGCAAATCTCTAACAGGGAGATTGCGTAAGAGAAAATTATTTAAAAGTATTTGCGTCTTCTCATTGACTCACATCTCAGTTGGAAGTATCACATTTCACATATTTCAAGTAAGATTAAGAGATGTATTGGCATACTCTCTAAGATAAGGCACTCTGTGACCGATTTGGTCCTTGTACAGTTGTATTACTCACTTATCTATCCCTTCCTGACTTATAGTTTAATAACTTGGGGGACTACATATCAATCAGCCCTCCTTTCTCTCATCACCCTACAAACAAAAGCTGTCAGAATAATAACATTCTCAGAGTATAATTGCCACTCTAGTCCACTCTTTTGGAAATTGAAAATACTTAAAGTAAGTGACTTATTATACTTGTATTGTGCTTTATTCATGTACAACTATTACTCTAATAGATTGCCCTTAATTTTTAACAATTTTTAAGAGTATCAACAAAGTGCATGAATATCAAACAAGATTGGCGTGTAAGATCTCATACTATCTGCCTAAAGCGAGGACCAACTATGGCAAATTTAACATTCGTTTTTTTGGAGCTAAAGTTTGGAATTCCATTGAAGAGTCATTAAGATCCAAGAGTCGTACCCGTTTCAAAATCCTCTTAAAAGAATCGCTTATCTCCAACTACTGACTGGCTCATTGATGTTCTTATTTTCCAGTTTTTGCGTGTGCACTTCCCCTTGTTTATTGTTATTTATGTGTGTGTGTGTGTGTGTGTGTGAATGGTAAAACGTGTCCTTAGTTCTATGTTAATGTATTAGCGGAGCTACACTATTGGTGCGTGCATCAAAACGTGGAAAACAAGAATAAATTAGTCGAATGAAAAGCATTCGATGATTCCGTGGGGATCAATAGTGTCCATTTGCAAGATGCAGCTTTCTTTGTCACCATGATGAAGAAAAAATGACACAGACTGCCATGCGTTTGTGTGTGTTTCGGCAGATAAAAGGGTCGAGCGACTGGTTCAAAATAACCAAACACAGTTTGCGCACGCTTGACAGGTTCATTTTTTTAATGATGATAGGAAGCGCGCGCTACGGTTGTGGTAAGCAAAATATGGTGGCGATAAAGTGATCCCTTAATTTTATATCAAATGGATTACAAAGTGGAGTTTTGCTCTTAAAATAACCCGGTGTCTAGTTTGTGAACCCTTTTTCTCTCATCACCGAACAAAGAAGGCGATTTCACGAAGAGCTAAGTTTTTTTGCATGCTTTTAATCTTTCCTGTAAAAACCGTCGTGAAAACCCAATTAAACGCCACGCATGCGCATTTGATCAAAAAATTGTGACTGGTTGTTTTAGTCGAAATGAACTGTTTTTTTTTTAACGAACCGCTCGTTTATATTTATAAATGAAATTCAGGGGAAAGCATTTGTTATTCGCCTTTCATTTGAAGACAGAAACCCGGCGTTTCTACATTGATTGTTTTTCTAAAGTAAACGTGAGACATCTTTATCTATCTTGGCCCGCGAGGTCATAGACTGATTTAGTTGCCAAATTTTCGGTTAAACAAAACTAACCTTGAGGCACTCAGGTCAGCCTAAAAAACACCCCGGTTAGCCTAAAGAGCACTCCAGTTAGCCTAAATAGCACTTAGGTTAGCTTAAATAGCTCCCCGGTTAGCTTAACGGCTAGCAGTTTACGTTGGGGTTGTTCATGCCTTGCAAGCCTCGCATGTTTTGTTCATGCCTCGCACGTCTTGCTCGCATATTGTAAACTAGCCTGACTAATTGTAAACACTCCTCATGGCCTGAAAACAAAGAACACGACCGAGAATTTTAAAGAATTTGATAACACGACAGAAAACGAACTCTTACCAGCCGAGTACAAAGAACGAGACCGAGAACAATAACTCGTGGCCTGAAGTCTTATCTCTCGACCCATCGCGACCCCAAAAAGAAAAAAGAATTTGATAATGCTACCGAAACCTTAACTCGAGCCGCCTTACGGCCCCAGTAATTAGTGGCGGTTGTGCCAGTTTCAAGGTCCTTTTGGAGCAACTTACAGTTCTTTAGAATAATGCTTTGGACTGCATGATAGTGTGGATGAATGGTAATAGTGAATGGGATTCTCTCATTCTTTTCCTTCTGTGACGTTTGAAGTGCAGTCGGGATGGATCATCTTGCAAATAAGCCGTCAATCCTTTTCATTAACAACACAAATTATAAACAGTGAAAGGTAAAATGTAGTTCTCGAATACGAGTGTTGAGTGCTATTATGTTGAAATACGCCTTATCTTCAAATAGGCACCAGTCAGCCGCGCGGACTGAACTCCGATTTCAGATATCTTTAGGTCGTCACGCGCACATCGCGCGTGCACCTTACAACTTTAAATCTGGCTTCATGGAGCAAGCCAGCTTTTTAACGTAAATCTTTGACTTTTCCACTGATGAAGGGCTAAGCCCGAAACGTCTGGACTTATTTCAACATAATGGCACTCAACACTCGTATTCGAGAACTATATTTTACCTTTCACTGTTTATAAGTACAAGTGCCACGCAGCTAACGGAAATTTTTTCCGTTAAACTGTTAACACAAATTATATACTATTTATAAACAATGTATAGAATAAGCACAGAGATAATAAGCGAAAACCATGAATAGATGGATTTTGGATGTAAAATACATGCCTGATGTGACTACATAAGTTGTATAAAGTGTAAATATAGTTACAGAAATGTATTGTTGTAAAAGTATACAAGATATTCTTTAAAAGTATAAATAGAATGGAATTTGTAACGATTCTGAATTCATAATGCGATGCCTTAAAATCCAAGAGTAACTCTTCATAAACCAGAAGGTGTAAATTCTTCACTTGGAACCAAGACGATGTTGCGTAAAAAAGCAAACGTGTACATTGATCTTGCATGGGGAGGAAAACCGTCATATTGGACGGGCTTGCGAAATACAGTCATCATCGCTTGTTGAATCTTTTCAGCTAAAAAAAATCCGACCACACGGTGGGTAAAACTGTAAATACGACGAAGCAATTATTCGTGTGAAGATCCTTCCTGAAAACGCTTGTGAAAGAATACGGTGATGTGATTGGCCAATGACTGCTACCATGATGCACTCTGGACCGTGTCCAATCACCACTCGTATTTACCATTCCCAAGGACATCACATGCAAATCCCACTGCAGCCATGTTGAATGACGTATTTGCAAGTCATCGTGTACATGGAATGTCACTGACAAGGTAAAATGTTTTGCTTGCCCTGTCCCTTGGGGATACGTGATATATTCCCTTTCAGCAGGCCGGAAATGTATCACATCCTCTCCGTCCGGGTAACCCTCAAATACGTAATTTTTGGTACTAAATGACTGGAAATTTGCATCAATTTCAAACATAAACATGTTCGAAACTTGTGCGATATCACGGCGATAAATCGTGCAGAAATCAACGCTAGTTTACACTACTTGTATTTGATTTGCATACCAAACCTGATTTTTGGCGACTTACATGGCTTTACTATTCGCCAAAAGTAACAGGTAACTTATTAGTAAGTTGTTTAAAAACGTCTTTAACAATTCTCTTGGAAGAAACTTTCACTTATGCTATTAATAAAAAAAATTAGTCCATTAGGTGCATTGATTACAGGTTTCTTGTTAAATTACTCCACCTCTCAACACTTCCTTGACTTATCTTGCTTTCTTGCCTTGTTTGATAATGGAACATGAAAAGATGTGTTGACAATGAATCATTCAAACGTTTGAAAAAAACTGAGATGTCATCCAGTTCACCTGTGGTTAATTTCATTCTTGTCACAACTCTTGATGTACTACAAAGTCGTGTCTAAGAAACGCTTTTGCTGTTCACTGACTGAACTAAGTTAATGTACTACCCAAGGTGTACTAACCCATAATATGCTCTGTCTGGCTCTGTTTGTAGCATGGTGAAAAAAGCATCCAATGCTTTGACTTCAGCTGCTGCCTAGAAAAAATCACAGAAAAAAACAATATAAAGATCAGTTAAACTGATCAGTTAACCTACCTATTAATTTTGGCGAATTTATCGTGACTTGAATATTTACCTTTGTGTCTGCTAGCCTCGCAGTAACTATAGGATCACCAAGAACTTCTAGAAATAAAACAAAGTTAGCGTTTGCAAAAAAAAAAAAAAAGAGAGAGATATTTTTACAATGCGTATGCTTTATCAAACCTACCTTTAAGGGAATGTTTGTGACCCGAGGAAGCATGAACCTGATATAACAAATATCAGAAAAATAAGTACTTCAGACTACTACTTTGGTGAAATCAGTTTTTTAATCAGTTTCTTTTCATCTGACGGGGACAAAGTACCCTAAAGTTTCGAAAGTAGCGACCCTCGTTACTTTCGGAATTAGCAGCCTTTAGGTCTCGTTATTTTCAGGGAACAAAAACTATGAAAAAAAGCTAGCGCAATTTTTTTTTTTCGAAATGCCAAATAAACAACATTATATATATAGATAGCTAGATAGATAGATAGATAGATAGATAGATAGATAGATAGATAGATAGATAGATAGATAGATAGATAGATAGATAGATAGATAGATAGATAGATAGATAGATAGATAGATAGATAGATAGATAGATAGATAGATAGATAGATAGATAGATAAATAGCTAGATAGATAGATAGATAGATAGATAGATAGATAGATAGATAGATAGATAGATAGATAGATAGATAGATAGATAGATAGATAGATAGATAGATAGATAGATAGATAGATAGATAGATAGATAGATAGATACATACATACATACATACATACATACATACATAAATATAAAAAAAGCATTTTATTTGTATTCCATGGTATAAAGATGGCGTTTAATTTTACAAACAGAAGGTATGTAAGAGTGAAACCTGAGTAATAAATACAACAATACACTGATAAAAAAGAAAAGCGATGATAAACAATTGAGAAGGAATAAATTCGTCTGTCCAGTTTCATGTTTTTGTCCACCACATAGATGGGCTCTGGCTATTTGATTGCCTATATTGTGTTGTCACTTGCCAGGACAAATTGTTAAGTAGTAGTTTGTCTCTCAGTTCTATTCTTAGACTTTTAAGTCCTTCCTTGATGTCAATTTGATAAAAGCAAGGAATCTCGATGCCTCCTCCTTGCACCCATACACCTTCAGGTGTACTCCTGCTTTGTCCTGACACACAGCAAGTCATCTTGATTTCTTTTTCCAGTAATAGTTTGTACAGGACCTCCGCCAAGCTATCAGGTACGTGTCCAACTGTAGTCGCATCTCGTTCGCCGCATGTGATTTTTATCTTCACCACTTTTGCGTTGTGCGAATGTGCATTGGAAGGCTCGGGAATGCAGCTGCCGACTTCATTCATTCGTGGATTACAGCGATAGCAATGATCTCCCTAGATACGCGATGTAATTAATGAAGTAATTGTGCAAAATCGGTTGTAAATTGATAATTTTCACTTGAACTGTACGCTTTCCTAATGCAGAGAATGTGAAGGCGTCTTAAGGCCGATTCAGACGGTACAACTTTTGCTTACGACTGTCGCATGCGATTTTCAGAAAGCGCGCTGCTCGCGTCATGCAAAAAATCGCATGCAACTCTCGTCACTCAACATTGCCTATACCTACGATTGTCGTAGGATTTTAAAACATGTTTTAAAATCCTACGACACTTTTTGTGCCGCACACGACAGTCGTAGGCGAGTTGTAGGTTTGACTTACATGAAACAATTTGTGTCGTAGGCCTGTCGTAAGCTTGTTGCATGCGACAAAGTCGTACCGTGTAAATCGCCCTTTATAGTCTTGTGACGTATTATGGATCGAAATCAACCAGTCACAATCCACTGACGTGACCTTTTGAAACCTAACCTGCGATTAGGCGTTCTTTTTTCTTTTTCAGACGGCAGTCGGGAGAAGAGAAGAAAAAAGGAGCGCCTGGTACAATTACTGCACGGGTCCTCTGCCGCTAGTCTAGATTCTGGACTTTTGTCCAATCGGTCGAAAAACAAAAGATTCCTTGAGCAACGTTCCAATTGCTTACCTGAGTACACGTTTGACTTCCGGTGTAATTTCAAAATTATGACGACCGCCGAGGGAGATGCGAACAGCGAATTTTCGCTGCTCTTACTTCGTCTCTCACAGACTTCATCCACAAATCGTAAAAGGATGAGCACACAGAATGCATCGGAAGGATCGTTTGCTTAAGAGAAGATGTTTTAGCCGTACTTCCAACGGGATTTGGCAAGAATGTCGTATATCAGTTGATCCCAAAAGTCAGGATTAAAAAAAATGCATCCTTCTAGTGGTTTCAAAACATCTGTCGTTGTAGGGAATGCCCTGGAGTACATACGAAAACAATAAGTCAAAAATATTAAAAAGGAGGATTGTGGAATCACTGCTGCCACAATTGGGGCATCCGTCTAGGTCGACAGAGAAATTGAGACAGGGAACGTCGACATTGTTTACGGCAACCCTTAGCAATATGAATAATCGATGGAGAAAGGTGTTACGTTGTGGCAATCTTCACCAAACGAAGGTTTTGGTGGTCTATGAAGTTTCACACAGTTGCAACCTGGTAAGTTAAATACAGCATGATAATGTCGATGTTCGAGCTGAAGTTTTTCACGCTCGCTTAGAATAAAGCCGAAGCAGTTATAAAGATGTTGAAACATGAAGTTGACTGTCTCCTCCATCTGTGCCTAACAGTTTGGAAAAAAATTAATTTCGAGAGCTCATCTCTTTCTCGGTTATGAGAAAGCCATTGTGTATTTTTAGAAAATTTAGAATTGGCATTTAAAATCATAGATTTGTTCGTGGCATAATGAGTGTTCCAAAATATTTTTAGAATTTTGAGAATAAGCGCCTTCCAAGATGTATTTATTTCCGGTAAAATCAGATTGGCTTAAATTAAAAGCATGACACAACATCACGTAAGCAAACAAGGGGCGGCAAGCGACTCATGCAACAATTGTATCAGGCGTTCTTTTTTTCTTCCTTCTCCCGACCGTCGACCCTCGCGCTGCCACACTTTCGCGATCCCCCGAAAAAAAAAATGAACGTTATATCGCAGGTTATTTGAAACCCATGAAAGTTACCTTCCGTTTATAACATCTGATTGCCGAGAGGTCCGCTAAAACGATTGACATATATTTAACTTTTCACGTGGCGTGTAATTCTTGTCTTTCTTCAGAAAAAATATGGAGAACGTTTGCTTATGTGGAAAGACAACAAAATATAGATGTATACGATGTGAGAAAACCTCAATACTGAAGATGAACCGGATTATAAGCCTGAGTAAGGTTAGAATTTGTAGCCACTGTAACAATACCGCCAGGAATCAGCCAAGAACTAGCAGTCGTGACGAGACTGAAGTTGAATCAGCGTTAGCGGATTTGAAGGCTTCAGACGAATCCAGGCCAGTTCAGTTTAAAATAGATCAAAGGCTCCTGTGAGCCATCTCGTGTATGCAAATGACACATCAGTAATTGAAATTAAGACACTACACTACCTTGAAAGCTAAAAGAAATTATATCTTTGCCCGATCATGTAACGAGAAATAACCATTCTTGTCCTAAAATGATTGTAAACTTATTCCCTACACATTGAATAAAGTTATTCTGATGCGCCGACACTTCACTAATTGAATTTTTAAATTCAATCCAGGAGTGGAATTCAAAATGTCAAACCACTGGTTTGATCGCTTTAAATCACCCTACGATATCACCTTGCGCACAAATTCCGCACGGAAACAGTCTGAAACACTGCGTACCTCTATTAAACAGTTTCATAGGTATCTCAGAAGAACGGCCACAGTTAATTAAAGCAACTGAGTTGACGGGTGTTCAAGAAGGCATTGTGGGTCCCTTGGAATTACGTGATATAGCGAATATGGATCAGACACCTCTTATTTCTGTTTCAACATCAAGGGAGCTACTTATGCCAAAAATGGAGAAACGTCAGTATGGACTCGGACGACAGGCGAAGGCCACGACTAAGAGACAGTGTACCGTGCAATTGACCATATTTGCCTATGGTGAACCTCACATCAAACTGCTGTTGATCTTCAAGGGCACAGGGCAAAGAATACCGGACAGAGAAAAGAGGCAGTATGATCCAAGAGTCGTGGTTAAGTTCCAAAATAACACGTAGTGCAATGAGGAAGTGATGGTATTCTGGCTCAAAAATATGTGGAACCAGCCAAACATTTTTAGTGAACCACGTGATAGACTTCTCATCTATGATTTGCACAGAGCTCAAACACAATAAAAAACAGAATACAGAGCATTCTGACACAAGAGTGCCAGACAACATTGGGGCTTGTACCTCCAGGCGCAACGAGCAAGATTCAACCACTCAATGTTGCATTCAATGCTGAATTTAAAAAGAGTGTTGACAGACTCGCTACAGAACACTTGTCCGCAAATCCAGAACTATTTATGAGTGGAAAAGTAAGCGCTGGTGATCGGCGTGTGCTTTTCACGAAATGGGTGAGCACGGCATGGCAAGAGACCTCGCTTCAACTGAAAGACACAGTTATCCGTTCATTTGTGAAATGCGGTATTGCAGTGCCCATTTCTGGTAGCAGGGACAGTAAAAAAAACATCGATGGTCCACCGAATTCTTCTCTGACTCAGGGGAGGAAAGCTAAACTCGGTGCTTTTAGTCCATGACACATCAATGCGTTTTATACTGCAGTATATAGAGTTTTCAATTTAAGTTTGAAGAAACATTTCTGTTGTTAATACGAAATTATACCAGTTTAGTTTTTATATTGCGCCATCAGTGAACTGATGTTAAGGACGAATGCTGGCTTAAGGCTTTCCCTTGTTGTAAAGTGCCTTATCGTGATCAATTTGTCAATGCACGAAGATATTAGCATTGTAGGCATTTCGTGTGTGCATGATGTATTAAAAAAAAAACACTTGGTCTTGCTACTTTTTGGGGGACTCGCTACTTTCGGCGGCTCGCTATTTTCGGGATTTATTAAAAGCTACAAAGTTTTGATGTTGCTTTCAGGGGGTCGTTACTTTCGGAGGGTCGGTACTATCGGAACTTTACAGTAATAAGAATTACACTTGCCCCAAAGCGGCCTAGAGTGATAATTCACATTATATTAACAGACGAAGTGAAAAATATATGAGATAACAAATGGTAGGAATTCCCGTTTAGTGCTTCAAACCACTTTTAAACACCAAAAATGAAAAAAAGGAACAGGGCTTGGGTCTACCCAAGAGGCCCAACGAACCAAGACCTCGACGTCCCATGATGCGTCTGTGGATTTTGACGCCGATGGAATAAATATAGGGAGGGTTTTGGCTGTTATCTCAGATATTTCTCATTTTATCTTAATAATCACTTCAGGCACGCTTCGCGTCCCTAGTGTGATTCTCATTATGTTACACAGGTCCGAAATATATGAGATAACAAATGGTAGTTTTCAACGCTACTATAGGGTCATGCAAATTATACTGAAGAAAAATAACAATAGTTCAGCAGGTACTATTTTAATGAGCATAGAAAATGAGTACTCAAACTGAAGAAACAGAATGAGGATGCATCTAACATAAGATAGCTATAGCAAAGTCTAAGTTGACTGAAAGGCTTATCATAGAAGGTCCTTAACGTAAAGGGGAGGACCAATCAACCACAGCCACGATGGCTGAAAATGGAACAAAAGCGTTTGCTGCTAACTTGAGATACTTCAGAAAGCATTCTACTGGACAAAGTTTTTTTTGTCTCGTTCAAAGCGGGCAAAGAAGGCTTCTGCTGGTTTATCTGCATTACCAGAATTCTTAAGAGTGGAAAGTTTAAACGACACTCCTTCTGGATGAACAATGCAATCTGAGATCCAGAGTAGCTAGGGCAAAAATCCTTTCAGGACATGTTGATGCGAACAGTGACTAACTGCATGGAAATAGCTTTCAGTGAAAGGGGCTTGTTTTTACCAAGAGAAGCGATGTATCCAACCATAACATCAACGCTTCAGGTATGTGGGTGCCTGGGTTTAGGAGGCATGTAAGGAGCCTAGTAACATACGGATGTCGCCCTACAGAGAAGCCATCTTTTGAAGGATTAGTAGACGAAATGGTAGATCGAAGGATGTTGTGTGGTCTGTAAGCTAAACCTTCATTGAAGGCTTCTGTCGCAAATACTAGTATATCATTTAAAGATGTATGAGGGGGATCGATTTGTCTTCTAGAAAACCTGCGGCACCAACTTAATTCATAAGTTTTGTGGAGGCATGAGTCACTACGATAAATAGTTTGTCAACGTCTCCTGGGATGCCCTCAGCTTCGAAGCTTTGGTAGAAATGTAAAATACGGCCAGGTGTAGCTTAAAGCACATTGGGTAGACTCTCTTGAGGTCTGATGGGTCCAGAGAGTAGGCTGTTTGGTAAAAGTATAGTACTAGTTGTGATATCAGGAGTTTCAGCAGAACCGGCCACCAGTGTTGTGCGTGCCAAAATGGAGCCACAAGAATGATCTCTGTCTTGTCGACCATCACCTTCTCAAGTGATGGAAATGAACAACCCTTCAAGAAAGCCCAGTGGATTGAGCATCTGTGTGGATGGTCCCTGGGTCGGGCCTCCAGCTGATGTAGTCCTTGAGCTGAGTGGTCAGGCGACTTGCAAACAGATCCGTCTGACAATTCAACAGAAAGGGTTGGTGATGGTTGGATTCAACTTCCATTTGCTCATGTCTTTGAATACCCTTGATTCTGTATCTGCGTACACATTGTCTCTTCCTGGGATGTGACAGGCTATCACAGGGATGTCTTCTGCCTCGCACCAGTACCACAACTCCAGTGCTAGGGTTGAAATCTGTGGGGAATGAGTGCCTCCTTTGTTGGTTATGCAGGTGCTAACTGTCGTGTTGCCTAATTGCAGGGATACTGTCAAGTGCGATCTGTCCTTGAGAAAAGACTTCAGAGCCAGGAAGGCTCCCTTCAGCTCCAAGTAATTTATGTGTTGGAGTGACTTGTTCTGATCATTTGCCGTTGGTCTCCAGAGATTAATGTAATGCTCCCCAGCCTTTCTTTGATGCGACGGTCGTAATTAATAGATCTGAGGGTGGCTCATGTACAGGGTTGCCATTTACGCTGGAAGTGTTTTTCAGCCACCAGTTGAGTTCCTCCCACGTGCCCTGTAAAAGAGATATTAGGAAGTCGAAATCCTTCTGGTTCACTTGCAGACCATTTACCAGATCTAACTGCAAATGCCAAAAATGAAGTGGGGGACGCCAAATGGCTGGACGGGAGGACCCCATTTGGCCGATAAGCCCTGCAAGACTTTGCAAAGTGTTGCTTTGGTAAATTCGATAGTGAAACCCAGTGCAGTGGTCACTTGTGTGGGAATTGGAGAAAACTTATTGAGGTTCACCGTGAAACATAGGGACTGAAGGATGGCTACTTACAATCGAGTATTTCTGATCGCTTCTTCCTTTGATTGAGCCAAAAATAGAAAATCCTCCGGGTGTATGAGTACTCGAATGTTTAGATGGATGACATATATCCTTCCTTGAAAGCAGAATTGATAAGCAAAGTTTAGAAAATTAATAACAGCTAAAATAATTTACCTGTGACGCGAATTTTTCTAGAAACCAAACTTTCTTAGTTAAGTCAAAATCCATTTTAGGCTCAAAATCTGCATTTTCAGTCTTGACCAAAACATTAAAACGAAAACATATACACGGCGCGCAGATAGGCTACACATAGTCTCTTGTTGGAACAAGGGACAGGCGATTGTAATAACCCTCTTTTGAAAGAGGAGTAATTTTGATAGCCCCTTTGTGTAGTAAATCGTTTACTTCTTAAGAAAGTAGAATTGCTCCCTGGCCTGACGCTTTGATTACTTGGGGAGGTTATGGAACATGGGTCCAAGAAAAATGTATCTTGTAACCTGAAACAAGACACAGAATGTCTGGGTCCAATGTTTGTGTTCTTTATGCTTCCATGCTTTCTGAGAGTCTGACTGATGTCCCTTTAAACGAGATGCATGGTAGTTCGATTGTGCTTTTAAGGCATTTGAAGATGCTCCACAGGATAGATATTAGAAAAATGTTTTCCCCTATATTTTCTACAAAGGAAGGAACTCGTAACACATCTTGGAAACCGTTTGACATGCAAGATGGTGGATGCAAGACAAATGACTAAAAATAAGACCTAACCATTCATAAAGAGAAGTATCTTGGAATGCTTAATGACTACTTTAAATCATTTCTGTCCAAACCTGTAAATATCCGGACTTGAACAATGATGACAGAAAACGCTTGCAAAAGTTTGCGCTTAAATGCAATGCCAGTGATCACCACAAGATTTGGTAGAAAGTGTAGAACACTTGAATGTGGCATTCACAACGATCATACCGGAAATTGCGATCTTTTAGCGCCATTATGACCCGGGGTCACACAGATACATATCTGACTCATGGTTAGTATTGAAAAATGATCAATGTAAAAATGGTTTCTGTCTCCAAATTAAAGGTGAAAACGTAAGGATTAAAGGTATTCTACTTCACAAATGTCGTTTTCTCCTGAATTTCATTCTTACTGCAAGCAATACAATTCTATCTGGTGTTTACTTATTGCCTCACTATATCCCTATATTTAACGATTTGGGGGAGTTAGCGATGCTGGAGGTTATCACCGCTAAAAGATCGTAGGCTTACGCATCACGCGGTCAAATGTGGCCTGAGTTTAAGCTGGTAACAGCTTCTTGTTCTTAGATAACTCAGCCTGCTTGGAGGCCAAGGAGAGAAAGTCATCTCCAAATAGCCAAGCTTTGGCATAAGGCAAGGGTAACTCAGCGAGATTGATTCTCGACCTATTTATGGCTGCGTGGATCCTCTATCGTCTCAAAATCGATAAATGAATGTTTGCTGAGCCCAGAAGACAAAGCGTTTGCCCCAAAGCTGGTTTCATTTCTTCATAAGTTGGAGATATACCAGATGCAATAGTATCATGGAGACCACGGAGAGGGCCCGAAGCATTTCAAAAGGCTGAACGCAAACATTTCTTTGTCTCTTTCTGGGACGAAAGTTTTCATTTTTAAAGGCACTTGGTTCAGCAACTGGTGATTTAACTTTGGAGTTTGAAGGAAATCGACATCATGGATAGCCCAGTCATCTAGCACAACAAGTGACTGCTGGAAAGACAATTTCTTCGGAAATTGGCGTCCAAAAATTTGTAAAAGAAGGAAGAAGGAGTCCAAGCGCTTGACTCAAAAGGCCGTGATGGTCACAGGCCTTCTCAAGAAGTGCAGTATTCTCGGGTGTCTTCGAAGACTATGATAATGCTACATTTAGCTTTTCTGTGGGCTCTTCTGATGCCTTAATAGTCTCTACTGGTGCCGCATTAGGCATACGAAGGCGGGCAGGAGCGTCCAGACCAGATATGTCCGCAATAAAAGACAACGTATCATTATCGTGAACATCACTAACGCCCGCAATTAATTTCTTGCTGAAATGAGTAAGACTTTAATAAGTCCAACCGCTTTGAAACCATTTTGATGGAGTTGAGAAATGTCTGTAGAGATTCGTTCTCCTTGCGGCGCTTTGGTTGTGAATGATCATTGTGATCCTCCTTAGAAAAAGCTGAGTTTCGGCGGGAAGATGGAGACCGTGAACGATCACTCTTGTAAGATTTATGACGTCTTGAAGTCATAGTTGGAAAAGGCAATATCCTGAAAAAAAGGAGAAAATTAAAAAAACCAAAGGCACCCTCTGTGAAAAACACAGAGGTTAGCCTGAAAAGGCGACAAATTGATCAAAAAAGCGAGCAGATACAAACTTACCTCCTGACTGGTTTGAAGCACAAGGAAAAAACCACAGAAGCATCATGGGACCACGAGGTCTTGGTTCGTAAGGTCTCTTGGGTAGACTCAAGCTCAGTTCTTTTTTCATTGGGGGTTAATAGTAATAAACTAGTAATAGTTTTCACTAGAGCTGCCCCCGCTTTTGAAGATCTGTTTAACACCTGTATATGGTTTTTACTGGATATAAATACTGTGCATACGAATGTTAAAAAAGAAACGTTTGAACATTTATTAACATCCATGCAACTGGTTAGCATATTTCTCAGTAAATTTGACATTGAAATCTATTACAGTCATACAGTTTTGCTTTGTGAAACAGCAACGTATTGTCTGTATAGTTATGTGAACTCGTGGTTTGGAAGGCTGCTAAAGATGCAGAAGATCAGAGATCCTGAGATGGCGAAACGTGCTGCTAGAAGATGGCAAAACGCGAACTCGTGGTTGAAATGCTGCTAAATGATGGCGAAATGCGAACTCGTGGTTGCAAGACCTTGAAACACTGCTAGAAAGAACTCGAAATGCTGCTGGAGGACGACGAAACGCAAACTCTTGCTCGCAAGACCGTCAAACGCTCCTCGAAGACCTGGTGGTTGCAGAATGACAGCTACCCGACAGCACCTTGCGCGCTCGCTGAAATATTACCCGAGACCACCGTGCGCGCCTAGTTTGACACTAAGTTTGATCAAATCGAGATTTTTTTCACATACTAACAAATTTACTTACAGTACTTACTTTCTTACATTTTGAAATTCCTTATATGTATACACGCGGGGAATCCTAGGGTGCCTCCTCGGGTTTGGCCTCTGGGCCAAAACCCTGCGGGGGCAATTAATGTGGTTACCCTTCATTTGGTGTGTAAAAGTAGTTTGAAGCACTAAACGGGAAATTCCTACCACTTGTTATCTCGTATATTTCAAACGGAGTCTGTGTAATATAATTGTGTTAGACGTAGAAAGAGCACACTTCTAATACAGTTTGGAATCGAGATTTTATGGAACATTAATGGACGAATGGCTCTTGGGACGCGTATCTGGCATATCCCGCAGATTTTGTAGGGGCAGATGGCATCATCACCAACTTGGCAAAGGAGAGAGAGCCTGGGATCGAGATCATAGAACGCACTCCCTTAACTTTGAATATAATTAGTCATACAAGTTAACAGGAAGACACTGGCGCACAAAACATGTTTTCAATTAATGACGTCAAACATCCACTATCTAGCAGACATTGATCTGGAAGAAGCAGTAAATCAGTTTGCTAAGAAGTACCCAAGGAGGCTTGAGCTTGGCACATTATTGAGAGATCAAGATGATCAGCACTACTGATCGTCATGGTTTATGGTTTACTGCAGCAAACCCAGTGAATAATACGGATTTTAAACTTTATTTCTATTTTCGTTCTTATTAAATAGTGACATTATTCTCTAAAACTGTAAAATACGTACGTAAAGTAGTCTCTGCGCCAAAAAGAAGTTTTTATAAGTTCGGTTTTGGTTGCGTGTTTTCATATCATACTGCCTTCAAATCGCACGAAATGCAGTCTCAGACAACCTAATTTTCAAAATTCCCCGGGGTAGCATGCCCTCCGGACCCCCCTAGCGGCTCGCGCCTCCCGCTCTCGTTTGAAAAAATCCTGCCTACGGGTCTGGTAAGTTTAGGTGCACTAACCAACACAAATTTGGACTTGTTTTCAATGAGTGCTTTCCATTCATTCTTGATTGCTTGTTGGAACATGTAGTCACAAAACTGCTCCTACAAAGACCAACAAAAGAGCTGATTTAAACATTTAAAATGTTACTGCTAACGTTACCATTAATGATGCATTTGTTTGTTTTGCAAGGAAGGTTGGTATGCTGCCTTAAAAAAAAATAACAGTTGTTGCTAATAACACTATCGTGTGGTTGTTTTGGCAGACCATTACGTATCACTTGTCCTTGCACTTGAAATCTTTATTTTGCACATGGACGTTGTTCAACATTATTATCGGGACATACATCAATGTTTCAAATTCTATATATACCATTGGAGATTGAAGGTTTTACTGTTCTACGGACTCGCATGACTTAACAAAATGGGGGAACCCTCAGACCCATTCATTACAAAAAAACTGGCAAACAGTTTACTTATTACTATTTAAAGAGATTAAAGAAACTATGTACTAACCTTTACAAAACCAGGACTAGCAACAAGGATACACTTAATGACTACAAAGGAAATGAAAATATGAACATACAACTTGTGGGCTGGCATTTACCATTTACACTTCAGCCTGGTGGTGGTTAAGTGTTTGAGTGACCTACTTTGGACAGGTCGAACGTGTTGCGACGGAATGCTGTGAGTGGAAATTCAACGGTGCGATAAATCTCATTCGGCGTCAAACGTAATCGATGAAATCAGGACGTAAACACCGAATTTACATACAGCCGGACACAACACAGTATCTCCGGCCGCAAAATGTAAACTTTCAATTAACTCCAAGGCAATTAATTCCGTGGGTGAAAGGCTACGGGTAAAATAGGAAACTAAAACTTCGCAATAAATTCTATTCGGGGTCCAGTGTGAGTGATAAGATCGACTCACCGGAACAAACGTAAACACTGAAAATTTGCTTATGCATATAGCCAATGAGAGTTCACTGAGTACCGCAACGATTGACGCATTCCTATATTCACGTTCACTTGGATAAAGCCAAAATAGAAACTTAAGCAAGATTGAAAGCCCCTTCCGAAGTTTTAAAACGCTGACAGAAGCCGTCGTTTGAACGAAGAAAGGAATTGCCATGCTGAAAACAAGGACAAGATTTTTGTCGCGTGCTAGGCAACCAAAATCAATCACATTTATCAAGTTTCAATCGGCAACAACACGGTACGAGGGGCAAAATTTACGGAAGTTCTTGGAAAGAAAACTAGACGCTTTTTTTTTCGATTGGCAACCACGTAAAACCACCAAAAGAATGAACACTTCCACCCTTTCACGCATGCGCAATGAACGAGCTATCATAATGTGGGGAAATTATGATTCGGTTGCTAGTCGTGAACTTTCAAATGGGGCGTACTGTTACGCCTTGCTTTAGGTTCTTTCCTCCATCAATTATTCAAATTCATGACTTTTGGAGTTCGAAATTAAAAGAAATTGCGTGTTAAGCATTCTCGTCCCCAGAGCCCCAACTTTTTTTTTTTTTTAATTGTTGAACGAGTGGCTATGGGTCCATCCAAAAATATCTTTTTTTTCACTGGCTGTCTAAAACCTGATGCGCTATAAGGTGAAAAATTCTACGCCTCTGCGCATTGGTCTTTACTTCCGGGGAGACGCTTGAAATCGTGTTATATAAAGAAACAAATAAAATGATGTAAACATTTTGTCGATAGATGAAAAGTACTTTCTGTTTAGCGTATAGAATTAAAGTTATGAATTAAAGTTGATCAAAGGAGACGCCTGAAATATTTTCCGAAAACTGGATGTTGAAATATTGTGCTAAGTGTTTCAATTCTTCCAAAGTGTTTGGCACTGTAAAGGATACTATCAAAATGCCTCTGTGACAAATAGACCTGTTTGATTTAGTTTAACCTACCTGTAGCTGCCAATGCCACATTAGCATGTTTTATTTTATTCTCTATGAGTAAGAGAGAGAGAGAGAGAGAGAGAGAGAGAGAGAGAGAGAGAGAGAGAGAGAGAGAGAGAGAGAGAGAGAGAGAGAGAGAGAGAGAGAGAGAGAGAGAGAGAGGCCCCTAAATTGGGTAACCAGAAACAAAACTATGCTGCAGTTTCTGAAACAAAATTTAATCATTTGCATCTCATCTTTAGGGATTTTGAAATAAAAACAGTGTGCCATTGTTGATCTTTACTCATATTTTACAGAAGTAACAAAGCTGGTAAGCTTTTTATATAAGATAATAGATCTTAGAGCACGGAGATGTAAGACAAATTAAGATACCCGACCCATTCACTGAATGGCAATGGTTGGTCTTTGAACTAATATAGCAGCACTGTGGGTTCAAATTTTACCCCCTTTCATATAAACAACACAGATTTTTCGGCATCAACAATATGCCTCAGTTATGGAACGTATTTTCAACATTACATTAATGACACAAGGCATTAATAAAAAAAAAAACTAATGACACAAGGTGCAAGTCCGATAACAATATTCCACAACAACTTAAGATAATGGAGGTGCAGAATGTATAAAATTTATTGGTTTCGTTTCCAATAAGTTAACCGATAGATGAGACAAACTAATTCGGCTTTTGAGTTCAACTTGTGAGTAATTTTTCCTTAATTCTTCGGAAATCTGGTTGACTTTTTCCGAAGTAACCGGACGGGTGTAAATATACAACCACGACTGTATCCACAACGAAAAAGTTGTTGGATTATTTTAAAATAACGCCTGAAACCCGTTAATCGAAGACGTAGGCTGTGGTTTTTCAAAGTAGCGGTGGGTAGGGTAGTTAAAATCTCTTTTAAATTGGCCATGAAAACACTCTCACAACCTTCTTTCGTTGTGTTGACAATCCTTCGACAAAATGTTTCCAGTTTCCTAATTCTGAGCAAGCGCAATAGTAATTTATCACACTGAGCGTGCGCTACCGGATGTTGTGAAATTCACGACATCCGGTAATCGCTGTTACCAGGGCCTACGATCCAACCACTGACCAAAAGATCGTAGGCTCTGGGAACGAGGATGACCAGCAACCGAATGACAATTCCCCCCCTTACGATAATTCGTTCATTGCCCATGCGTGAAAGTTTACGGTCGACCCATCAACGAGTGACATTTCTCCCACATAATGAAAACTCGTTCATTGGGCATGCGCGTATTCACGGGTTTAAAGCTGAAATACGAGCGTGCCTTGCGATCGTAGCGACCACGTGACTGAGTGTCATGGAAACAAAATTCTTCTGCCCGAAAACAATAGAGCTATTTAAATAGCTCAAAAAGGGTTTTTGAAAGATGCGACGCATACTTAACAAGAGTCCAGGAAAACTGTGTATGTCATCAATCCCAAAACTAACAGGACGGCTGGACACTTGTTAACAATACAGGCACTCGTGCCATCTAAGTGTTCATCGATACACAAAAATGAGCCTAAGTAAGCCTCCCTTTTCTTAACGGTGCAAAAGAACAACAACAACAATATTTTATTATTTGCCAATAAATCGTAATCCTCTGGCTCCGCTGATAGCAGTGCTAATCGAGGCGGGCCAGGATAATAAAAGAAGAGGAAAGTACACACAGTAAAAACTACAGATAAGTAAATAGGTAGGTAAATATGAAAACAGATTTAGTCTACAGAAACGTCTATGTAATTAATTCAAGTTGGCAACACATTGATTATGTTGTGAAAGCTGAATAAATAAGGAAAAGTGAACAAAGAACAACTTACCATCAAAATTAATGTGCCTCAGAATACCTTGTATTATTGCATCATAAAATCTAAGCAAACCCTGTAAAAGGAAAAAGTAACATCCACTTCTGATCTGTAAGGTACGTAACCAACAGCTTGAATCACATGACATAAAAAACGTTCAGTTGCAGCTGTAAGTGCGTACAATTTACAATAACGATTCTTGTACAACAAGTGACTGTAGCCAAGATTTTCAGAGGCGACTGCGGAATACAATTAAAGAAATTAGATACAACATTGGCCAATTTCCAGCTTTTATGATCCCATTTTAGGCACTGAACCACTTTTCTAAGTCAAACCTACTGGGTACTTTCTTTCGAAAGGTTGATTTTCCAAGATCACCTTAAAGGTATCAACTATAAAGGCAAGAACACAAATCTTGATAAAACTCCATGCAAACCCTTAAAAATTGCCGCCAATAATGTCGCACCATCTTTAAAACATATTTCAAATCACTGTCAACTGGTAATCTAGCCTTAGCTACCTTTTGGTCAATGTTACAAACAACTACCAGCCTAGACTTATATCTGTTATACCTGCCATAGCCCGGCAAAATCTGACAAAAAATTGTCTATGTTCAAGTATTATTATCTGAGGATTACCTACATGTAGCACTATATTATCTACTTTTCAGTCAGGATTTTGCTCTGTAAACAGCTCTTTCAATCTTTCTTTCAATCAGCGATAATTGGTGCATCGTTCTTTACAAAATGATAGGTAAGGGTAAGGTAAAGTCGCACAGCATGCCTAAGTGGCCCACACGGCCACTCGGAGTATTGCTACAGAAGCAACACAGCAATGAAGAGACCAACCAGGTCTCGAACCACCGACCCTCCAACCGGACAATCGAAAGTCCGACTTGCTACACCACCGCGCCTCCACGTTCACAAAATGAGTTTTCAATAATTATTATTACATCACAGCAGAAATAGCGGTCTTTTAAAAACGACCATGTAATTAACGTTAATGGAAATGGCATCAAAACAACTAAAACGAATTAGAGCAAGCCTCTGGCATAAATGTAATACTTAACAATTATTTTAAAAATTAAAACAAAATAAGAATTTACAGGCAAGTAAAAACTAGCGATATAATGTTCCAACGTTTCGGCGACGTCATGACGCCATTCTCAAGGAATGAATAATATAAGCGAGTTCAATGGAGTAAGATCTTAGATTTGCATACATGGAGTAATTTAAATAAATACTTTGGCGCGGATCGAATCTGTTTGTACATTCAAGCGTGGTCTTAATTGTTTGATGTGCAGCATTTTGTTAATTAAACAATCAAATTGTTCCTGCATTTTTTCAGTACTTTGAAACAGCTAAGGAGGTCTTCAGGGACTGCGCTCGCGTGATGGCTATCATAATGTATCTGCACAGAGGATGAAGTGCTGTTGTGGCCAACAACGCGCGCATGCAGATGACCACGAGTATAACCAACATAGCTACCTGTATCGTACAGGTTACATTGAAAACGATAAACTACACATTGTTGGTAGAAGTGGGCAAAGTCGTCAGAGGCGTACAGCAAAAACGTACTTGCTGAGGAGCGCCAACTTAACCCTTTCACTGCCAAATTTCTTGGTCTCTCTGGACAATTATCTCGATGTAGATGACCAAAACGGATTTAGTTGTCCTATATGAAGATCTCCTTTGAAATGTTCGCTGCTCTGCAATAACGAGGACTCAAGTTTTTTTGTGACGTCACCTATTTGAACCGTTGTTGTTTTGCTCGCGAGCACAAACACATTCTAATCGGTAAGTTGTCGGTTTATAAGTGTACTTTCGGGCCATTTTGCACTGCAGAAGCTCCCAGGCTGGCATCATAAAGCTGGAATGGAGAGTAGAGGCAATCCTCTGAAAGAATCCAGAGGTGAGAGATGATTTCATAGCGACTGGGACGCCAAAAGTGTTCGTATCGAGTCATGGTGGCTCACGAGTGAAGTTGTCTCTCTGGCCGTTCTGTGGGTGGATTCTCGGACCTACCTGGGCAATTTGGGGGAGATTTGACTTGCAAAGAAAACGATATGTGCGATATTTTGCCAGTAGGACCGGGTGGCGGGACCTCCATTTCGTTGTTGTATCGAAATTACCCAGAATGCAACTCGGACGGCAAAGAGGAAATCACGGGCTTTGAAATGTTTAGTCATGAGACTAAGGTTTGCTGTCATGAAGGAATTTTGGTTTTAAAATGAGATTTTGAATTAAAAAATTGGAAGCAAAGATGTGTGTTTTTCAGCTTTGTCGATGCCGCAGAAAACGGGCATTTTTGGTTTTGCTTGAAAATAAATGTTGACTGATATGGAACGGCAAACGGAAGATAAACTCAGTTTATTTGCTCTTAAAGCCTAAAACACTTACTAATTAACACTATTAGTAGACCATAATAACCAGATTTCTGGATTTGAGAATGTGGCCAATCTTGAAAGTGGTAGCCTCTTAAACGGCGACATTAGTCGCCTTCAGCGGTGAAAGGGTTAAGATCAAACAAAGTGAAGCTCTCCGAAGTGAAATAAACGCCATCTACGATGAGATTCCGCAAACTTGTAGCCTGGTTCGCTACATCTGCATTCTTCGCACCATTGTCAATCTCAGAAAGAAGTACTATCAGGACATGATGTCTGAACACACTCGGAAGATCTCGAGGCTTCTTAACAGAGAAGTTGATGTGGATGAACATATCCTAAACATTTCCTCGCACGATCTCAACTTCTTCCAGAAACTGGTTCTATGCAGAGGCCTGAAGTTCGCCATCCCTCAACCTGTATCCAGCATCGAAATTAAATCAAGCTTTGAGAAAGCGTAATGGAACCTCGAACGTCTTCTTACCAGTGAGAACTCCAAAGAACTAGCCGCTGCTACCTTACGCTCTGTAGCTCTCAATTACATTCGGCACAGAGGCCCGAAACCCCCCAAGAAACTCTTGTCTGCAATCAAACAATTGAAGCGATCTACAGATATCGTTATAACAAGACCCGACAAAGGTTCTGGTGTAGTGGTTATGGATAAGTCTGAGTACATACGTTTGTTATCTGAAGCCTCAGTTGATAACACCAACAAGTTCCGAGCTGTCCACTGCAAAAACCGAAATCCAAAGGCAGACCACCTAAGAATTATCACCCACTTTTGGTAAAGGAAAAGATCCTATACTCTACTGTTCACAGAATTCTCACTAAGGACATTGCTGACTCCGTTTGTCCTTCAGGTTCAAGATTAGCACACCTGTACGGTTTGCCAAAACCCATAAGGAGAAGTTATCCATGCGCCCTATTCTATCGGCAACGAGCACGTATAACTACGCCTTGGCTAAGTGGCTTGATAGCAAGCTCAAGCCGTTGTCGTTGAATCAGCATACAATTACCGACATTTTTTATTTCGTTAATGAAGTGCAAGATCTTAGAATCAGTACTGGTAATACTTTGGTATCATATGATGTGTCATCTTTGTTTACCAACGTGCCCTTGAATGAAACCATCGAGATCCGCGCTGAGAAAGCCTTCAAGGACAACTGGTTTAACTCTACATATGACTTGAACATATCAAAGGAGGACCTCGTTGATCTCCTGAGTGTGGCTACGTAGGACCAGCTGTTCCAATTTAATGGTTCCCTCTATGAGCAAATCGATGGGGTGGCTATGGGTTCCCCCCTTGGTCCGTTACTAGCTAACGTGTTTATGTCATCATTAGAAGAAGAACTAAAGATGGTTGGCAAGTTGCCTCCTTATTACCGCAGATTTGTCGATGATACCCTCAAAGTTATGCCCGATATCACCACAGCTACGGATTTTCCTTAACACCCTCAACCAAGCCCACCCTGCTGCAAGTTTACCATGGAGCTCGAAAAGAATGGGATGCTCCCCTTTCTCGGAACCCAGCTCTTAAATCGAGCGCCCCAAATTGAGACCAGGGTATACGTGAAACCTACTAATACCGGCTTACTTCTCCATCACCAAAGTCACGTAGACAACCGGTACAAACGAAGCCTATTAACAACTATGCTGGATCGTGCTCACCGGTTATCCTCGTCATGGATTTATTTTCGGACGAATGTGAACGCTTGAAGTCTGTTTTCACGCCTGAAGTACCCTCTACACCTCATCATATTCAACATTAACACCTTTATCTCGAGAGAGTTGCTGACCAGCAGACACCACAGGCCTCACCAGTAATGGAAAATGACGTGACTTGAGTGATCATTCCTTTTAAGGATCAAGTTTCCGCTGACATTCTTAAGACTCAGTTGAAAGACCTTAGCCTTAAGCTCCAAACCACAATCCACCCCGTATTTGTCAGTCGCAAAATTGGCCAAGACCTCCAAGAATTGGAGCCCAAAACCACAGCTAGTTAACCAACAATGTGTAGTTTATCGTTTTCAATTTAACCTGTGCGATACAGGTAGCTATGTTGGTTATACTCGTGGTCATCTGCATGCGCGCGTTGTAGGCCACAACAGCACTTCATCCTCTGTGCAGATACATTATGATAACCATCACGCGAGCGCAGTCCCTGAAGACCTCCTTAGCTGTTTCAAAGTACTGAAAAAATACAGGAACAAATTTGATTGTTTAATTAACGAAATGCTGCACACCAAACAATTAAGACCACGCTTGAATGTACGAACAGATTCCATCCGCGCCGAAGTATTTATTTAAATTACTCTATTAATGCAAATCTAAGATCTTACTCCGTTGAACTCGCTTATAGCGGAGCTCCCGCGCGCGCCGCAAGGCGCGCGCGAGCGGAGCCCCATAGCTAAGAGATTTTGGTAAACCCATCAGTGCGAGAAATTCTGGTTTGGTTATGACGTCACTTCCGTCCGACCGACCGTACAACGTACGTACGTACGCTCCTCCATGTTACCAATGTGAAATGAGACACTCAAACCTTGTGCTGCAAATCAGGTTTTTTTCGGTGGGAAAATGCATGGCCAACTGCGCTGCCGCCCGCGTTTGTTTGGAAGGAAATTGCATCGCCAACTGCGTTTGAGAAAAAAAAAAAAAAAATTTTGAAGACGACGTGTACGACAAAACACAAACTCAATTTATCAATAAGTCTACAAACATGTAAAGCAAAGAAAGGGAGATAGAAAGAGATCGAGATAACAGGCGACGAAGAAGCGAAGTTCCACGTCAAAGAGAGCGATTGAGAGCGGTAGCAAACAGGCGAAACATGAGTGAAAAAATAAGAGAGAAAGAACAGGAAAGGGTGCCGAAAAAACCCCGTGTTGCGGCACAGGGGTTGAGTGTCTCATTTCACATTGGCTTACATAAATGAGCGTATGTGCTGTAACCCGGGTTGTTTTACGGCGGGAAAATGCATGGCCAACTGCGCTGCCGGCCGCGTTTGTTTGGCGGGAAGTTGCATCGCCAACTGCGTTTGAGAAAAAAAAAATAATAATAATTTTGAAGACGACAAGATACAAAGTCAATTTTATATGTGGCCAACAGCAGGAGAAAGAGCAAGGCAACTAGCGGCCGGAGAAACAAATCGACTGGCACATAATCGGAATCATTTTACTCTGATCCGGCGCTACGAAACGTTGGATTTTTCCTCTTGAAGTGAAACGTTTCGCTCACTTAACGTTGTAAAACGAACGGAAAAATCAGCAATGGAATAAAGGGATTGGTTATTCTCAGAAGAGGCGAGTACATTCATGCAATTTTGTTGACAAAACTTTGCTAGTTTGCTGGTTTGCAAGATATTGTTTTCTTGCAGTTTTGACACACCGTAAGCTAATACTGCTAACTTCAAAACAGTATTTTGAACTCATTTTTTCGGTCCATGTTGATTATTTTCCTTGGAGTTCTATTTTTCTGATCTCGTCCAATTTTCCCGTCAAACAGCGGGAGAAAGAGCAAGGCGGATTGCGGCGGGAGGAACAAATCGATTCTTTTAGCAGCTTTAAATTTAGAGGCGGCACTTCAGATCATAAACAGCGGCCGAATCTTGAAGATAAATTATTTTACTCTAATCAGTGTCTAATCCGGCGCGATGAAATGAAATTAAGATTCGATGGATTTTTTCCTCTTGAAGTGAAACTCAACGTTGTAAACGAACGAAAAAATCAGCAATCGAATAAAAGGACTGGTTATTCTCCAAAGAGGCGAGTATATTCATGTGATTTTGTTGACAAACCTTTCCTGCTGTTTGTGCAAGATATTTTTTTCTTGTAGTGTTGACACTGCAACTTGTTTAACCTCAGAGCAGCCTTTTGAGCTCATTTTTCGGTCCATGTTCGTTATTTCCCTTGGAGTTTTATTTTCTAATCTAATCTCATTTTGCGTCATTTAAGGACGGTGCCAATCTCGCTCCCAGAGGCTGCATTCCTTTTGGTCAGCATCAAGGAAGCAAGACCTCTGGGCTAATCAATGTCAAAATCCAGCAAATCGAAATCTGATTGGATATTACATTTTACCGGAAGCGTCTTTAAATCGGAGGTTTCAAAACAAGAAAAGAAATGGACTGTAAAAGACATCGAAGCAAAAACCGCCATAGAATCGAAATGGAACTAAATTTTCATACGCTTCTTATTTTTTTGCAGTGAGTAAACACGAAAAAGATAACAAGTCAAATCACATGACTAAACGGAAAAGGCGCGAAAACCCTGCGATATGTTGCAGCGTTTCACAAAGCTGAATGACAGTATGACACTTGCGACGGTCGAGGTTAACGATAGACCTGACAATTTTCGGAAAAACTCCTCTAATTATCGACTCTGAAATGTGGTTCATAGTCAATGCTGGCCGTTTAAAATCGTTCTTAACATTGTCTAAAGCGGATAAGAGTTTAACAGCCTTTCTCGTACTGTTGAAGGAACTGAAAGGAGCAAACTTGTAATCCATTCGCACCACGGAGTCTGCGAGTTGATCTGACTGGAGCAGAATTTATTGAAGATTACTTTGTTGAACAGGAACAGATATTCTTTCAGCAGCCCAGCAAAAACATAATTGAACTTGAACAAGGAAAACCAACGGCCTTTGTTACCACTGCGTAAAAGCGGAGTATTCAAGAATGCGTGGCCCAAAAAGTGGTTCAGAAAGCGGATGGACAGAAAGACAAAAATATTAACGCTTGGAATAGCGATCGTTGTCACTCTTTACACAACAGTTTATTTGTGAGCTTTGTAAGTTTGCAGGTTATAGGACTGATAAACCACATCGAGTGCAGGTAAAATATTTTTTTCAGGGTGAGTTTCTTAAGCTTACATTGAGTGTGTGAATTGAAAAAAAATTTGCCGATCTTTCTGATAAGCTTAGATTTTCAAGTTGCTGGTTATTTCGGTTGAACGTTTACAGAGTTGTGTCTTGTTATTAAATGTACTTCTGCCATTTTATTGTATTTATTCTGGGATCATGGTATCTGGGTAAGCAAAAGCTGATCTTGTGAAACCTATCGTTTGTATACGTGAATTTCACGGCGGAAAAAATTAAGCTTACGCTTGTAAACATTTGTTGGTATTTGTCGTCGACGGCAATCAGGTTGGGAACGATATCTTGCTGAAGTTTATCGAATGTTGTTTGAAAATCTTTACCCTGTAAGTGTTTTAGTTAATTAGGTTGAAGCTTATATAACCTCCGACCAGGCTCTATTTTCGTTTTGCTATTAACTTTACCGTGGTGTCATGAGAAAACTTGGCTATCTCATACTGCGTGGACTGCGTATATTCACCCCCATTTTAAAGTTTTAAAAGCTACATTTTACAAGCGAAAACAAGCTTAATTTAATTCCAAATGAGTATAGTACAACAAATGGTTTCTAATCGCCATAGCCTATAGATGTTTCTCTTTACCCCTGCCTTTGGAAAATGGTTGGTTTTCTAAGACAACCTGAAAATGTGCAAAATGAATTTGTGGCGGTTGAGAGAGGCAAATCGCCGACAAACCCAGATTTTACGCAGCCTTTGTTTTGGTTGTTTTGTTTTCAAGGAAGTTTCCCATGAATGACATTCACTGGCAAACGGGAGGGATGGAAGTTGTCGTCTTTTTCACTCGTTTTCTTGGCCTTTGATGCTCTTTCCCAGAGGCTGTCTTCCTCTCAGTCAGCAGTATCCCCCTTTAAACCGGAAGCAGGATCCTTGCTTCCGGTTTCTGATTAGCCCAGAGCTCGTGGACGTGTGGCCACCGCTGGCCTAAAACGTGCGCGGGCTCTGGGGACGAGATTGGGACGGTGCCTACTATTGTTACTGCGCATACGTTCTGCGCATCGCGAGATACTCGGGTTTCCTATAGGTGGTGCCTACTAATACAGGAATCTTTTTGCGCGGTTTAAAATTATACGGAGAAAGCAGAACTTAACAAATGTTTTTGGTATCTCAAAAGAAATTTGGGGGTAACCATACATTTTTCAGAGATAATTAGGCTTCGATTTAGGAAAAAATCCCATACATTGCTTTATATTTTGGCGGTTTTTAGAGATACTAATGTTTAATTATCTCTGAAAAATGCGTGGTTACCCCCAATTTTCTTTTTGGATTCCAATAGGCCTTGCAAAGATCTGCTTTTCCCGTAAAGTAATAAACCGCACAAAAATACTTCGGTATTAATAGGCACCGTCCTTAAAAAAATTGATTCTGAGCTAAAATAGTCAGTCAAACAAACGTCTCCCAACATTGTATCGTTGGCATAAACTAGTGACAAGTTTTTCTCGCATATATTTCTGACAATCTTGACAGAGAACAAACAAAAATACTTAAAACAATAGGATATAACCGCAAAGATTAAGGTGTGTGAGTAATTTTCACTGAAAGTCTTTTCAAAGAACGTTAAAAGCGAATGTAAAATTAAAGTGTGATTCCATTTTCATCAAAACAAAGTCTTATAATATGCAAAACATTCATTCGCTTGTTTTTTGTGAATTTTTCAAAGATCGTTGTTTAGTTTATTTCTGTACTTATTGCTATGAATTATCACAGTGCTTTTTTCATTTATTACTCAAAGATATATTTAAAGTGTGTTTTTTGGTTAGTGTATCCATTTTCTCTGAGGTTTATAGCGTACGGCCTTCTTGATAAGCAAAATTTACTAGACAGTGACAGTGCCGGTAGCGCGCGTTGGCTGTTCAGAAACCGTTTTGCCTCGATCATCTTAAAAACTAAAAACAATAATAAAAACAAAAATTTTTTTTTGAGCCATTTAAATTCCGCTTTTATAACACAGAGGCCAAAATGTTGCTAAAACTATCAAGGAACTTCGTAAAACAGTCAGTAAAACACTCATCGAAGGCGCAAGCAAACCAATGAAAAAATTATTTAATTTTTTCGTAGCGTACAAAACAAACAAAACCGACGAGAACAGTTCCCATTAAACACATGTAATTAAGAGAGAATAACAGTTTAATTCAGGAGCAAACTAACAACGATAAATCAAATGTTAGGCATCAATTAATTGTTCACCTGCGCTGTAAAGCTTCCTACCGCTTGGAAATCACACGGACATAGATCGATACTAAAATAGCAAACGATGGATCCAAAGAAGGAACTTGCAGAGTAATTTCTTCCTGCTCCTTCCTCCCATCAAAAGGACACTTTCATGCATGCTCGGTTATCGTTCGTTGAAAGCACTTGGACGCCATGACTGATTTCAGTCTCTCAACCAAACAAAATTAAATCAATCCGATCCAAGTCTTTAGCTTTTGACACAAATAATCTTTTGCTGTTTCTTGTGAGAGACACCAAAATTAACCTTTAGGAATTTCCCTCCTAGCTGCAGCACTTGATTTCCATGTATTTTTGGTACAAAGAACCCGGCTTAAAAAGTCGAACTTCGAAAGAACCTCAAAGAACTTGTTTTTTTGGACACAAAATGCAGAAACCAACAAAATGTAAAACTGTTGTGCTCAGCCAATCAGGAGCGAGTATTTTCGCCGCTCGACCAATCAGGAGTAAGTAATTTTGCCCTCGGTGAAAGGAAAATTACGAAAAACTGCCCTCTGTTACAACAAATTAGCATTCAGTAATTTTGCCCTCTGTTTTACATTGTTATTGTTGATGAGCAGTTAGCTGCATATGCATTAAAAATGTACTATATAACTGCAGAATTGATGAGGAACTCATAAGGTTATTACGTTCATACAATAAGCAGACTTCTATTGTGGAGCTCCGCTTTTGGGCTTGGCTAAATATATATATTATTATTCATTCCTTGGTCTCCCCTTTCCTTGCTAGGGCTAATGCTCAGTAGGAAATTCAAATTCACCTTAGCACTTTAACTTACACCACAGAGAATCTCTGAGCCATCAATTGATGGTTTGCATGTGATGTCATGCCGGCCATATTGGTGTACAGGAACAATAAGATTTTTTTGTCCTCTGGGACTTGACTTCCATTTTTATGCAAACTATATGAACAAATTTTCTTTTGTTTTGTACACCAGCATGGCGGCAATGCAAACCACCTACTGAGTCAATAGTGCTAGCATCTAAACATTCATCCGACACCGTACCCTTCACGTTCATCTTGTTGCATTTATCACCATAATCACTCATGATTTTGCCCCCATTTGGTCACATAGCTCAGTCAGCAGATCGAGCATGCAAATCCGGACGTCATGAGTTTGATTCCCAATAAGGTCAAAGATTTTTCTTTGCCTTGTTTGGTCTCCCATTTCCTAACTGGGACTTTTGCGCAATCAGAAATTCATGGGTTCACTTAACCCTTCACTCCAAAGAGCGCCATATGGCACTAGAAGTCATTAGGCGCTCAATATTGGGTCAATCTGTATAAAATTTTAGACACCAAACAGATCTTGTAGAGATCTGCACAATGGAATCATAAAATCTTACCCCCTCCAACATGAGACATGATTAACTAACCCTCCATTTTTTTAAAACTTTTTCCTCTTACACTTTTACACCATTTGACAAGAAACTATGTACTGAAATCTGCAAATTAAGCTATAGTCTAGGGGTATACCCAGAGTATACGAGAAGCCAGGTGTATTTTAAGGTTTTTATTTTCTTGTTTTAAACACCTTCCATTCTTTTCTGTTACTTGAGTGTTTTTCTAACTTAAATCTCCTGACACCTACCTAATAACCAGCCTACACATTACCTGGGTAGACCCATTTCACCACACAAATGAAACATGGTACTAATGGGGTGTGTGCCACAAATCCAAATCCAGTGTCACGTTTAATGTTCCTTAGCATAATTAATAACACCTTTGCACATTGATGATCATGTTTTCCCATAGACTGACAGATTTATTTTTTGCCCATTGGTACACCTGAGTTTTTTAGAAGGAGAAAGGGCTTACGAAAAAAAATCAGACCTTCTGACCTCTAAACCGTGGACCTCAAGGCATAATGTATAAGAGGCTAAATAAACTTAAATTATGGCTTAAAGGAACTTCCACTGCAGTAATTATATAGCTACAAATTAATAAATTAATAGATTTCTGTCAGACCTTGTCGTGTTGGTTGCAGAAGCCTTTTCTCTTCCTAGGGATATTCATATCAATCTTGGCTCTCACAATCGTCATACTTGAGGTTACCAAGAAGATGTGACCTAAACCTAAAAGAAAAAAATATCATATTCAACAAAGGCGTTAATGAGGGGAATGGATTAAACAAAAAATACTCATAATCCTAGATACCCAAAAATGCAGCTTGTTTAGTTGATTCAAGCCCTGGAACTTGAAAAAAAATTATATTTACTAACAATTTGTTGACCACAAGATAATCAAAGATTGGTATTGTTTAACTTGCAGATGAGTACTGTTGCCTCTCATATCCTGAAATTTCACCTTTTAAGAAGTTGACATAAATACTATATAGTACAGGAAATATATTATCTGTTGAAGACATTAAAAGTAAAATTGGGATCACATGTTTAAGCTAACAAGGTGCTGGGTGAAACCAATAGTGCTTGAAAGTTGTTAGTTTATCATGTTACATTTAAAAAATGGCTGACATAAGTAGTAAATATTACCTTCATGAAGTAAGACGGCTCCCAGATCAGCATGCTGTGTTGGATCACATGCCATGTCTGAAGCACAATATCACAAAAGAGAAAAATAATGCTTAAAAGATACTTAATTTCTGTGGCTTTCAGTAAAACAAGAAAAACTTCCATAAATTCCATTTGCTTTAAAAAATTGCATTCAAACTTTCTTGCAATTAACTGGACCATGTGGGACACTACAGCTTCTAAGTCCCAGGGACCACAAGGGACCAATGCAAGATACAAGTGATGTTCTTGTAAAAACTCGTCTCACCAACTACATTAAAACTAAAATTAAAAATTGATGGGTAGCCAAGATAAAACATATCAAAATATTTACAGTTGTTCTCTGGCTAAAATTATAAAAGAAACCTGTGCCTTTGGCTGTCAAATCTACAGCCTTTGATGGAAGGATGCCCTTTTTTGGATGTCCATCGAAGGCTGTAGTTTGACAGCCAAAGGATCAGATTTCTTTTTATAATTTTAACCAGAGAACATTTGTACATTTTTGATACATTAAAACTGATACATTAAATGGTGTACCACATGTTGAGCTTGTACAGAAGGTTTGTAGAGGACTTTTCATACCTTGATAGCCTAATCAGTATGGACAATGGTACTCAGAGAATAGCAAATCAGGGATGGGGACAACATGTAACACTTGTAGCATGTTGCTAAGAACGGCAAAATCACAAGGACTGTACATGCATGCATTGGTAACTTGACACCACTAGAATGGGCAGTATAAGGGCCACATTAGCAGCAGACATTATCCTATAATCTACATGTACCATTAAGAAAAAATCAGAAATATACAGTGTATTCAGATATTCTGGAATTATAAAATATCCTGAGTGAAAACTCTGAATAAGATTGAGTCCAAGATATCAAAATGCTAACACTACTGATGGCTTGGGCATGTCCTTGGAATTGACCGACCATGCATTTCTAACGTCACCTTATGATGGACACCACTTGGGAAGAGAAAGTCTGATGCACATGTGGGATTTTATTAAACCTTCTAGCGTGAGGGCAACTGCTTTTCCTGGCAACATTTTTATTTTAAATTTATTTTCTTTCTAAAAAGCAGTCAGGCAAAATATTTTAATACTATGTTCACGTGCAACCAGTTAACCATCCGGTGGTCTAAAAGTCTGCCAGCAGAATGACCTGTGTGGCCCACATGGTTAAATCCTTCCTAAAAAGAGCAATGCAGGTCACCAATTTGTGTTGTAGTATCCTGTTAGCTATTATATGTACATGTTTCTATTACCAAATTACTTCATTTATTTAGCAAACTTACCAACTCTTTCAAGAGCTATTATATCCCAAAATTCCTTGAGAAGAGTAAATTTTCTATTTAACTCCAAGTCTATTGTATGGTAGGCACCCATCTGTTGATGAAAAGCGAAAAAAAAAATCAACATGATCCATCCACATGTAGCATTTCATAAAATTAAAGAAGTACAGTAGAATCCTTTACAAAATGGTTTCACAAAGATACTGAGTCCTACTATCAGCAGACTGTGTTAAAACGTCTCCTAGGAGCTAGCCACTATCAGGTCAATTAACAGCCACGTTACCGGCGTGGTTGGTTCAGTGACCAATGCAAGCGGTTAAGACATCCGACCGGTAATCTGGAATCGGAGGTTCAAATCCTGGCTGAACCTCATTTTTAATCATTTCCTTAGTAATGGACTGATTTCTGTTCCCAATTTAAATGGGAGATGTATTTCTTTCTCAGAAACTGCTAGCAAATTGCCATCTATAGAGGTATAGGAATGGTGATTCACATTATGTTCAAGATTGTTCGCTGTTTATTAATTATGCAGTCATTTATAACTTCTTACTAACTGAACGTGAGGGACGTACTGGGGAATATTGGCTCCAGGTTGTGCACAACGTATGTAAGAAAACGACTGATGGCCAATACTTCCCAGCACAGCTTGGCAAGCTAGGTTAGTAAGTAGTTTATTTTATGGCACTCAGGTCAAACTTCTTTAATTTTTCTGTTAAAACGCACTTAGGTCACTTGAATTCAAAGGGTTTCTGCCATGATGTTTTCTTGATGACATAATCAAGAGCAACTAAGAAAGAACAAGCGGAACGTGTAATTGTGACTTTTGATTAAAAACAAAACTCCAAGAATGATTGGTAACAGAATTTGATAAAAATGTGAAGAGCGGCGGGTTGTTCTTAAAATTTTTTATTTTTATTTTTAATCATTTATTTACTTGCAATACTACACGACAGTACTTGCATTACTACATTACTTGAATACCACAGTACTTACAATACCACAGTACATACAATACTACAGTACTTGCTTTACTATATTACTTACAATACTACAGTATTTACAAAAACTACAGCACTTACAATACTACATTACTTACAATACTATGGTACTTACAATACGACATTACTTACAATACCACAGTACTTACAATACAACAATTACTTACAATACTACATTACTTACAATACTACGGTACAACGTTACTTACAATACTACAGTACTTGCAATACTACATTACTTACAATACCACATTCCTTACAATACTAACATTTTCTTCTTTCCTTTCAATTATTTACAACCCACTATTATTAGCCTAAGTTGTTTTCTGAAATTAAAGTCTTGCAAAATGATACTTACGATATACTTAAACTGTTAAAATTACACTTATCATACTTAAACAAAAAGAAGGAAATATTTGAGTAATAACAATAAGTCCGCCAGATCAAAACAAGTGTAAGACGTGTTTCACAAAGGATTTCAAATTAGCTTATCTCTGTTTTGCTATAACTCCATTCAGGGTGAGTTAGGAGTTATTTCCGGAAGACTGAAGGTGGAGAGAAAGCTTGGAAAGCCTTCTATCCTGGGGATTATTTCTCGCATTTTACAGGTCCAAATGTAATATCTAGCATCAAGAAAATGAAAGTACTGTTTTGTGCTAGAAAAGAAATTTGTCTCTAGACCAAGAACTACGGCTGAAGATACAGAGCTGTTAGGTTTCAACGACATTATATTTTTAACCAGCCAATCTTGAAAGTTTTGCCAGAAGAGTATGGTCGTCCTGCAGGACCAGAAAAGGTAGATAAGAGATTCTCTCTCATCTCCACAGAAAGAGCAAAGATCATCTTGTCTAAAGCCTATTTTGTTCAGGAAATCGTTCGTTGCCAATCGTCTGTGAAGAAGCTTAAACTGGAAAATCATTAATTTCGATATTTTAGTGCAATGAAAAGGGAATTTGTATTTCAAGTTCTCTTCGGGACTGAGTTGATCTTCACGACCAGTGCAAGAGCCAATCCAGAGTACCTCTGTTTTCTAATTGTTGAGTTTCAGGCCAGAAATCGTACTGAAAAGTTCTAAATCATGCAAAGCGGCTGTAAATGATTTTTCAGACCCATTAAGGATAAGTGTGGTGTCATCCGCATATTGACTGATTTTAATTTCATTTCCATTTATAGAAATTCCCTTAATATCTTGGTTCATCCTAATTCTTTCCGCTAATATTTCTACACAAAGTAGAAAGATGTAAGGGGAAAGGGGGCAGCCTTGCCTGACACCTCTTTCAAGAGCAAAGAAATTGCTTGCCCACCCATTATTTAAAATACAACTTTCTATATTCTGGTAGCAAAGCTTGATCCAATTTGTAATGGATGGTCCAAAATTAAAAGATTCCAGTGTTTTCCAAATGAAAGACCATTCTACTGTATCAAAAGCTTTTTCAAAATCTAAAAACAGTAATAGGCCAGGAATATTGTGTGCCGCAGTATGATTTATTATGCCATCAATTAATCTTATATTTCACCAATAAATCTGCCCTTAACAAAACCAGTCTGGTCATTATTGATAATATTTGGAATAATATTTCTGAGACGGTTTGCGATGGCTTTTGCTGCTATTTTGTAGTCACAATTCAGAAGGGTTACCGGACGCCAGTTTTTGACATATTAGGACTCTGCATCTTTTTTGGGAATTAGTTTTATCACCCCAAAGCGAATTTAAACGATAGTCAGCTAAGTCGTTCCAGAAAACCTTGTAAAATTCCGCTGGCAACCCGTCAGACCCTGGCGTTTTATTGGGGCTCATATCTTTTAAGGCTTGTAAGCATTCTTCCTTAGTTAACAGGCCTTTGCATTTTTCTTTGTCCTCGGGATTTAGCACCTTTTGAGTTGCCTTAGAAAAGAAGATGTTTTTGGTTTCGTTATGATCATCGTGATTGACGTTAGATCCGTAAATATTTTTATAAAAGGATTTGCATCTAATCAAAATTTATTTATCAGACATGACAAATTCATCGTCGTTGATCTTAAGTTGGCTGATTACACCATTTTTATAATGCCTTTTTTCGAGGTTTAAAAAATATTTTGTATTCTTTTCCCCCTCGTTGTACCACCTGCATTTGGATCTTAAAATTGCGCCTTTTGTTTTGTGCTCTATTATTTGTTCCAGTTTTCTCTTCTTTTCCTCTAATTCTCTATGGATTTCTTGCTTTCCATATTCGTCCCTTGAATTACGTTCAGTTTCCTTTTGTAACCAATTTATTGCCTTTTCTAATTCTTCTTCTTCCTTTGATAAGTTAGTTTTTTTTGCTTTCGCATACACCATAGACTGCTCTCTAACTTTTAGTTTTATCATCTCCCAAGTTCTTGAAAATTTACTAGCACATCACAAAGTATGGATCAAGAAAAGGTTGCTGTGAAAATCAATTCAAACTTTAACAAGCAGCATTAAGTCAATTGTCCTCATGGCTCTCATCTCTGGCTCAGAAACTGAAGTGTTAACTAAAGGGATAAAAGCCACCACACAGTTCTTTGAAGTGATCCTTGTACCTGAACAAGCTCACTATCCAATAGAAACTGGGTGATAATGACACTTCATTGGGAATATTTTTTTAAAGAACACTTCTATAAACCGATATGCATAAAGAGCTGAATTTTTTTTACCTGTACTTCTGGTTAAGACTCTATATGTATACTTTGTATCAATAAGTGGTTTTCAAATGAGTGTTACAATATTAACTTTAATCAAACGGGTACAAAAATGGCAAAAAATACCAGTGTTCTTAATGGTTTAGCAACTACATGTCTTTGGCCACTTACTGTGAATAATTTTACAATCACTTCTGGTCAAGATGGTGGCTGTTTTAAGAGCCACTGTCTGTAAATATCGAGAATCCGGCGTCAGTCATGAAATTTTCAATTTCTTCATATTTTGCCCAAATAACCTCTATAGTGAGTTACTTTAGAAAATACTATTCAAAGGACCTGAAGCGCTTTAGTTTTTTCAAAACCTAAGAAAGTTCAAAAATCGCCATTTTGGCCTTCCGGTGGCGTCGAAACTACAATAATATTATGCATTTTCTTTTCACGCGTTCAGATCAACGCAATAACATCTATCGATGTTCTTTGGTTAACTCATAACAGAACTCTTGATCTCCCTGAATCACTAAATTATTTTGAGTAAGCTGTTGAAAACTGCTTGTTTTGGGCTGTTACAATTACCTTAGTTACAGCGCTTTAGCAAATAAGGTAATTTTAGCTAACTTTAACAGCAACAAAAGCCCACTGGTACATGTAATTTGAAGTTGAAACTAGCATGGTCTTAAAGCCCATTCTTTATAGTTTGTTGTATATAAATTGCTAAGGCGGTGTCCTGTCGAGAGATGGAAACGTGAAGTGTATTTTTTGGAATTTCCACCTTTCACGAAGCGAACATGAAGCATCCCGATTCCGAACAGAACCGCACATTGTAAAATCTACCGATGGAAACCTGTTTCGAAATCCTGGATACATCGAAACAGTCTTGTACTCAAAGCTACAATCCCTTTTGATTGAAAATACTATTATGTTAACATTTGTGGAAAACAGGGGACGTGAAGTTCAAGCCCTGAAGTATGTAATTCAACGCCACGCCGAGCAGATATCTACAGTACCACGCACGTGTACACGACGAAAGATTGCTATTTTGTTTTGCTATTATTTTACCCTTAAAACTAAAAAGAAGATCCTCAATATCATGCATGTTGTCGTCTTCCTTCGTTCTTTCTTATCTTGAGATTTTTAAGCTCTGAAGGGAACACGCCACACGCCAAAAAAAAAAACAACAAAAACAAACAGGGCGATCAAATTCCAAGACAAATGCAAATAGCTACAAATCCAGGCCCGATGTAGTATTCAGTTGATTAATGCACATTTATTTTATATTCCAGTGATAAGGCATAATGTACATCAAATGATTTCGTAAACAAAGTAAAAACAAACTTTCAGCAATGTCAAAGTACCGTGGGAAAGCAACTGTTAACAAGCTTTAATTAATTTGTAGTTGGGAACAAAACAGTAATGTCAACCTCACCGGTCTTTTGGCAATCCTTAAGAAAATTAGTGAATCCCTTTGCTTCTATTGCTATGTATGACAAACTTGCTCCTATATGTAAAGTTACTTGTTTCCTCCAAAGGCAGTGAATTTAAAATAACTTAGTGATTCAGGGAGATCAAGAGTTCTGTTATGAGTTAACAAAAGTACATCGATAGATGTTATTGCGTTGATCTGAACGAGTGAAAAGAAAATGCATAATTTTATTGTAGTTTCGACGCCACCGGAAGGCCAAAATGGCGTTTTTCGAACTTTCTTAGATTTTGAAAAAACTAAAGCGCTTCAGGTCCTTTGAATAGTATTTTCGAAAATAACTCACTATAGATGAGGTTATTTGGGCAAAATATGAAGAAATTGAAAATTTCATGACCAACGCCGGATTCTCGATATTTACAAACAGTGGCTCTTAAGAAGGAAAAAACCTTCCATTATTTCAATAAGACTTTATTTTGGGGCTGGCTCCATATCTGAAAACAATCTGCACAATTCTGTGATCATTTCCTCCAAGTCTGGTGCTTTTAAGATAAATCGCACAATGACTATTTAAGACGCAGTCTCCTTCAGATCCTCATATTAATTTTCGCTCCTGAAATAGATTCCGCTTATAATTTTTCTGTTAACTTCTATTGGCAAGTAAGTCACAAATATGAAATTAGATCGGAGCAATTCTGCTTTAAAAAAATTTTCTACTGCAAACTTTCTGCTCCTCCTACTGTCTTCAAAACTCAGTGACGAGATCGTAAACTTTGCCAAAATTACAGCTATTCGCTCTGGACAAAATCGCTCACTTGAAACCTTCAAATTCGCCAGTTATAAGCTATGACCCTTTATCTTAATAATCAGATGAATTGTTATCATAATCGCTAATTTGTATAATAAAACCGAGGATACAAAGTTTATCCATTTTGGGCACTTATCGAATCATGCGATTTGACCCAAATTCAGAGGAAAAAATCACAAAAGTGGTTCGTACTCACAGGCTTTCCTGTATATCAGTGGAAAGTTCCATTCATCGGCTACTAAAATCTGTGAAAACATTTGGCCGTCATCCAGTAGTTGGTCCGCAAAAAGAGGGCTGAACTTGTGCTACTCAGCTAACACGGCCATATTTCCATCGGACACTTGGTAATCGAATGCCAGTAATAAAACACGAAATACGTTTTTCATCATCATATAGTTTCTCGAGGCACGAAGATCAAAGTTTCCCAACCAATTTCATCTGAATAGAATCGTTGGAGGAGTTTCATTAAAGCAGTCATACAGCAAGATATATCTGTTATCGGCGAAGGGAATTCGCGGTCCGCCATGTTTTCCTAAACCGCTGGCCAGTTTTTTGTCGGCTCACGGACGGTATGTTTAAGTTTTGCCGCAAGAACACTCGGCGATCATGTTTTCCAGTTTTTCGATCAGTATGTATTTTCTGTCTTTTGACTTGAACGAAATTTCAAAATGATTGCAGATTGATTTCAAAAGGAACCAGGCTTATTTTTGTGACGCAAGTCACAAAGATTATAAGCATCGTAGTAGATTGGATGCTGGACAGATAGTTTTTCGTAAACCTCGTCCACCTGCTGCAACCAATCTTCTTCGTGCACCACGTCTTCCAAGTCATCTATAGTTGCTTGACGGGAAGATGACGTGTTGGTTTGCTTTCTCTTTAGCACAGCTAGTCTGGAAAAGTAGGACTGTACTTGGTTTCTTGACAGCCACTCATCTCTCGAGAACATTCGTTTGTTTTCTTCCGTCCAGGTATTTCTCATGTCAATAGCAACTTGCTGAGGATCAGCTTTACATCCCGATTCTTCGCCAGCATCAAATTTTGCTTTCAAATAATCCTTCACTTGAGAAGAGTACCTTGTTCCACCCCCTCTTGGCTTTTGGAGTGCCCAACCTATTGGAAGCGAAGAATTGGCCATTGAGGAAACGTCTGATTTCGGCCTAGGGCGGTTTACGGCAACAAGAGTGGAAAACCTTGCCACCCAGTCACGTCGTAACTGATCATAGACGGATTCTTGGCTTGTTTTATTTTCATGTTGACCACAATCAAGATGACGTTGCAGGGAATCAAAAGTTTCAAAGCTGGAGTTACAGCCTTCCTGTGGACATGGAAACAATGCTGAAGTCTGTGACTGGGTTAATCGTTTGCCCTTCAAATTTCTCTTTACAGAAATATCAAAAAAGCTCTGATCGTCCTTGATTACCATCGACGTGGGACCCTGAGGTGTACGTACTATGTCACTGTAATTTATAGTTTTACCCTGTCCCACAGAATAAGCTTTACGGACACGGATTCCCTGAGGCTCAAACTCAAGGTTGTGGTAGGCGCTGAAGTTGGGAATTTTTGTTACATCAATTGTCTTCTGCTTGTCGTTCACCTCACACACAGAAGCAGTTACACTTTGAACAGGTCTCTTAAGAAGTGCTTCTCTCATGTCATGCGCTGACTGAATATCATTCCCCTCGTCACAGTATCGTCGCACTGCTTGCTTCATAGGACAGATGATACGGTCACAAATGTCCTTTCCATGCTGTGCCTCTGAAAAGTCATACCTTTCTACAACGACTCCCGTTCTTTGGCTAATTTCGTTAATACTTGCCATCAGCGCGTTGTCGTGGTAACACCCCGCCTCGTCGGATCTTATGTAGGCTTTACTGAGGGAAGGATTTTCTGTCTTGAGCGTGAGAAGGAGATTTTCTAAGATAGAGCCAACAGCAAACCAGTCTTGAATACAAGAATCAAACAAGTGGGCATACGTTACTACCACGGCTTCTTCTTCTCTTGTTTTGAAAACAACGCTGCTTACATGCCAGCTCAATCCTCTCTTACCAAACCATTCGGACTGTTTCTCTCTATACTATTGGCACTGAAATTTCATCGCCCAGTCCATTGTTATCAGCGCTGATGTTTCATCGAGTGATTTCAAGACATCTTGTTTGGCTAGATCTTGATTTTCCGAACGCAAAATATGGGCTTTCCAATCAAATATATGCTTCTTTGCTTGCAAGAAGTCATACAAAATGTCTTCTTGCTGTTCTTGGCTGTAAAAGCAAATTGTTTGGCTTTCATTCTTTAAGGAAAGTTCAATTTCTTCTAAGACTGATTTCAGGTTCTCGCACATGTCACACTGTAGACTGTGCGGGTGCTCACATTCCTGTTTAAACGCTTCGTCGTTCACATCGCTTAGGGCAAACACCCTACAATGATCTGCACATGGACTAGACTCTTCTTTGCAATGAACTTTATAGTCTGTTTTCAGATACCTCTTGGCTTGATTAAGCTTCTTCTTGATATTATCACCCCATTCCGGACTTGCGCCAGCCTTTTGGAGCTCCTCGACCACTCTCTCTCAAGTGTTTCAAAAGCTGCCGTTCCATCCGCGGCTACGTTATCAAGACCTTTGAGAGCTTTCCTTTGAGACGCTTCGCGCACTTCAAGAATACGATAGAGAGTTGCACGACTCAAAGAGTCAAACTCCTCTTCTTGGCAAAGTTGCAAGTATTGAGCAACCATTGTGGACCTAGCAACTGTTCAGATGACGTTCGGCATTACAAGGTTTTCTCCGCTACCAAGCTTAAGTGTGCGTGTTCCGTAGGAAACGTCTTCATAGAAATACGGTCTGTTCATGAATTCCAAAAAATGGTTGACTTTGACTGTATCAAGTCTGACCCTGTGATAAAATGGCGTTTCCAGTGGGGCACCGGCACCTTTGTTATTAGCGTGACGCTTAGCTTTACGCAATTCCCATTCTGTTATCAGTTCGTACAATTTGTGCATTTCCATAAGCTTCTTGGCAGGATACCTGTTTGCATAAATACTTAAAATCTGAGTCTTCGTGTCCTTAGAAGGTGCATCGCTATATGCTTCTAGGAGAGCCTGGAGCTCATTCTCGATATCAGGGCTCTCAGTCTTGCAAACAACTTTGAACAACGTCTCTCCATCCTCCGGGGCAATGGCTGAACAGACTATCTTGCATGCTTCTGTTGCCTTTCTTACAA
This sequence comes from Pavona decussata, assembly GCF_977016875.1. Taxonomy (NCBI): domain Eukaryota; kingdom Metazoa; phylum Cnidaria; class Anthozoa; order Scleractinia; family Agariciidae; genus Pavona; species Pavona decussata. The sequence continues at coordinate 2,265,950 of NW_028145513.1, read as the reverse complement.
AAAATGTTTGCTCCTCCCGACTCACTCTCTCCCACTTTGTTTGCATCTGACACATTAAAGGGCTGGTTCTTCCTTCACCTGAACATGTTTCCAATACGTCTAAGCTTTCGTTCATTCTAACTAAAGCTTGGTCAGTTTGCAGAGAAGTTAACATGCTGACGTCCTCTTGAGAGCTGTGATATCCTGTTGTACTTGGAGTCCAGTCTGTTTCGACCTTTTGCTGTGAGCGTTCAGTCAATGGTGTTGGAAGCATTGTACTCATCTGGTGAAGGGCTAGGGCTTTGGAGGTCCTATGCGTTAAAAATGATCATCATCAATCAAATTGATCAATGAGTAAACCAAGACCTGAATTCACAGGCAACCCCCCTATGACATCATGTAAACCAAGGCTTGCAAAATATGTTACCTTGCGATGGGTTCTTTTTCACATTCCAATGAATCGATGTCCAGTCGTACCTTGCTTTGTACAAGTTGTGCATGCCTTTTCCAACAGTTGGAGCAAATTGCTGTTGGTGGAAATAATGGATGTTTTCATTTGTTACAATTTTTCTTTTTCATTTTTCTTCATAAGCAGTTTCTATATTCATAAATGAGTATAAGGAGACGTTAACTACACTCCCACATTAACTGCTTTATTCTCAATTATCAGTTCATATATAGAAAAAATAAACGCGAAAATAAAAGCGATATTTGAGAAAAGCCTCTTAGCGCTTAGTTTTTTAAAGGGATAAATTGGAGCCACACAAATTACGGACAAAGAAACATGCCCTCGTTTTGGCGTTGGAAAGTATAGCATGATTTGCAATTGAATCCGTGACAACTGGAAAACAACACACATGTAAAAAGCGTGAGCAAATTACTTACACCATATATGGAAAGACCAGGGCGGAAAATTGTCGTTAATTGAATTTAATATTCATACTGTCACACAAAATCCTTTTACGAAAAAAAGGAAAACATCACCTTTGGATCTCGTGCCAGAATTTTCATACCCCTTAATTGAGTTAAATCGCCATAAATTAGATTAAGCTAAGAAAATTATGCATCATTGTCAAGCTAGCAGCAGACTGAAAAACAAAAGTAGTGCAACGTAGGAATACAATTTGTAATATTTAAACCCTCAGTTTTAAAAGCACTTTTTCAGTGCTCTCAAATCCGACTGCATTTCTCGTTTTCACAGAATAAATAAATAACCAAATTATGCAAATTAGCTGCACATGTACATGCGAAAAACTTGTTACGATATTCAACTCGCAAAGTGAAAAAGCCTATCCTTTCCCTTGTGTGGCTCCTCATGTACTACATTTTGTTCCCTCCGTTTCTTCGTTGTTTTTTTCCGAAATTTATAAACCCTTTACTGACAAAAGAATCAAACCCCTTCCAACATTTATCTCTTTAATCCATTGCGTGACGTGACATTCTCAAATACTATTGTTGGAATAAACACGACCAATTTTGTGCCAATTTAATTCAAAATTTTCTCCCTTTTTTCGCTTTACGTAGTAAAAGCCACTTTTGGTTGAAACTTTGCAAAAACTGAAAAACAGGAAACTTTGGAAAACTGAAAAAGAAAATACTTACGCGACCCAACTTGTGCAGGTGTAATAAACATCTTCTGTATCTCTTGTGCCATCTGCCAGTTCACGGGATTCTTACAGTGCAAGGAAATTTTCCGTCCTTCGTGATTAGGATACTGACATGTCTTCAGAGGTCGCCAAATATTGCCCTAGATTGTGACGGTGCTTCGGACAGATTGTCAACTTCCCTATTTCGTCCAATGGAAGATTAAACTTCCCCGCCCTGGCTAGTATCAAGTCGTATCCCGTCACTTTCGCGCGCGACAAGTGGCAACTCTTTAAATGATTTGTTATATTGGCAATACACTGAATAAGGGGAACCGATTCTTCTTTTCCTCGTGATTCTCCACATGTTATTTTCCCACTTCCAAAAAATGAACATACAATCGGTCTAGTCGGTGCGCTCGCCATGGTTATTGTTTGTTTATGGAAGGTATGCTCCGCTGCGATGTATGTGGTCAGCGGCTTAGTAAAAATATCTACTGATTTCTACAAAGAATGATAACTTGCTTATGTTGCGTCAAAATACGGGACAAATTGTGCTGCTTTACCGTCAATTAAACAAATTCTAGCCATGTTGGTTGTTTCTTGACCTACTAATGGAATTCTAAGGTCATACAAGACAAGATATCTTGGCCTTGTTGCGGATTTTAGGACGCAACATCTGCGAAGGAAAGATGGTCGTGCTAGCTGAGTAGCACAAGTTCAGCCCTCACTTGCGGACTAACTACTGGATGACGGCCAAATGTTTTCACAGATTTTAGTAGCCAATGGATGGAACTTTCCACTGATATACAGGAAAGCGTGTGAGTACAAACCACTTTTGTGATTTTTTCCCCTGAATTCTGGTCAAATCGCATGTTGCGATAAGTGCCCAAAATGGATAAACTTTGTATCCTCGGTTTTATTATACTAATTAGCGATTATGATTACAATTCATCTGATTATTAATATAAAGGGTCATAGTTTATAACTGGCGAATTTGAAGGTTTCAAGTGAGCGGTTTTGTCCAGAGCGAATAGCAGCAATTTTGCAAAATTCACGATCTCGTCACTGAGTTTTGAAGACAGTAGGGGGTGCGGAGAGTTTGTAGCAGAAAAATTTTATAAAGCAGAATTTCTCCGATCTAATTTCATATTTGTGACTTACTTGCCAATAGATTATAAGTGAAATCTATTTCAGGAGCGAAAATTAAGGATCTAAGGGAGACTGCGTCTTAAAAGCTGTGAGTCAGCGAGACATGCGAGCCAAGGTGCGAGCCATGCGAATCATGTAAGCCACATTAGTCATGCGAGCCACAGTACAAATGTTTAGAACTTTATTTGGTATATTTACATTTGCATGAGAACAAGAACAAGAGCATCGGAAAAAGATGAATAAGATTGCAATATTAAATTCTTACAGTGGGACAACACAAACTGACAACATCTAGAAGACATTCCGATATCATGTTGCGCGAAGTCACTTTGCATTCAGCAGAGAAAGCATCACAGGCCAACAAGCTTCGACACCACCGTTACCATTGCAGATGCCGTCTCCACCACCATGTCTTGTAGCCCTTTATCTTTTTTGCGTTGGTTGACTTACTTCTATCAATACGTCAAGCTGTTTTGCTGGTGTTCGATCCGCCTGTATTGAAATTGGGGCGTTGTAAATTCCAACATCAACGAATGGAATTTATTTTTGGACTGGCTGTCTTTGAAGTAAATTTTATGCTGATTTAGGTCTTGTTTAAAATGAAAAAAGTCAGATACAGTCTTTTCTTTCATAGCGATCCCTTTAGCTAAACAAAGTCCTTTCCAAAGTGCCCCCCCCCCCCCCCCTTTGTCTACAGCGTACATCCAAACCAAATCCGAGATAATCAATGTTTGTGACCAAGGGAAGTGCATCATTCACAGCTTTGTCGAAAGATTTCAACCATCAGTTAATTTGACATTTCCCGAGTTTTCGCAGGGCTTTGGTACATACACACTAACTAATTTGACATTTTGCGGTAACACAGGATCAATTTTAAGCGGTCGTTTCCAATTTGGTGTAGTCACTAGCAACACTTTCACAGCCATCCAAGCTTATAGGTTCGTCTATGAGTCCTAGGGTAATCTTTGCACCCAGCCGTATCTTATGTTCTGACTCTGACGAAAGAATAACGCGATCTTCAATATCAAAATTCATCCAAGATGTTTCGCCCATATTTCATATTTGATGCACCAGCAACAGTTCTGGCAACCCAAGCGAGATAAGGGAATTTTCATGGAGTATTTCAATTATAGGCACTTTTGTTGCCGAATTTAAATTTTTTTGTTGGTGAAATGATCAATGACTTCCCAGAACAATCAAAGAAAAAATGGCTCACATAACTCCCGTTACTTGCATGGAGCCCTCGCAAGGGGGTCGCATGGCTTGCTGACTCGCAGATTTGGCAGACCCTTGCATAATACCCACCAAAATCTGCACATATCCGCATGACAAACAGTCTGTTAAGGTTCTTATGTAACATTGCACAGTTTGTTCTTATTTATTATTCTACCTTAACAAATTGATTCTCTTCCACATTGCGTCCCTTTATTCTCAACATGCATGCTTGGGTGTCAAATTCAATCCCCTCCACTCTTATTGTTAAAGTGGTTCTTACTTTGTTGCTACTTACTGAGCCAGTAGTAGACTCAGTTTGGACCCGCCTGATGGAAAACACACACAAAAAAAAAAATAAATATCACTTCTCAAACAAAAAGCAACCTAAGCAGTAGTTTAAGTTAAGTGTAAAAATACAGATAGATAAGTATATAAGCCAAAGTCAGTAATTCAGATTCAGTAAAAGGCAGACTGCAGACAAAAGGTAACTTTGCAAACAGATAAGGCCAAATATGGACTTACACTGTATCTAGTACATAATTATACCATTTAATTAATTGGAGTCTGATTTCCTAGTGTAGTTGCCATGGGCAAGGAGGTGCGAGAAACTTATTACCAGGTCTTACTGCTAATCTACACACACTGTAGGATCCTCAACCAAGACCAACTTGCCGGAGCAAGTTTGAATGCTTGATCTTTGAAATGCCCTTCATCAGGAAGAAAGGACCAAAACTGAACACTCAAAGTGACTCTATTAGTGCCAAACTCTCTTTGTGTAAACATTTGCATGCTCTTGTTTTATTATAAAATAAATTGCATTTTTGTAATTCACACACACGGAAACTCAACGAAAGTGGATACCACTCCGGAAAATTGCTTGTTTTGGTTGAGACGGCTGGATCGGCACCCAACCATAAGTGCCTATCCTTAATTTCCAGTGTGAAACCGCAAGGGAGGCTCTGTTAAATGAGAAAGAAGCAGGCTGGACCTAGACCTTTCTCCTGGCAAGAGAGTTTCCATGCAAATTATATATATATAATTATATTAAACACAAATGAAGACAAGACACTTTTTAAAGGAATACCTATATTTCGACCAACTTGTCGGTCTTCTTCAGGGTGAATGAAGAAAAACCGTTATACACAAATCTATACTTCGCCACTGAAATACGAAAATGCGCGCTACAACTATATCCGAAAATAACAGTAACAATCCGAACATAAACATAACATACGTGCCAAAGAATAGCACGCGCACAGAGAGTATACGAGTGACAAGGACAAATAAATGCCATAATAACGGGAAAATTACATCCAAATTACCAACTAGAATATATAATAAGTAATTCTATAGAAAAAACAGAAATCTAAGTTCGGATAGACATTATACGTTCCCCCCTATTTTGGCTAAAAAAGAAATCACTCTCATTGAGCCCATCCGGTTTCAAGGATCGTAACCCTTATGCCCATAATTTGGCCTTCCTTAGCAAGCAGATCTTCTTTTGCATTAACCTTATTTCAGTGGCAAAGTATAGATTTGTTGCAGTGCAAGTGATCAATAAATTACCATTTCCTTAAATAAGTTCACAGTATAAAAGATGACATAACATTACAAAGATGATTACATAACAGGGCGTGATAACACATGGTAGCAGAAAATTAGCAAGTGATGAACAATCGGTAATTACTAAGCGGAAAACTATAACAATGCGGTACATAAATACGAAAGAAAAAAAATAATTAATGAGCGAATACAATACAAATAAGATAAGAAAAAAAGAAAAAGTTTCTAATTCGTCTTAAGTCAACTGGAAATGTCAAGAAACCAGCGTAAAAAATAGCAAGAAGGCGAAAGTTATAACAAAATCCCCAAACAAAGCCCTTGAAACCATGCCACGGCAAGGCACAACAGGCGCTCCGAACAGGGCCCTTAAACAACAACATTGTAATAAAATCCCAGATGGGGCCCCTGAGATTACCTAGCGCTAACAAAGCTAACAAGATCCATGGCTGGGGCCTTTGAACAACTAAATTTGAATGACCGCCAAATTTGCAAGTTATTTTCATGCTAATTGTAGTTTACTCTTTTTTTCGAGTGAAATTCTTGACATTTTGTTCAACCCAAAAGGTGCCAGAGAGAGCAACTGTGCACTTAGTTGAATTGTCTGCAGTCGCCTGCATTTGATCAATACATTGGAATGAAAAGTCGCTTAAATCGTGCGGTGTTTAGTTGAAATGCACCGGTACCTCACAAGTCTTTTTTCTGGTAATCATAGCAGACTTGTGGTTGCGAAATCTCACTCTTAAGTCGGTTGTTGTAAAACCAATGTATTGCAGGCAACATTTCTTACACAAGGCCAAATAAATAACATTTTTGGAATCACAATTTGTAACTCTTGCCCGTTTGAAAACTTTGGAAAGAATTTGATTCAACATAGAAATTGCGGCAGAGATTGCATCTTGTTCTTTTACATTTAAAACAGCCCTGAACCTCAACAGCCTCTTCACGCTCGGTGTTAGGGCCATAACGAGATGGCGCTAACAGTTCCTTAAGGTTTTTAGATCTGTGAAAAGAGGCTATGATGGAATTTGGAGGAAAAAGTTCTTTTAATTTGGGGTTGGATTCCAAAATATCTAGGTGTTTTCTAATGATGCGACCTGTACATCAGGTAAATTTGGATTAAATGTGGTCACAAATGGAAATAATTTCTTCTTAGATTTGGCCCGAGTTCTAAGTAAATCACTTCTAGATGTAGTTGAGGCTTTAAGAAATTGATCGTCCACTAATTTACAGGGATAACCCTGATTGACTAGATAACCCTTGTATTCAGTCGTTCTCTTGGAAAGAAAAACTTGTTCAGAGCAATTTCTTTGTAACCTTGTCGCTACGTCATAGGCAATAGCCTTGAAAACGAGTTTAGGATGAGCACTTGACGGTGGGAGGTACTAATGGCTATCAGTTGGCTTTGAATAAATGTCTGTCTGAACAAAACCCTCGACAAGATGTAAAGTTAATTCTAGCATGTGGAGCTCACATTCAGAAAAAACTAATTCAAATTTTATAGTAGGATATAAAGAATTTATAAATTCAGTAAACTCATACAGCCTGTTGCCAGAGATCAAAAACATCATCACAGTATCACCACCATAAAGCCGGCTTTATGGGACCAGAAAATTTAGTTGAAAATCTATTTCCCCCTTGGCAAGATCCGAGTAACTACAGGCATTCTTTGGGCCCATGGCTGTGCCATGAACTTGTAGGAAAAAATTTTCTTTAAAAACCAAATGATTGCTCTTTAAACAAATTTTTACTGCTCGATTATTAACGCTCTAGTCCTACTATTGAGCACTCTTGCCCATGTATATATGTATATGTATATGTATATGTATATGTATATGTATATGTATATGTATATGTATATGTATATGTATATGTATATGTATATGTATATGTATATGTTGTAGGTGAAAATGAATCCAGGTTAAAATGATTTCAACCTAAATTGATTTGTATTTTCCTTTGTTAAGGTTGAGTAATTTACATCTGAAGGAAAGGAAAATACATATCAACCTAGGTTGAAATCTTTTTAACCTGGGATTCATTTAAACCTACAACGCACACAGGTTATTTTTGTGAGGTTAGCCTCTTTCAAGAGATGTTTATTAAAAATCTTTCTAATCCTTACCCTAAAAGGAATGAAATTTGTTTAAGTGAGTTCACTGCTTACAGGCCTTAACCTCCACTTACCTAATAGTTGTTGATTTAAGGCGGTCGCCAACAGCTATAAGGTTGTATGCATGCCACATGTCTTCAGCTTCCTCTGGGACAAGGACAACCAACCTACATATATCAAAGTATCACAATATTATATTTCTACCTAAGTTGTTACATTTAAACTACAGGCAAAGGGAGGGAAGCCTCGTGTTAGGGTTATAATTTTCACATTTGTTAACTTAGGTTGACAACTAACCTCCTCAGTTGAGTGCAGATTTTAATCTGCATTTAATAAATTAAACAATGCTTCTATTGCACAACTAATATATACTAATGATCAACTGTGCATAGCATGAAACACAGATAAATACATGCCATAACCATAACACTAATATTGAACTGAAGAGCCAATTTAAATATCACCTACAAACTGGTCACTGTTCCAATACAAAAGTATGTGAAACAAAGATCAACAAAAGAAAGCTTTTTTTAAACTTTTAAGTATCGTTAAGTCAGATCAATATTTTCCAACCCATGAAGAGCCAATGGCAGTGGATTCCACAACTCAGGGCACAGTGAACAAAATATATCTTTTTGGTGACAGTCCTTGGCAAAGCTAGTATCACTGAAAGGCTCCTGTGAGCCAACTTGTGGATGCAGATGACACATTAGTAATTGATATTAAAGACACGACACTACCTTGAAAGCTAAAAGAAATTATATCTTTGCCCGATAGTGATCATGTAACGAAAAACAACCATTCTTGTCCTAAAATGATTGTAAACTTATTCCATACATTGAATAAGGTTATTCTGATGCGCTGATTAAAAAATTTTCACGTTTTTTTATTTGTGCAAAGCTCATGCTGGCACTTTACTAATTGAATTTTTAAACACAATTATTTTTAAATTCTAAAAGACACCGCACTTTGACGTAAAAAAACGAAAAAAACATAACTTATTGCTCATAATTATTTCACAAAAGATTTCCATTCTTGCACTAAAATGATTGTCAAATTATGCTCTACAGATTGAATAAGATTATTCTGATGCACTGTGAAAAAATTCTCCTGTTTTTTCCACCAATTGAATTTAAAACACTGAGGTTCTTTCAAATCGAACAAAAATTTCTTGATTTCCGCTGTTGAAACTATCGAGCATCCCTTAGAAGTTCCTCTTTCAATTCAACAAAGCAACAGGTGTGTTTTCCTTCCGAAAATGTAAAATTCGCTATTTCCACCAGCACCAGAGTGAAATTCTGCTACATTGCGAGTACTCATTTACTGCCATGCCTGAAAGTTAACAACACGAGCCAACCAACCAACCAACCAAGTGAAAACCCCACCATCGCTATAACTTGTTCATTGAGCATGCGCGTATTCACAAGTTAAAAAGTGGATTAGCTGCAATCCAAAATTATAGGTATTAGCAGTCTTCTACCTAGCTGGGCTAAATGCACATGGTCTTGGGTTAAGCAGCTAAAACATTTGATGATTTTTTGAACAATTCCCTTTTTTTTTCTTTTATGCAACAATCATTTTGAGGGATCTACATTCATGGCTTCCGGTACATTTCAGGATAATTTCTAAAATCTTGCTGCTGACCTGTAGGGCTGTAAATGGACTTGCTCACGTTGTGTTTGCATTGGCCAAAGCAAGTCAAATGGGTGACTTGAGTCCAATTTCTTGACCTGGACATGAGTTTGCTGAGCAATCTGAGAAGTTGCTTGGCCAACAGAAATCACATTAGAACATTTCTTTTCAAGTTCTTGAGAAATGGTCTGATCCCTGGTTATACAATCTGGGCAAGGATTTTTATGGCCGTCTGATGTTAAAAAAAGCAATGCAATCCAGAGGCTTGTTGAAGCTAAAATCTAAAGTCTTCATATGTACATGTACTTGTGTATGATGAAAGCTAACACAAATGCATTAGTATACATGTAAATATCTCAAAGTACACTTAACCAGCATTTTGTGCTGTGAGTTGTATGGTCATGATTTCTTCCATGAAACTTACACAGAGCTTGCCCTCAGGCTTATTTAATGAAGTAGGAATGAAAATGTGTCGTCAGATTTCAAAATTAGGGTCATTTTTTTGTAAAAAAATTAAAAGGTTTTTAAAAAGGCGATTTCCTTTAAACACTGACTACAGCAACAAAATTAATAAAATCTTCTTTATGCTCAAGCATTTCTAACTACAATGTAAGGGTACCAAACTCAAATAAGTCAATAATTAATTTGAATATTTCTTGCAAAAAAGCTTGACACAAAAATGTTACCACAGCACCAGAATATAGGAATGGGCCAACTTAATACAAGTTGCATAGACTATACGTCAAACACAATTACTGTCAGAAACTTCATTTCATATCACAATTGATCACTTAATGTACAGAGTATACACAAAAGCTGTCACAAAACCACTTACTCTGTAACAATAAAATTGTGTGACAAAGGAGAACATAGTAACTGTATAAAAACAGACTAATAAACATGATAACAACATCAAGAACCTACAATCAGTATTGTAAGTTCATAGAAATAGAAACACATGATTAGTCCTTAGAGTTGTTTCTTCAAAAAACTTTGGCCCAATAAAAAAAAAAATTAGATGTCGGTGTTTCTGAGGGATGGGGCTGACTGGACACAGGGGAAAGCCCCACATATTCCAAATAACACTAATCTTTAAGTCTTGTCGACAGCAAAAAGTATAATTGTGAACATGCACCTGCTTTTTGCAGTTTGACTTTACATTAATTTTACACTGTCATATAAATAGGGTCTTCTAAAAAATACCTATCTGAAGGGGGAAAAGCTCTTTCCACACTAGGAAACATAAACAATGTGTTTCCAGTTTTACCCAGATCTGTGTGGACATGGTCTAAGTAGTAACTTAATATAATGCCCCTATGTGGTAACACTTCAGTAAGTGCAATTTTTCTCTGTTCCAGGGAGATCTAGTAATTTGCCACGTCCATTATATGTGTGGACTGCATTAGAGGGTCAACAACATCCAACACATAGCACTCTATAAGTATTGGATGCCTATTATCCAAAGTGATTGGTTTGACAACAATGTTATCTTCTTCCAAAGGAGAGGGGCCCTCTGGATCACATCCATATCATCTGGCTCTCCATGGACATCCCCTAAGCAAGGGGATTATTAGCAAGTATCATGCCATTCATCTACATTTGATATGGGGGCCAATTACCCTCAGTGTTGAAAGCTTCAGATAATTCAGGGAATTGTTGATTCTGGGATAAAAATAGTATGCAAAGTGAAAAGCTGAGTGGGATCCTCCACATTAAGAAGTCCGGATGATTCCATCGCATAAAAAGTATAGAAAGACAGGTGACTTGTAAATACATCGGTAGACCTCTCGCCAGAGATGCTCAATCCTCTGATTATGAGTGGAGGTTCCAGCAATGAAACTTGCTCTTCTTTCTCCTCGAAATTGTACCACTGCACTACAACTGAGGACGTTTTCAACTCCAATCATCGATGCCCAATGCTCACCATCTCTGTTGACTGCATCCAAAACAGGTCAAGCACTGTCTCTGCCAGGTTACTTGAATAACACTTATTATCTTCTTGAAAATCCATCTATACAGCCATGAATGACAAGCTTCCAGTGTATTAACGAAAGGTGCTCATCTAGGTGCCACAACGAATTGGGCCATGGTACCTGGTAATTGAAGAGCTGAGAGCATAACCGACTTATGTCGAATTTTAGCCCAGTTTTCGATTTCGCTCGGATTTGTCCCAATTTTTGCTCTCCCTGGTTTTGAAAACATTTTGCGGTTTTACAATCGTGTACAAAACTCCTTGAGAAAACCAAACACCAACAGCACAAAAACCACTTGCTTACTATTTCTCTCTTGTTAATTCTACCACAGAACTTTACTTCTTTCTCCTACTCCCTCCCCCTATACAATGACAACCGAAAACAGATGTAGAAACCACTCACTCACTGTTTCTCTCTTCTTAATTCTACCACAGTTATTTCTCCCTCCCCCCCTCCCCCTTATGCAATGTTGATTTGGAAGGTGATGCTTGCCAGGAGACTGTTCGTGACCCAGAAAACAACATTGAGTTGAGGGGGGGGGAGGGGAATGTAGTGGTTTCCTTGTTTACTGGTGAACGTGCTTGGAAGGGTAATGTTGTTAGAGATGTTGTCCACGTCGTACTCGTCGGTTAAGAAGACTCGGACCGCGTGTTCTTGTTGTAAGGTAACCGTGCGTATTTGGGAAGTGGAAACGTTGGAATGTAAGTTACGGCTTTCGGTCAGCCAAGTCCTATGGTGAAAGAAAGTTACTCTTTTTAGCCGTAGGTTAAGTGTGGCGCAAATAGCTTTCGGGTGATTTCAGCAAAATGCTTGTTCCAATTTTGTGTTTTCCTTTCGGGGCGATAAAACCAACTAGTAGCATAACGAACTTCAAGCAACACTGTCACATTATTTCATTAACATGGTTGTAACTTTTCACTTAACCGTAAGGGAAAATAACTGCATTTCATACAAAGACCGGTCTCTTGAAAGCCAGTAAGGCCGTAAGTCACGCAGTGCGTGACATAGAACTTGTTTTCTTTCAATGCGTAACAGTTCTCGCCCTCAGTTCTCGCTTATTCAAATCGTGTTGCAGGAAAGGAAATGGCTTGTTTCGAGATAAACTTTTCTCACAATGAAAAACCGATTTGTTGCCCTTCTATTCTACCCCTTTTGATCACAGCAAAAGTGCGTCTTAGTAATTTGGCAACAGTTCTCGCCCATGTCGCAATAATTTTGAATTATTTTTACGTAATGGGGTGAGAACTGTTGGAAAATAGATTTCCTCTGTGAAACACCTTTAGGAAAGCATTTCAACATGGCGATCTAATGATAAACAAAGCATTTACACGCTGCCAAAGGTAAAACATTGCCAACGAACATATATAAATGACTTTTTAGTGGTGAGAACTGTGGCCGAGAAGTGTGCGGACATTTTGATGACGTATTGTATCTGAGGTGCGTTTCTTACATTCCTGTCACGCACGTAGTAGTTTGTAACAATCAAATGAAAGTGTAACAGAATTCTTTTCGTTTCTCCCGCGAGAAAGACCGCTTTCCTGTGGCGTGGTTCAAAGACAACAAGTTTATATTTAATACAAATATTAATACTCAATGCATTGTCCTTTTGGTCATCCATAGTGACTATAATGTTATCGATTTTTCTTTAGAAGATGGTAACAATTCCCAATGGCATTAATATGAAACACAAATCGGCGGAAAAAAATACTGAACAATGTTTTTCAATCGAATTGAAGTTCACATGCAAAAATTCGGACAATCCGAGCAAACTCGAAAAACGGGCTGAAATTCGACATAAGTCGGTTATGCTCCCAGCCCTTCAATTACCCTTCGCAAAACAAGAATTCCCCATCTCAAGGCCCTGTTACACGGGTCCAATTGAGCTAAATGTTCCCTTACTTATTTAGTCCATCTATAATTTTATATAGATAAACTTTGTACTTGTAATGTGTCCTCAGATCTCCCCGCCTCGATTAGTTCATAAGCTATTTGCAGGGGAAAAGTAAAATAATAATTATTTTACTTTACTAATTATTAGTAACTGTTATATTTCTAATTTTGAATAAAATGTTGTTGTTTACTTTTCTTCTTTGCACTCTCAATCCCAGGGATCTCAAATATCCTGTCATATACACTTGTCCACTTCTTGCTCCATGTTCATGTAATATATAATATCGTACTACTTCATCTAGACTGTTCACACTCCCCTAATTTGCCATGGGATTTTCGAGACTCGAATGCTTTGATCCAACTCTCCCTATCTTGGTTTAACGGCAAAGCAACCCAGGGTTTCTATAGAGGGGAGCAGGAGTGGGGCGAGAGAGGCGGGAAAAGTAGGGAGAGCTTCTCACTGTCTTGTGTTAAAGGAGTGTGTCCCAACTTTGTCGCCTTGACCAACTCCCTAGAGATAAACACCTCAAACTGGAGGAAATATGATATAGAGTCCATGTTACAGTACAATTTCTGTACCATTTCAAAACAAAGTACAGTTGCAAAATAAAGCATAGGACTTTGCAAAAGTCTTTCAAGCAAGGATAGGCATGAAATTCCAGTGCGGTACAGCTACTTGCAAAGTGAATTTCAATGCAAGTGGAACACATCCAGAACATTCCGTTGACTCCAAAAAAGTAGTGCAGCTCACAGTGAAACCCGAAATTTTAGATACATGCTGTCCACCATTTCTATAACCGATCTTTTAAAAACACACCTTAGAGTTAAAGTGAATCCACAAGATGGAAAATCTTGGCTTGTTTGCACTAAGTACGCACTAAAAGTTCCCAACACAAGCACCTTGTGCAAGTTTATCAGGATGGCCTTATAGCGCAACAACAATTATAGGGTTGCGACGAAAACGATGATCAGCATCATTTCAAGCTTTTTAACTTTGCTTCACCCCAGAGTTTGAATTGTTTTGCCAGGACAAATGTCTGGTAAATTAAACTCTTTCCAAATCCAGTTGGAAGCACTGCCAAAACATCTTTGCCTCTAATAAATGAAACGCAGCTTCTTCCTGTTCACGTTTTAGAACTGGGCCTTCTAGCCAACGAGACAAACGATTTATATCTTTCAAAACATTTCACAAGATCTTCAAAACATAACATTCCTCACTAGCTGTAGTTTTAGAACTGGCAGTGAAAGATAACTTGAAGAAACTTTTACAGTCTCCCTATTTCTCAGGCTCCTCCTACCCCCACTCAACGTACCCTGACTAGGGTCCCCCTTGGTGGTTAGACACTCTCCCAGGTTGTGCTCACCTTTACAACTGATGGCGGGAGTTCGACCGAAGCGTACGAATCAAGAAAATCCCACAGAGAAATATGGGACAGTGAACAGTCTAAACTTTGTCAAACTCGTCATCAGGCAGTTTATTAAACGACCTGAAATCTTTAAAACCATAATCTTTGATACTCCTAGATATTGTCCAACGAGATACTCCTAACATCTCCGCAATTCTAGTGTAAGTAAAGCCCAACCCAGGAAGTCTTCCGGGAGCTCTGCAGAAATGTCAAAAGCTGGTTTACCAGGCTCACCTGCAATGGATCAAAGGTCCAAACTCCAATTTCTTCCATGGCAATTCATCAAGCAGGTTAGCAATTTTTTTTACCGGAAACTAGAATGGTTTTACAGAAATGTCAGAATTGCATCCCAGCCTGGTGAGAGTAGAGAATTTTTAAGGGAGCTGTTTTCATTTTAGGATCATTTGGTTTTTCCAAAGGAATGCATTGAGCCAGCGATTTTCTAGCCTGTGTACAGCCGCCCCCTCCCCTCAGGAAAAATCGTTTTTTCCTAAGGGGAGGGGGCGGCTGTACACACTCTTAAAATTTTTGCAAGGCTAAAAAATGTATTAAAGTAAGGACCCCATCGACTAAGATTAATGTAATTAAAATTTCCCTTTCATAAAGTAAGATGCATCAATGTTGACTAAGATAACCGTCTCTCAAATGAAGATGATTGAAAGACAATATATAAGGATGGTGCCTATCATTGTTACTGCGCATGCATTCTGCACATCTTGAGATACTCGGGTTTCCTATGGGTGGTGCCTACTAATACAGGGATATTTTTCCGCAGTTTAAAACTATACAGAGAAAAAAGAACTTGGCAAATGCTTTTGGTATCTCAAAAGAAAATTGGGGGTAACCATGCATTTTCAGAGATAATAAAGCTTCAATTTAGGAAAAAATCCCATAAATTGCTCTATATTTGGGGGAGCAGGGGTTGGCGCAGTGTTTGAGCACTCGCCTTCCACCTATGTGGCCCGGGTTCGATTCCCGGACTCGGCGTCATAAGTGGGCTGAGTTTGTTGGTTCTCTACTCTGCTCCGAGAGGTTTTTCTCCGGGTACTCCGGTTTTCCCCTCTCCTCAAAAACCAAGATTTGATTTGATTTGATTTGATTTGTAATTAGCTTTCTTGGATTGCAAAGCGCCTTTGATCATTTAGATGTTAAAGGGCGCTATATAAGTATTAAAATTTAAATTTTTTAATTTTTTATTTTGGCGCTTTTTAAAGATATTATAGCCTAACTATCTCTGAAAAATGCTTTACTGTTTACTGGCAATTCGCAGTGATGAGCGTAAAAAATTGCGGGAACGAGCACACTTGGCGAATTCCGGCAAATATAATCGCCGATATCTGATATGCCAGATATCAGCAATTTTATGCGCCGATCTCTACTCTCCCTGTTTTAGTTCTCGGCCAAAAAAAAAGGCTTACTTGGAAGAAATAGAAAATTCCAACACAAAAGGATCCAAATTTTGGGAAGCCCTTCCTGATTGGTTCATTTACAAAAATGCAGACCTCATTAGGAAACAGGACTTCTTTTCTGATTGGTGGATTTTGATCCAAACTCAGACTGCAGACACGGAGTCTGGAGCTTTGATCCAATACAAGCTCTCACCTTGTTTAGAACAAGCTGATTTAATATACTCCTCAACCAGCGGAAAGTGGAGAGTTACAAGAATTTGGAGACAACAACTTCAATATTCAAATAACAAGACATCTGGACATAAAATACGGGCTAAAGCCCTGGTAAACGTGGTAACTTACCGAATTGAATCTCTGGACAGAAGATTGAAAATGGAAATGAAGAAATTACTGTCCCTTTTTTTTGAAAACCAAAGATGAGTCCAACAATTCTACTGCATCACCAATCAGAGGAATGAGTGTAGTGACAATCTGCATTCCCTGCTATTAGAGGTCTCTATGATGTTAAAGGACTTTAAAGGGGAAGTATCATGCAAATTTGCTGTTATTTCAAAACCCAAAAATGTTTGTCTGTCAGTAGAAACAACCAAATAATTGTCACGTTTGTTACAAATTATCACCCCAGTGCAATAAAACTGTCGATTAGTGCCTCTGGCCAGAGACAGAGTAGGCCGGTATGGATTGAAACTTGAAAAATGTTAGGCTAACGTTTCTCAAGTTCTCGCATTTTTGTTTCCAAAATGCGCTAGAACAGATCACAAGTTGTTCCTTTCTGGAATTGAGTTGATTTCTTTCCTCTCGTCATTCTAGAATTATTTGGCAGCTGATTGAAGCTCTTATTTCATCATTTTTAACAGAAGATTTCAACAACCCCATGATACTTCCCCTTTAAGACCAACAAAACAGTAGTTATTGGCCGCGGCCTGGCCTCTGTTTTCCTGTGAATTTACAGTAAGCTAATTTTGATAAGTTGTACGTGTCATTTTAGATTTGGTGTAATAAAGTACTATGGATTGAAATTGGTTGTGTTTTCATTGCTCCATATATCATGTTCAAGCTTAGCTTAATGGTATAAAACGCTGCCTGTCAGTTTTTGAATGTAGTGACCGTTGTTAGATTTAGGGTAGCTTGCTTCGAAACTTAAATTGAGATTCTAAAGCATCTAGAATAAGATTGTTATAATCTTGAGTTAAGGTCATTCCCCTGTTTTGCAGTGCGCAACTCTACTGTGCACTATGGCAAAATAAAAAATTTACACTCATTTCTAGCTAACTACCGAGTATCACTCAATCTGACTTGCATCTGACAACAAAATTCTTAATTTGCATTTTGCGAGGAAATTAAGGTGTTTTAATAAGACTCACCCCAGTTTCTTCGCGGAGAAACAGTTTTGAAGCTCGATTTGCCACTGCTTTGTGAAATATCTGCAAAACCAACCCGGTGAACCTATTTTCTCTTTTCAGATTTCTAACCACAATATCGTTTCCAACTATGGTGAAAATTTAAGGAAAATCCTAGTGTTAGAAATGTCGAATTTTGGCCTACCTTCAGAGGTAACGAATTAAATTATTTTGTTGAATTTCTCAGTAGTAGTGGTTAGCAACAGTTTTCAAACAGATTTCACATTGAAAATGATTTATGAACAGGGAAAAAATTCTATGAAATGAGCCGTTAACTGTTCTCTTCAAAAAATAATTCCTGTTTTTGGCAAATGCTCTATTATAGTCCTTTTTGTCCAAACATGCAGAAATCACCATATTTCAATGCTTCGCTGCTGAAGAACAAGCATGGTGACCCCCTCTTTTTATTTCATTTGTGCAGTTTACATATAGGGTAAAGTTTAGAAAAAATCTGAGTGTAGGTTCTATTTTAAGGGAACGACCTTAAGATGAAAATATGACTTACCACAGCACTTTGAATCTAAGAAAATATCATCTTAATCTAAAGGCTGGTTTCCATATGATCGCGGATCGCAGATCGCAATAAGGTCTGAAGTGATGACAAAAACGCAGCCGTAACTAATCAAAAGACAAATAGCCGTGATAAGAAACACAAGATCTCAGCTACAAAAACAAATAGGCGGCCGGATAAAGATTATTAAACAGTTCAAATCCTAACTAGAGAGGCTGTACTGTCACCGGACGCACTCAGAAACAAGCCAAACGTACCAAACCCAAATAAAATGCCTCAACGGGTATAAGAACGACAGTTGCTCAACAGGCGATAAACGCAGCACTCGTATAAGCCCAGAAATGACAGAAATGACCTTTGATATCAAAATACAAAACATGCGACAGTTGCATTGTTTAGTCTATCATTATAATTTTTGTTTCCGGCGGTGTACATTACCTTTTGTGTTTCCTCCAATCAGCGCCAACATCCAAAATTCGGACGTTCGACACAAACTTCTGAAAGGTTTTGTGTCAGGCCTTCCTTTCCTCTTCTCCCCCTTCCCCTCCCCGTCCCCCTCCCCTTCCCCCTCCCCTTAGGAAGGCCTGATACCCAGGCTAATGGAAACCAGCCTTAAGACGCCATCATCGTATAAATAAGAAGAAAGTCGTCTTATCCTAAGATGAATCGTCTTCAAATGACATTTACGCGCTGTCTTACCACAGCACCAAAATTAAGTGCAAAAGACGTCTTAAAGTAAGATTTCAGTTTTTACGGAGGACCAATTTGCATCAAGACTAAGATTGCTCAAATCTTGAATTAAGACTTAAGATGAAAACTTAACTTACCGCAGCACTTTGGATCGAAGACAAAATTATCTTAATCTAAGATGCCATCGTCGTGTAAATAAGATGAAAGCTGTTTTATCATAAGATGAATCGTCTTCAAATGAGATTTACGCGCTGTACGTCTTACCACACTGCGGTACCAGAAATACGTTGACAAAACGACTTAATTTTACGGCATGTAGCATTAGCTAGCATCCTTTTTTTTTTTATTTATTTATTTATTTTTTTTCATACGTTAGCTTCATTTTAACATCTTCCTCCTACATTTATATACTTACCCCGAACTGTCCTTTTCAAAGTTCTTCGCTATTAGCTTCATATTTGTGAAATTAATATCCTCTGAAAGACATCAAGACATCGGAACCATCCGCCATCTTACCACATCTCGGGTAACTACTTCCATTGGTGTAAGCATAGTTAGTAGAGGGGACCCCGGCAAACTTCAAAGGGCGAAACAATAGAGCGGTCTCTGATATTGAGTTGGTCCGTCACGTGACCATGACCGTGCACACTCTCAAACAAAATGGCGGATGATACAAACGATCTCTTCATTTTCGGAGACGAGTTTGAGGCAATTCTAGAGATTTAGAAAGCGATGGAGGCCTGGAGGAACAATTTATGTCAGCAGTGAGTGAAGTAAGTGTGAAGTGTTTTATTTCTTACTTCAGTAAACTGATATCGAGCCCTGAAACGTGCATATAAAGTTGTAAACAAACAGAATATGATCAGTTGCAATTGCTCTGCGCCAGACTACCGGAAGCTGTGGTTATTCGTATAAGGTCTGAAAAGATCCCCAAAGAATGTAAAGACATTAGACTGATATTCACTTTAAGTGTGGAGTCTTTCTTCACGCAGTCATAATTAATTCCGATTTATAAGCTTAAACAACTCGAAGGTCAGCAATGCAGGTCAACATCAACAGTTCTTATGTCTCTTTACGTTGCATATCATATTTATATAGTATGCCTTACGTTGAACAGGTTCAATCTGATGAGCTTGTTTGCCAACTTTGCGGGAAAAAATACAAGACTAAAGGTGGTCTTCAAAGACATACTAAAGCCAAGCACGGTCAAAACCAAGATGAAGATCAACAAAGATTACTTTCTCCAAGCATCCTTGCTGAAATAGTTAGCAGTGCCCTACTTAAAGTGACAAACACGAAGGTTTTCTCTGCCAGCATCAGAAACGAGTTAAGTCTGTATACATTTCAACAGCCTGAGGAACAGGACTTTACTAAGCTTAAGAAGATTTATGATGGATTGGTAAAGAACAGTGATGCTGAGAAATTTTATGGCAAATTTTATGAAACGATTCCTTTAGTTTCCACAAGATTTTTTAAGGGTCTTTCACAGACTTCTGCAACATTGCTGTCAACCAAAGTGGCCGACTGCATGCTAGCATTCTGTAAAAAGGAGAAGTCAGCTGCCTACAACAACAAAGAATCTACTGTTGCACTTTCAGAGAGGGAGAAAGCTGGCCTGCAGTATATTGGCGGATATGTGTTGCACAACCTTCACAACAAACACAGTGGGAGGAACACCACTGAGAGTCAACAGGCGATAGCAATCCTAAAAGCGGGAAAACTTGAGACCTGTACTGAATCACAAAAGCTCGTCTCAACTTTAAATCGTGGTGGGCTGTGGTCCATAACTGAGCCTGCACAGAACATTTTCTTCAAGACTGAACATTATTTTAGACTTTATACTTCTGAATCTGGCTTGCAAAAAATTGACCTTGCCAGCATCACACACAAATCAGTCACTGATTGTGATGTATTATCCAACTACCATTTACTCCTGTCTGCAGCTGAATTGCCATCAGAGATTCATGTCAGCAAGGACATCTTACAGAGCATTGTTAACATGTATGTAAGGGTGCATTCATTCTCTTTTGCTAAGGACATCATTCAGTGCCATAAGATAAAAGCGAAACAAACAAAGAGCAACTCTCTCCGGAAAGAAATCAACAGAAGTTGTCAGGTGGAACAAGTGCAAAGGCAGGAATAAGGACAATAATTCAAATGTTTATGGACCAAAAATAGACTGTTAACTTTTTTATGTACCTGGTAGTTGGTTTTGTTTGGAAACAGTACAAAATGCACTGTGAAATAATTTCAGCATAGAGTTCTTTGAGGGTTGGTGAAATTTCAATCGAGTCCGGCAATCGAACATAATCAAACTTGCAAAACTATTGGCACTCTAGGTTGTAATTGAACCAAAATAATCGAGTTTGAAAATAGAGCACACATGTTATCCCATACTGTGTGTAAACTCAATCCACCGGAAGGGGTTTGATTGTGTTCACTTCAGTTGCCTATACCAAGGGAGGGCCACTGCAGGACACAAAGTATTGTGGATGAATGTTTACATTAGGTTAATGAATGAGATTTGGGTGGCATAGTTGTCAGAACTTTACAGTATTAATTTTTCTTGACCGAAACTGCCATGCAGATTACCCCTTTGGTCCTTTTCTACACTCAAGACCCCTCAAACAAATTCAGATTAAATGTTCAAATTCCCCTGACTACTACAGTGATAAGAATATGTATGTACAGTACCAGGGGGATACTCGGGTACATAAGTGATGGGGAGGTGCTAGAACCAAAAGAGTCCAATGGCTCAGAACGTAACCCCCAAAAGTCCTGATTTCTATGCAATGAACAATTTCCATCTGAAAAAAGTCCAACAGTAAATTTCAACCTCCAAAATAGTCCAAAATCAAAAAAAGGTCTGCACCTTCCTGATACTAATGACCCTTGGTAGCTCCACTGGATGTACAGGCAAACTGCTCTTTTGGCTATTACACACAGTTCACTTGGACTAAAAGAGACCCAGTCTACATAATATACCTCTAAAATACAGTCACCTATATAATATGGACACTTATACGAAATTATAGTCTCTTCTGCATTAATGAATGTAATTAAAGATGGCAGGCTTTTAAATTTTTTTGGTAGTTCCCCTTGGAAGAACAATATTCTGAACATTAACTTTACAACAATTATCCATAAATCATATTAATACTGTTCCATTGTCACTAAATAATTAAGTGAGGCCTCATGTGCCACACGGCATAACGAGGATATGTGAGCGAGTGTGAGTCCTTAATAGGCCATTTTCATGACGGCGTCATTTGACTACAAATACCAGCATTCATTTCGTTTTCCTTTTCAAATTCAAATTTTGTAATCGCAGTGGAGAGCAAAGAACAATGGCTCTAATTAGCATGAGAAAACAAAAAACTGAAGGATTCTGGTAGTTGTAGTCAAATGATGCCATAGTGAAAATGTCCTATTAAGTCAGTTTGTCGTTTCTTGCGACATTGCAGCGGATCGTCAGTGACTTGTTCCCATGATCTGCGTTTATCCTTTCGCCCTCTTGTGTTCCCACTTTGGCATGACACAGTTCTCTGGATTCTAATGGTGTTGCTGTTGTAGCCGAATGAACGAATGTCAGGATTGTCACTTCTCCTACCCAGTTTGCGTTGGTTACCAAAGTACTCCTCGATTGTATCCTGGCAGAAGCGCTCTGTTAGCACAAATTCCATGCCTTCCTGAAGCAGAAATTTGGTTGCTTCTATGGCAGAGTTCACTGTGATCTTGAACCCCTCATAAGTCTGCCATGAAATAAACATGCGGACCCTGGCATTTTGAGTGAAATTCCCTGGCCGGTTGTCGGTACTCTCTTTCCACATCCTTAAATATTCAAGAAACTCCAACATCCACTGAAACCTTTCATCCTCAACAGATGTATAAGGAGCAAGAAATGGCTTTCTTTTTGCCTTGTGCTCTGCTGAACTCCTCACATTTAGGCAATCAAAGAAGTTGTCGACCATCTTGCAGAACGTCGCGGTCGCTGCTGCTTCTGGTGGACCAAATGACTTGAGCACAGCAGCCACTGATGCACTTAGGACTTGTGCGGCTAGACTAACGCGCATGACTGAATATGAGTTGAGATTGATGTGCTCATAAGTCAGCCTTGGGAGCAATTTGAGGCCATTCTCCATGTCTTGGTAAAACATCTGTGTGATGTGCTGCCATAGAATATACATTCCATCGTTCCACATGTACCTTGTACAGGTTCCTGAGCCTGAATGAAGAAGGCAATTTCTGGTGGTTTTGACTAGGTGTGGAGCATCCGAAAAGAAATACACAAACCGATGTGGTGCGTAGAGTTCACAGTATGGTGTAGGCACTCACGATATTCGACACTCAACCAGGCGTGCGTTTCTCAAAACTCCCGAGAACTTTTCGGGCCCGAAAACATTACGGGACGCTTTTCGGGTGTTTTTCTCGGGTCCCGAGAAGTGTTTCTCAGGTTTCTCAGAGCACCCGAAAGTGTCCCGAATTGTCTCCCGATATTTTCGGGAATCTTTTCGTGTTAGAGCTGGAAAGATTATTTTAGAACACGGTTTTTTATAGTACAACTTTAATTTTTCCAGCTGAAAACTGTAACTCTATTTGTAAAATAAATTTACGTGTAAATGCTGTTCCTAAAAACAGATTTCAGCGCAGATACTACTGAGTTAACTGGTTCACAACGTGAAGACTGCTATTTTAATCTTGACCTTTCAAATTCACAGTTGTTGTAGTTCGTCAATGTTTCGATATATCTGTCAAACCGTCAAGACTTGTCAAAGTTTTCATGATACTATTGACTACTCGTTTGAATGAACTGAAAACGTTGCTCGCAAATCCCCAAAAAATAAAAACAAGTCAAGGGATGTTTTGGTTTTGAACAAGTTTTAGCGTCCTCGGACACCGCATTACCATGAACTCGAAATTTCGGGGTGGAGGCTGATAATTATATAAGAAATAAGCTGTACTGCAAGAAAATGGCTTATCACATTTGCAGCTTAGCGTTGTCCGATGAAAGTTTTCCAGAATTAGACAAGGTGGGTATCTTTCATGTTTTTTTTAGTTGTTGTTTTTTATTTTCTTTTACGAAGTTGCGGTTCGTGATTAAAGCGATATCGAGATGTTCCAAGTCAACACAAAACTTAAGCCAACGTTGTCCACTGTATGAAGACTTATATCCTTAGCGAAAGCTTTCTATTTTACAATATATTAAGTTGAGCTTTAATAATTCTTAAAGCACAAAATCGAGCGCCATGAATCAGTTACAGTTTTCGCAATCTCGGCGAGTAAATAGGCCAATTTCAGTTTGAAAACATTTGACTACATTTGTAGGTTTTGAAGTTGAGCTTCTTCTCAACCGATTTATGTTAAAAGAGACAGGATTGGTTGTCTGTTATACACTTAAAATATAAAATTTAACCACACTATCAAACTCGGCAATATGCGAATCGCTGAGGAAACTATCAAACTGTCTTTATTTGGTCCATAATCTCTCAAAAATCAAGTTTTTTAAGTACAAATTTCACTTCTTTTGCCTTGTCGGTCGTCATTCTTTGAAAGTTTAACTGAAAATACCTGATTTATAAGAGTTACCTTCGTAAATTTACTGGAATCAACAAATCTTTAAGTTCATCTATAAGAAGTTCAGTTGCGCGCACTAACGCATGTAAACCTGTGAGATTTTCAGAAATTTTCTCTCGGTTTTTAAACATTTTTAGCTTAAGTCTAGCCCTGTATCTGTCAATTAACTCAAACTCTCGTTTTGGATAACTTTCTCCTTGATAATGGTAACGCAATACAACCGTTTCACTGAAAAAAGCATTTCTCAGTGTCATTGATAAACACGCTCCACTTCAGATCAAAAAAGGAAATAGGCCTTCACCGTTACTATAAAATAAAATAAAAAAGGGACAGTGTTTAAACGGGATTGGATTAAAAAGGAAAGCGACTAACAGTGGGGCTTTGGATGACTGAAAGCCTATAGGACTCACAGAAACCTGGTAAATAAGGAAACAAGGTTGACTAAAAAGAATTTTTATCAGAGACAGATAACTGAAGCATCTCATGTGTAAATTATCGTTGCTTGCATCAGCCTGCGTAGCAAACGTTTGCAGTGGGTGAAAGCTAGTTTCTGGTTTTCTGGCCGTGCGAGAATAGGGAGGCTGTATAACTAGTGTCGGTAAGCATTTTCTAAAACCCGTATACTTCTTGAAGGGAGACGGCCCTCTATGTTTTCTTGCTTCGAAAAGCTGGCTGTTGCCGAGGCTTGCCACGCTTCTCACTTTCCAAAATGGGTGCAGTTGCTGCCTCAAATGCCAACGAGAATGGTACGCAAAACGCTGCAGAACATGAGCAAAGGACCAAAGCATGCATTAAACCTGCCATACAGAGTTTTTTCGCGCACGCATGACACAGTGTTAGCTTTGAATGCTCCAAGAGTCCTGTGCTCTGTCATCGCGCAGTGGTTGGGATCTACGCACGCAACAGTAGAAGCCTCGAGGATCTTCCCTTTTCTCAACAGCGATGAGACAAACAACGGTCTGATCAGCGAGTTACCGAACTACGTTGCTGTTGTACAAGATGTAATCATGAATTCCTTCTCAAGAGGAGAAAGTGGAATGGCGGAATTACCACGCAAAGCAACTTCCTTTATTTAGTCAGTTCAGCAGTGAAGACAATCTCAACAATCTTCTGCTGCAGAAAGAGTTTTCTCCCTATAGTTTCTGCGTTATTCAACGACCAGAAAGACCATGTGCTAGCTGATTTTTCATGATTACCTATGTCGGTTTATAGCCTTAATCAGGTATCCTCTTTTTGTGTGTGTGTAAGAAAATAGGGGACAGTCGGTTGACTGTCGGTCACCATGTCGGTCGATTCAAGTCCACCATGTCGGCCGAGTGAGTTCGCGATGATAAAATCACTCTACAGTCGACCACTGTAAGCTGTCGGTCGACAGTCGGTTTCTGTTGGGTCATTGACAGTTGTTGATTGACATATCATCGACATTCCGTACATCTACGTTTGCTGACGTTATGTATATGTACTTATGTTATATCAGGGTAGGGAACGTTTTTGCCGTTTAATTTAAGCTGTTTCACTTTATATTGATCGATGGATAGTACTCTCGAAGGATATTAACGAGCCTTCTTGCTTGTGAAGAATATGTTTCACAAGAGAACTTCGCACTTCTTTCCTCTTCCCCCTCAGCTTATCTCAGCACAGTGTAGGGTAGCCTGAGTATCAGGCTTTTCGGGGTCAGGTTAAGTATAGGGCAGCTCTTGAATAGCCTATTACTCTACACGGACAAGTGAAAACCTCTCTAACTCCCCAGTATCATGACAAAAGAAGGATCAACCATACTCATTTCTCAATACTATTAGAGATCAGGTCGCAGGCTGAAGTTGGTTTACAGACAATTATTCACAGACGGAAATTGCGAAAAGA